>NC_072739.1:48102592-48703945 GCF_026930045.1 Uloborus diversus | reverse complement strand
AGCTGGTCGCCGCAGGCGGCTAGTCACCCAATAAATTTAAAAAAAAATTTTTTTAACTGCATTTACTTTCTTCAAATAAGCATTAAAATCAAAGTAACGTTAACAAATCTCAAGACTATCTCCATTTTGGCATAAAAGCGTTTAGGTTTATTTTAAAGCTGGGTTAGTATAGTAATAAATTCTGCTATAACAGCGTTTAAGATTTATTGCGAAGCTGGATTACAATAGCTAAAAATTCTGCTATTTTGGTTTAAAAACGATTTTGTTTTATCGCAAAGCAGGTTTACAATAGCTTTGAATTCTGTTATTTTGGAATAAAAGCGTTTATTTATAGCAAAGCAGAGTTACAATAGCTGTAAAAAAGTCCGAAACACGTGTCTGCAAATCCCAAATTTAATGTTGCGATAATATATTTTATTTTTCAGCACAAAAGTCCTTCATTATTTCTTATTATCATCAAGCTTTCGTTGCATAGAGTGTGCTCATAGAATCTATGTATAGTTTGCTTTGAAAATATTTTAAACGATAAAATAAAATTTTAACATTTTTCAAATAAATACTCGTATTTCAGATATTTATTTGAAATATCTAGTCAAAAAATATATAATGGGGAAAAGGATAAAAAGAATGGATAAATCCCAAATTCTGCTCAAAGTTTACTCAAAGAAGGTTTACAAATTCAAAATCGTTGAAAAAATTTTTGCTTCATAAGTCGGAATCAGAGACTTTTTGTAATATGTTGTAATTCATTTTGATATTTGTTTTTTAAATTTTGCCAGAACAAGAAAAGAAAATTTTGGAAATACAAAAGAAGAAAAAAATAATAATAAAGAAACAGATAACCCAGAACATGTTTAAATTAAGTGCACTCATGAAAATTTAAAGGAGCAGAAAAAAAATATTTTTCTATCATGAATCGGAAAAAAACAATTAGAAACCAGGGGCACCCCGATTGGAGGTCACAAGAGATCATATAGCCTCTCAAAAATTTCCTCATTCAGCAAATTTTGTCTGACGGTTCGGCAAAATTTGGAGTTCTATTCGGTAAAGCTGTCATCATTCGGCGAAATTTGGAGTTTTATTAGACAAAATTCAGAGTTTCATTCAGCAAAATTATCATCATTCAGCGAAATTCGGAATTTCATTTGTAAAATTTAGAGTTCTATTCGACAAAAATATCATCATTCGGCAAAATTTGGAATTCCATGCGGCAAATCGAGAATTTACGCTCTACCAAAAATTTAAGTCTGGGGCGCCATTGCTAGAGACTCTTGTCTAATTAGCAGCTGCTTCCGTGTTTATTCAAAACAACTTCTAAAACCATATGAGGCAATGAGAAACAAAGGGATGTAAGTGGTAAAATTAAAAAAATTGGAGAAAACCAGTACAAATGGTAGGTGAACCTCTCCTCTGTCTTGGAGCAAGAGATGGTACTAGTAGCCCTGGTAGTTGCTGCTATACAGTGAGATTTAGAAAAAAAATTCAATGAAAGCCTACCAAGGAGCTTATCTTTAAACGCGTTTTACTCAAAATTTGAAAATGTCCACTTGCATCCCTTTGCTTCTCCCTGCCATTGCCTCATATATATAAAAATGAAGAAAAGCAAAACAAAGAAAGAATAATGAACGTGATCAAGCAAATCAGAGAACTTTCCTGTTCTTTTTTTCGCCATTTACACTTATTTCCAACGCACCTGTTAGGAAAAACAGCCAACATTAAAACTTCTGTAGCATCATACATGCATTACCTAATGCGGGTAATTACTAAAGCAAGTCGCTGAAAGGATATTATAACTCATAAATTTTATTTGTGAAGAACTGAGCAAGACTAGAAACGCATTCTATTAATTTCTACCTCCATACTACATCGGCCACGAGGTAGCCGAGGGAATCGAAATTAAACTTCCATTGCTTATGAATTGCCCAACAGAGTCGCCCATTTGCCGCGTATCCACTATTTTCTTCACATTTAGTTTGATCAGCTGGCAACATCGTGCGTGCGGTAACCTTGATCTGAAGATCTAAAATTCTGATTATTGGAAGAATATCTCCGTTTAAATGAGTCTGCGAAAATTTATCTTTCTCCTATTCCATTTTTGTTTCAATCATTTTGTACCAGTTTCTTGATCTTTCATATTATTTTTTAAGCAAAAACGAATTAGTATTTTTTATATTGAGGCTTTAATTTTTAATGTAAGGGGGGGGGGGGGAGACAGCGATCAAGTGGGAAAAATTTATATTTCTTTTGAAATAAACGAGTGTATTTTGTAAAAAAATGTGGTCTTTGAAAGGTTTCCGTAACAATTGTTTTTTTTTTTAAATTCAGTATTTTTACCCGTTTAAAATTTTTTCGAGAATCCTCATTTCAACTTGCGAACCTTCCGTAAATTATCTGGATGAAGCAGGCTAGATCTTTAATAGGGTCAGGGAGGTAAACTGCCCAGTATCTTTGGGAAATTAATGTAATTACATGTAAATAATTTTTAATGAGTTTTTAAAGCTAGCAACATTTTAAAAAATATCGCACAGTAATATCTGATACACATTAACATAAATGTCGTTGTTTCAAATTTAATCATCATCATTTTTTTTTTCTAGATTTTTCATCTTGAAAGAGGAACTTGAATATATGTGCTAAATGGGGTGCAATTCAGAGAAGTAAAAATTGTTATCATTTTTTATAGAATACATTTTATAAGCTGGGTTACACATATAATCTTCCCTCTGAAGTTTCAGTGAATAATTTCTTATTTTTAAACCCAAGTACAGTAATAATAATAATAAGTTATGTACTTCTACTACTTTCATGACTACAGCTCTGATGCAAAAACGAACCATGTGAATTAAAATTGGTACTTATTTCATTTCCTAAGTCCTTCCATTTGCAAAAGTATTGATGAAACAAATTTTATAAATTCTTTAAACACTAAATTAAAATCGTTTCCAGAACAAAAAAAATGGTTCACATCACACTAGATTTCCCGCCAGCGAAGGTTTTTTTTTTTTTTTTTTTTTTTTTTTTTTTAACTCAACGACTTACTTCGAGGAAACACGGGGGAAAATGACACCGTGTAAAAGTTTCAAACCACTGGAGTGACGTAATGTTCAACGTCAAACGTTGTTAGAACTGAAAATACCAAACAGCTGGTTTCATTGATTTCCTGTGTTGAAATTGCAAACAATCAAAAAGACTGCAAGACTGCTCGATTTTCGTCCAGCTGGGCAGTAATGAAAAGTGTTCTCTACTATTCAATAGAGCCTCAGGTGTTCTTTATTTTGGCTTTATATTTTTCTTAGGTGACGTTAGAGAATCAAAACATCTTTTATTTTTCTAAAACTTATTAAAGTTTTCCACCATACCGTACCAACGTAAAGAACATTTTTTAAATGAAGTAAAGGCTCATTTTTTATCGCTACAAAACAGTAGGGGAATGTGGGGAGCAGTGAAATAGTGGGGCAAACTGAAGTGATGAAATATTTTGTCTGCTTTTAGCGCCACTTAATTGATGATATTTTAGCTATGTAGTGACGCAAGTAGTCTATTTCAGTCAGGAAAAAGTTACTTCTGAAGATCAAAGCACATAATTAATTATGCAAGCATTTTTTAAAAATTGATACTCATATTATAAAATGTTGTAAATTAAAATTTGTTTTTGTTAATATAAAATGATAAAGTTCTTGTTAACATTTTAAATATTAGTTGAGACCGACTAATGTTCGGTGCAGCATTTATTTATCTTTACTAATAATAAAGCTGAAAGTCCCTCTATCTGTCAGGATCTCTGTCGGGACCACTGTCTGTCAGGATCTCTGTGACGCGCATAGCGCCTAGACCGTTCGGCCGATTTTCATGAAATTTGGCACAAAGTTAGTTTGTAGCATGGGGGTGTGCACCTCGAAGCGATTTTTCAAAAATTCGATATGGTTCTTTTTCTATTCCAATTTTAAGAACATTTTCCGAGCAAAATTATCATAAGATGGACGAGTAAATTACGAAATTATCAAAACGTGGAACCGCAACATGGGCACAAGTCAATTGGCAAAAAATTCATCATACATTATTTGTAAATATACAGGTGAACCAAAAGACCTTTTAATTTTCTACTACGGGCAGAGCCGTACAGGTGCCACTAGTTCCATATAAAGCTTATTTTCATTTTAAATGTTTTGTACAATAAGTCAAAATCATGCGGAGCAAAGTGGATGGGGCAAAGTAAAATAGTAGTTCATTTCATTTGGTGATTCAATCAAAACTTACGCATTCATTTATAAATTCATTCATTTACATTCCTTCATTTAATATTTCACTTATTTATTCAGCCATTCATTTTTCTTTTCTTATTCATTCACTTTTTTTCCCACTCATTTATTTATCTCACATGTAAATTTATTTTATTTATTTATTCATTCATTTTTACTCATTCATTTAATTAAAACCATTTTCACTAATCAAATGACTCACCCCTTACCATGGGCACCCATGTGAAAAATTATAAGGGGGGGGGGGGGGGCTCAGATATTTTCCCATGATATGTTCTCCATAGAAACCGATTTCAGTACAGATTAGAGTTATGAAATTTGACATTTTTAATAAATGATTCATTAATGGCTGCAGAAGAAATGTTTTAATATTTTTGCAAAGAAAAAAGTACTGAAAGCAAGGAAGTTCTAATTTTAAGCCCCCACTTGCCTCCTATATGGGCGCTCTTGCCCTTTACCCATCTCCCGAAAGCTCTAAAATGACAGGTCTGCATGACCTTATTCAAGCCATTTTATATACCGGTAACTAATTGTTCTTCTAAACAAATTATGGTCGAAATCTAATTCTTAACATTGCCTTAAAAAGATGTGCTTCAGCAACTAACTCACGTTATCAAAGATTTATTTTCTTCACGGAAAACTCACTAGGGTCTGGTGGGGTAAAGTGGTCATAAAATCGCAGGTTTTCAGCTTAGGTGGATAATAAATACAACAAATTCTTTAAACACTTCAACCTTTTTTGTTGTTATTTTACATTGCATTATTAAAGAACACGGTACATTGAATTTTAGGATGAAAAATATTGATTTTAGTAGTTTTATAGCACTTTCTTTTCCCTATGTTTTTATGACCACTTTACCCCATGGGGTGGGGGAAAGTGGTCATAGCATGGGGTAAAGTGGTCATAGTTGAAAATAGATGCAAAACCATTATAAATAGCCCTAATACTTGTATATTTCGGCTATTTTTACAGTTGCAAGTATACTCACGAGTACATGCGTGTACTCGTGAATATATACGTGTTGTATGTTATACACGAGTAAACACGTTCCTATATGAGTAGATACATGTACACATCAGATACATGCACACAAGTGCCTACTCAAGTATATACGTGTATATACGAGTATATAAGCATATATACGAATATATAAGCATGTATACATGATTACCTACAGGCGTGTATACGTGTCTGCATGAGTACATACGTGTCACATGTACATACGCGTCACTTGTATATACGTATCACGTGTATATACGAGTATATACGCGTGTAAACGAACATCATATGCGCTTATGCACTTGTTCTCGAGAAAATACGTGCATACTTGAGTACATATGTGTATAGTAGACGTACGCATATATAAGTGTACATACATACATATATAGGTATATACGAGCTAATTCGTGGATACATCCAGTGCGTCTTTGGGGGGTGGGGGGTACGCGTCTACTCACGTATATATAATGGAGTAGCACTAGTATATACGCAATGTATACGTTTATACTCCAGTACATGTATGCATACACGAGAATATACGCTTATATACATGTCGGCCTACAGAGTGAATCCAAGCTCTTGGGCAAAAATCAAAAGGCTGTAAGAGGGTAGGATAAGACACAATTAAGATTATGATCACTGACGCGCTACATGCACACAAAGCCCGAAACTGATGGATACAAAGCAGGGCACAAATTTGTTCCACAAAGATGATTTTACCTAACATTTTAGTTTTTAAGAAATATTTAGAGAAGTTGTTAAAAGTTACGGCCTGTAGTAGCTCTAATACACGCATCCGCAACAAAGCCGCAGCGACTGATAAAAGTTTTTCAAAAGTCTCGTTATTGCAACAGAGAGTGATCTGTGAATGCGACACATTTGTATTACAGTTGCAGGCCGCTAATTTCATCAATCGCATTAAAAACTTTCTTAAGACCTAAAATGATGTGTAAAATTGACTTTGTGTAATAAATTTGTGACTTCTTTTTGCATCCATCAGTTTCTGGTTTTGCGTGCATGTAGCGCGTCAACATTGTGTTTGTGACCATATGTTCCTTATGTGATTCTTGATCCTTATCCTCGCCTCTAACACCTTTTAATAATTTGCTCAAGAGTTTAAACTCACTCTGTATACTTGTATTTCTTATGCTTGTATGTAAGTGTTTACTCGAGTACGTACGCAAATATACGTGTCTACCTGAGCATATAAGTGTCTTATATATACGAGTATATGCGAGCATATACGTGTATAGTAGAATGTATAGCTGTAAGGATAAAAAATACTTGCAGATTATCATATACGTATTTATTGGCACACTAGCAAAAATACCCGGCGTTGCCTGGGTCAGTAATAATTATTAGAAAAAATCGTTACTTGCTTTTGTTTTCTGTTTTAAGTGAAAGAATTTAAAACACATCTTTTTGACGTGATTAAAAATCGAGTTTCTTCCTTACCCATAAAACTAAAATAGCAATAAGTATAAAGAACAAAGTAGTATTGATTTAGAAACGAAAGCACTATATTTAAGCATATACACAAATTTAAAAAAACATGAAATTAATCTTCTCATGTTTTAAAAGATTAATCTGTTGATACTTTTTTTTAACATGGAGTCTAAAACCTTCTCTGTATGGCTAATGAAGTACGAAGTGATTAAAAAAAAGTAGCTGCGCTCGTAATCCCCTTATACTTGCTTTAGTTATTTCGGGAAATTTCAATCATTGTGGCTCTTGGTGCGATTTTACCGAATTTGCGAAAGTCGTTTCGGGATACCTTCGATGATGCTCCCCCATTCTTTCCTTACTTTGTAAAGCGATATATTAATTTTCGTTACAGAGATATCGTCGCCAGATGCTGAGATATTTTTGGTCACCATAAAATGGCGCTAAACAGTTTCATCCGAAATGTTACCGAAATAAGTAATAAAATTTGGTGATTGTTTGAAATTGTGCAAAAAGGAAAATTAATGGAAGTTTTTGTGCTGTTTATGGATTTGCCTAATTTAGTTGCTGGATTATTTAATACAGTAAAAAAAGTCTTTTGAAAATTTTTTGATTGGCGATATTTTGTTTACATGGTGAAAGCTGAGAAACATTATGACGTAGTCTTCGGCTTCAAAAACAGCAACGTTGAAAAAACTGCCAAATGCATCAGCTACGGAAATCTTTCTGCAAATATTTTGGCGATCTGCTGGTTGTTTGGATAATGAGTAAGTGTTCAATCAGCATAAATAATAATAAAAACCATTAATTACATTAAAGTTCCGTTTAAATGGAAAATCATCAGCCAAATCATGTATTATTTGCCAATCTTGTGCAAAAATCTTACTTCAAGATTTGACTTGAGAAAAGCCTTGAACAATCACGAAAAGCAAAGAAAGTCAGCAATACAACAATTGTCGCTATCGACAGGGAGTTGAGATGATACACTAAATACTGTATTGAGTTGAGGAAAGCCTTCGAACATGGATCTAAAAAGCTCATAACTCGTTTTTTATTCTACTTAGAAATTTCGAACAGGTGCCATCTTCAGCAGAAAAATCAGAGCTTTCGATGGACATATAATGTAAATATGTGCAAGTATTTTTTCATCCCAATATTAGAGAATTTATACAAAAATTGTGTTTTATTGCCCCCTAAGGGGGTTTTGCCCCCCATAACGGGACGAAAACAACCCTATGTGTTATTCTGATGGATAAGCTATATTATTGTAAAGTTTCATCAAAATCCGTTCAGTAGTTTTTGCGTGAAAGAGTAACAAACATCCATACATCCATCCATACATCCATACATCCATACAGACAAACTTTCGCATATATAATATTAGTAAGATTTATGTGAACACGAGCATATATGCGTATATATAAGCATATACTCGTATATTTAACCCCGTTTTCTGTAAAAACAATACATATGAAGTAAAATTAATATTTAATTTGTATTTGCCTTAAACGTAAAGATTAAGTGACATTAGAAGAACAATATTCGTTAAGCCTAATATTATGACCACTTTACCCCATCTTACTGAAATTGTTCTAAAAAAATTTCTAAAATAGATTCAGCTTACTGCTAATGAGTAAGAGTTCTTGAGACATGTAGGAAGCTTCCTGTGCAGTCAATCTGTTCCTAGTTCTAACAAACAAAATTTCCCAAGGAAGTTAAAATAGGTGTTTAGATTAAAAAAGTTTTCATATTCACGCATTTTTTTTTTTTTGTTGCCAAATAAAAGTTTGCTAGTTGTAAAATTTTGTATTCAAAATGTAGTTTCTAGCTGCCCTACTCTAAAATAAAACTTTCACATTCATTCGAGCATTTATTTGGAAGCTATAGCCATATATTTGAAGTATGACCACTTTACCCCATTGACCACTTTCCCCCACCAGACCCTATATTTCAATCACAAGTTTTTGACGGCATACATTGGGAAACGAATTCATTAAAATTTCAAAACACACTTCAACTTAAAAAAACGGTTGACGTGATGAAGTAGTTTAAGGCATATTTTCTCAACTTTTTTTTTTTTTTTTTGACCCGCGGGCCGAAGAACCTTTTGAAAAAAAATTGCGGACCGGTGACGATTTTTTTTTCCTTCTTTGCAATGGAAAAAAAAAAAAAAAAAAAAAAAACCTCGCTTTGCAGACTGCTTAAAAATGATGAAAAAATATTTCAGACCAGTGATGTTCTCCCCTCCCACCACCCTTTTCTTACTTGGCATTAAAAACTCGTAAAAGAATTTAAATGAAAGACAAATAATTATTGTAACAATAACACATAAGTAAATAAACATTTGAGAAAACCCATAGAAAATTGCGAAAATAAATCAAAAATTTCACGTATCAAATATCGTAAACGGTTTAATCATCGTGTTTTTCTTTTCTTTTTTTGCAGAAAGTAATTTTATCGAACTTGGACGTGAACACAAATCTGAGGACCGGTCAAACTCTTCTGCTGCCCGTCGCCGGTCCGCCGGATAACCGATTAAGAATCACTGGTTTAAGAAAAACATTTTCAGTTGTTAAAACATCAAGAAAAACGGCGTACTCTTTCTTAGAAATCAGATCGTTTACACCAAAAAGAATCCTCATATACATAATAGCGAATGATCGAGTAACGCTCCTGATGTCATTAACAATGAAACTCGCTCCACGTACCACGTCATGATAATTTGATAATTTGTTTTGGTAATGTTTAACATGCAGGGAATCGCTTTATTTTGACGAGGCTGTACTGGATTCGGTAACTTAATTGTTTTACTGGATAGACTCATTTTAGGAGAATGAAGAAACGAAAAAGATGTCAACAATGAACGATATCTACTGGAGTTCAGGGTTAATCCACTGGAGTTACGGTTTAAATTTCAACTGTCAAAATATCACCAAGCAGGCAATTGCTTCGTTCAAATGTGGAAGCAATTTTCACCCGTCATACCTTCACGGGCGATTTTCTTGTTACACAATATTGCGCAAAATATTTACAAAAAAAAAAAAAAAAAAAAAAGATATCAAAAACAGAACAGAAAAAAATCAGTTGATGACTTATTGTCTATGCCAGTGCGTGCCTCACTCAATCATAAAAGAGAAAAACACACAGGAGAGGAAATATGTAGATGAGAGAGAGAGAGAGAGATGTTTTCAACTTTTTACTTTTAATGCAGTTGTTTTTGCGAAGTAACAAGCTGGTGCAAATTACATTTTGTAAATTGTTTTTGCTACATGACTCAGGCGAATTACACTTTTCTGAAATAAAATTACACCTTTTTCAAAACCTTGATGCATTTTTTACTGAAATATATTTTTTCATTCAAAGATACACTTTTGAGATCTCAAATTTACATTTATATAAATGGACATATATACATAAAAAAATAATAATAATAATCTCTACATAGTATACAAGAAGTTCTGTCTAGAACTAGACGAGCCTACTTTCACGTATCTGATCAATATTCTCAAAAATAGCTAAAGTCGCAAATTTTTTCAAACATATTTTTAAAATACTTTAAGCTGATTTCTAGGAATAAAATATTCCTCACTCATCTAAAAAAAATTAGATGCGTAAAAAAAAATAGCAGCAATTTTTAAACAAAGCAGCTAATACACTTTTTCCCATTTAAAAAAATCTTTAACAGCTTTCAAAACGAAAAAATAATAATTAAAATTAATAAGCTCATTAAAATAAATACATCATATCAAAAAAAAAAAAATCGTCTTTTTCCCCTGTTGCCAAAAACATTTTTTAAATGAATTAATGCACTCACCAAAAAAAAAAACAATAAAAAAAAAAAACAATAAAATGTCAACTTAAAGAGATAATTTTCATTGTCAAAAAAAAAGAAAAAAAATCGTCTGCGCATATCTTTATGTAGAAACATAAATGACTTCGAGTTTATTCGCCAAAAACTGAGTACCTAAATTGAAACTTTAGCGTAAAAATAAAAACAAGTCATATCAACAATAATTATTTCACAGTTAAAACCACAGCTGCGGAGTCGAAGTCGAAATCAATCCCATTTTGAGATAAAGGAGTCGGAGTCGAATATTTAAGAATCGGAGTCAGTCATTTGTCCTCCGTGTATACATTTTTGCCAAAGCTACGAAGTCAGAGTCGAAGTCGGGGAGTCGGAGCCCGATTAATTGTCGGGCACAGGAGTCGGAGTCGGAGTCAAGTGCCCCTAAATTCTCGGAGTCGAGCTCTGGAGTTTAGCGTCAAGAGTTATTTCCAACAAAATTTGTTTGAAGTAAATCCGCCTTCAAGTACAGAATCTACATTGACTTTCAGTTTCCCCGTAGGTGCTGTTAAGGGATTTGAACTATTCAAAATTGAACGGAAAATTGTTCAAATCAAAAAGATATTTTACATACAAGTTTTTCATCAAAAGCTTTTTAATACAAAGTTTGTTTGAAGCAAATTTGCCTCACAGTTCGGAATTGCCTTGAATTTCCCCGTAGACGCTAATGTTAAGTTTTTTTGAACTGTTCAAAATTGAACAAAAAATAATTCAAATTAATAAGTAAAATATGGGAATGGGGTGTCCTCATCGAGATCTTTCGAACAAAAAAAAGTTTTTTCGAATCGGACTATTCATTCAAAAGTTATTAGGGGGGGGGGGGGCAGACAGACAGACCGACAGACCGACAGACACACCGACAGACATTTTTCCCCATCTCAATACCCTACTTTCCAATTTTTAATTTTTCGATATTTATTTAATTAATTTAATTTTTTTTGACATTTTTTTTGTTTTTCGCGATATTTTTAAGATGCATTGAGCCTTCTTTCATGCTTTTTTCTTCTTTTTCTGACTTTTACTGGGAAAGTAGGCTAAAAATGAAGTCCTCAAAAAGCGTCTGTGTGTTTGAACTCGCAAAACTCGAGAACTACCCGGCCGATTTCGCTGAAATTTTCACAATTTGTTCCTTTAAGTCCTGAAAAGGTTTGCAGACCAGTTCGAAAAAAATTCGATGAACAGTTCTTTTTTTATTCCAACTTAGGCCCAATTTTCACATACATTCCCGAATATGGAGGTGAAAAATTACTTGCACATATTAATATTAGATATCGTTAGAAAGGGTAGAATTTTCCGCGTTCTACGTGATTTGTTTCAATGCTCTAACTTTATTACGGTGGGAGTTATTTGCGTTTTTAGCTGGAATTTTTTTAGGCTTAGCTGAAATTTAGACACTGCTTTCCTCATTAAATAAATCAATAAAAAGTGAAGGAATTGTCCCACAGCTTTCTTTTTGACGCCATTCGAAAAAGCGACCTTTTTTACTCCAGATCTAACTCGACCTATGGTCGAAAAAATAAGCTTTTATCTTGAAAGGAAAAAAGTTACAAGCCTTTTTAAATCAAGTTTAAGAAATCTCGATTCCATTCAAATTGTGAACCATTTTCTTTCGCTTTTTAATTCCTTAAACTCTTTTTATTTTGTGTTTCCATGGTTACGCATTTTAAATCCATCTTTCTGGATTTAATTTCTTAAAAGTATTTTAATATCTGTCGTCATTGTTTGGAAGGGAAATCATGATGTTGTTTTTTTATTTATTTTTTACACCTGATTGTTGAATAGACGTCACTTGACACAATTTTTATTTTCACTGTAGACCGGGCAAAGCCGGGCAATGCAGCTAGTTATGTATAAAAATTGTGTTTTGTTCAAAAAACACATGGAGTTAGAAAATTGCAGAGGTATCTTAAACTTAAACGGGTGCGACATGCTTACTTGTCCCCTTTTTCGACAAACGCTGATTGTAATCTTTCAAACAAAAGACTTAATTTCTGCCAAACTTGAACCCCAATATGAGTTGCTGCGATACAATTTAAAAGCTAGAAAGGTGAACTAGTAACATACTAAAGCCAACTTTTTCCTTTTTTTACCAGAGAGCCGCACTTTATACTAAGATGAATCTCGCGAGCCAGAACACATCTAAAAGTTACACACTTTTAGATAACAAAACGCGGAAACGGAAAAAAATTTACAAAACCAGAATTGTTGTTATGATTGCTATTACTCCATGCTTAGTTTATTGATAAGAAGTTTTCATCTGTTTTTTCGAAACCAATTTCTGACTACAGTCGGCTTCAAATTTCAACGCTCATTTGCAATATTGCAATACCGAATCAAAATGATCGGTTATTTCAGAAGGTTAAATAACATCCTTTTCGATTGATAAATAACATTGAACACAAAAACGGACCACATGGATCGGCTTTGTGGACCACATATGGCCCGCGGGTGGTAAGTTGATACCACTGTTCTAAAGAACTCTACAGCATTCCCGTAAATGCTGTGTCGTTCTATTTGCATCTTCTGCTCTATTCATCTGCGTCTGACTTTGAACGTTACATAACTCTCAAATTATGTAAGATGTCAGATTCTAGCGTGACCATTTTGCAGAAATGGATCATCTCTTTTACAAAACCCGTTCCAACTCATTCCGAATACTGAGAAATTATTGAAATGAAATCTGTGAAACTGGAAAAAGACTCCTCCTTTAATTTATAACACATTTTCTACTTTTTATGATTTTACTCTTTTATCAGATTTATTTTCCTTGCTTCGCAAGCGCATTTCACGCATTTGAAAACTGAAATACAACTCAAAAATTAAGTCAAACGTACTTTCAAACTTTGTGTATTTAACAGAAGTTTCGCAATATGGAAAATTTGCGCAGGGCGGAGGGGGAGAGCAGGGACGCCCCAATTTGTAGAATGGAACTCCAAATTTTTCCGAATGGAACTCCTAATTTCGCCGGAAGGAACTCCAAGGTTTATTAAATCGTCAGACAAAATTTGACGAATAAGAAAATTTTGAAAGCTCAAAGTAACCTTCAATTTCCTTTCCATTGGAGAGCACCTGGGGGAGAGCAATTTGAATGTTTTAGATTCTACATTTGAATGTTTTGCATTTTTTTCAAATAAATAAGTAAATAAATAAATAAATAATAATAATAAATGAATCTTAAAAACAAAATAGTACACATCTCTTCTTTCACTTTATCTAAAGAAAGTAATTTTTTTATGGAATTGATTACTGTCATGGTTTTTACAGTTTTCAACTGTATTACACTCTTTTAAAACGAATTTCACTGCATTAAAAGATGTCAAAGAGTATTTTCAAGCTTTGAAAAAAAAAATGCTAGCTACAGTAGAGCGTCGAAAATCCGAACTAATCAGAACCATAGAGTATTTCGGTTTTCCAAATTGTTCAAATTTTCGAAAATAACCTAGAAAATTTCCATTGAAAAAAATAGTATGCCGTTTTGATTAAATAAAGTGGTCAGACATAAACAACGATGAAAATAAAATTTTTAAAATACCCGACTGAGTCGCAACTGTAGAATCAAGAGGGAAAATTGAAAATCCTTTCAAAAATCTTATTTTATTAAAAATCAATGTCAAGTACTTTATTTACTATTAAATAGAAACTAGCAACAGATAAAAATATTAAATCATTGCGTTTTATTTCCTTGTCGGCCAACAATGAACTCGGTTATCGATCGCGTGAATAAAGGCTTAGCCATTATTAAAATCAAGGCCTGATTACCGCACAGGCCCACTAGGTCTGAGTCTAGGGCCTCATCTTCCTAGGGGGCCCCAAATTACTTAAAGAATTATGCACAGCATTACAACTATACAAAAAATTCATTTTAGAACATAATAGTACAAAAAAAAGTAATGACTTGTTAATGGGAGCGAAAAACTTCCTTAATGGAGAACTTTTATGCATTCTGCCGGTAGTGAATTTACCATGTCAAAATTATGAGGGGCCCCGGGATTCATAAATGCACATGTTAAATGATTTACATAATTCTGTGATAGGCAAAGAGGCCCCCCAAAAATGCATTCCGGCGAGCCTCAAACTTGTAAATCAGCCACTGCATTATGCTATAAAGTCCTGAAGGGACCTCCAAATAATTGTGGGCCTAGGGCCTCAGTTTTAGTTAGTCGAGTCTTGATTAAAATCTGCTTTAAAAAAACATTATAATTCGAATCCTATAATACATGGAAGCTCCAAACACATTCTATCAGACGCGGAAAAAATCTCTTTATTTGGTATTAAAAGAAAGCTGGTTAAAAAAACTAAATCTTCAAAAAAAAAAACTGATTTTTGGCTGCCTAAGAATGCGTTCGGAAATTTGAGTTTCGGATTTTTGCCTTTGTTTTGTATACTCCAATCTTTATTTCCCTCCCCCCAACCCTTCCCCCTATTAGGGCCGTTGTGATTGCGCTATAAAACCACTACTTCAGAAACTGCATCATTAAAAAACAGTGGCGAAACCAGGAGAAAAAAAACTTCGAAGGGGAATATTATTAATTTCAGCTCCTTTGTATTTTCAAAAAAGGAAAATTTTTGATTTTCCGCAGGACACATCCCCTCCCCCCCCCCCCCTCCGGCTACCTCCGTCTCAATAATTAATTTGTGTCTGAAAGCGAAATACTAAACATATAATAATTAAAACGGGAAAAAAAAAACTAACAAAGCAAGGAACACATCTCTTTTCTTTTAAAATAATTCAACTGATTTGAAATATGCTACCAAATATATTTCCGCATAGGAAGAGGGAAGTAAGAATGAAATTAACACCTCACTGAAAGTCATAACATTTCATCAACCTGCGTGCGGACACACGAACGCTGTTCTGATTTAACTTTTATCATAATTCAAC
The DNA here is from genome assembly GCF_026930045.1 of Uloborus diversus. NCBI lineage: Eukaryota > Metazoa > Arthropoda > Arachnida > Araneae > Uloboridae > Uloborus > Uloborus diversus. Next base: position 48,688,517 of record NC_072739.1, on the reverse strand, counting down.
AGAATTAGTGCAGTTCAAGCATGGGACAAGAATTCATACAACGACGCTCACGAATTGAATCATGGAAAAAATGTTTAAAGGTCAAAAACCTTAACAAATCTAGTCCAGCAACTTAACCACTCGCAGTTGCAGTTACATTTGATTTCATCAGTAATCATCATTTTTCTTTTTGCCGGAGCCGACGACTTATCCAACTCCATGTTTCAAAAATAATTTGCATGTTGGATGTTACATAAACACAACCTGAAACTGGTTTGGGATCTTTGCGGTTAGAATTTTTCCCCTGAAATTAGCGTTGTTTCATCAAAGCAAGTATGATTTCTAAAAATTAGAATATTTTGCGTATTATGCTTTAATTTTAGCTGAAGTTTTCAGGTTTGAATGCTCATAATTAAAGAAAAAACAGTTTTGTAAAAATATTTTGCAGTTTACTATAATCTTTCCCAGTATACTGTCAACTGTGTAGACTTTTTAAACTTATTGTCAGTGAAATGTCTTCCTAGAATATTTTTTCTTTGATTACAATCGAAATTGACACATGATCGTTGCTGATAGGACTGTTTATAACAAAAATATTTCGTATTTTAAAAGTTTCTCAGACATTTTTTTACGAAAAAAAAAAAAAAAAGACTCATTCTTAGAATAAAATCGAATCATTTCATTCCCAACGTAATTTTTTTTTTAAATATTTTTTTGCTGATTTGTTAAATTGACCAAAAAAAAAAAAATCCTGATAAATATTTATTTGAGAGTCGTTGATCGCTGAGTTGTACTTTGTTTCACATTTAAAACTCATGAATTTCTGTTAAACTATTTCAACTATAGTAAATTTAAAATACATTTTTTTAATCAAAAGACTAATATAAGTTTTGTTTGCACTAAAAAGTATTACGAAAAATAAGTACATATATGATTTCGTGTTAACAACACTCCAAAAACTGATTTTAATATCTTTACGTTGAGGTTAGATCTAAAGCAGCCAATAAAATTTAAATTGAAAATTGAGAGAAAAAGAAATGGAGGGGGCATAGGAAAATCTGTTTGTACAAAACTGTACACCAACCAATTTTTACTCTCAAATTTTTAATTTAAATTGTATTGGCTGCTTTAGAATTTACCTCAACATAACTCTTTTTTCGCAACCGTTAATCCTAGATGCATAGCTACTTCCAGTTGCACAAATGTTCAGAATCAGATGCAGAGTTAAAATATTGAACATTTGAAGTGAAAATAAAAATGAGTAAAAATGTGCAAAATTTATCTTTTTATACGGATCCCAGGTTCCCTATCTCCATTGGAAAACAATTCCAACACAAAAAGTTTGAAACTAGTACGACCGATGTTCATCGAGATATGAAACGCAGCGTTTTGTGACTTACGCCACTTTACACACTCGCCATAATAACACCTTTAGAAAATATAGCAGTTAAAAAGTGTTTAAAATTATATGTGTGCAGAGTGTGGTTTTTCAAATTATTCGAGGTTTTGCAGTGTGTTTTTGCGTATCACGGCATAACATTTACATGAATTATTGAACAGCAATGAAAATTATAAATTCCTTTTCTTCTTTTACTTTGACAACCTGTCATTCTTCTGAAAGGGCGATTATTTCCAATCTTATCTTCTGTATGGTCCCTTAAAACTTTGAACTGGAATATCTCCTCGAGTTTTGGTAGCACAAATGTCAAGTTTTTTGTGTCAGCAATAGTTTTCGATGGAAATTATTTCTCTAAATATCAGTTAGGGGACCTATTGCCCGTATAAAAAATTAAATTTTGTTATTTTTACTTCAAACTTTCAATATCTTAACGCATCTGATTTTGAAATTTTTTGCAATTGGAAGAATGCATCTAGAACTAACGGTTGCGAAAATGGAGGTTTTGCAGGTTAAAACGGAACACCCTGTATAGTGGGATCAACTGCAGTTTTTGAATTGAGTATTGTAACCAAGAGATCACATATGTACTCATTTTACTTCATACTTTTTAGTGCAAAACAAGCGAAAAAAAAGGCTTTGGATTATTACTTTTTTTTTCTTCCTTTAATGTTTTACGGTGTAAAGTTTTAAATGTATTTGATGTGAAACCTTTTCAAATTTCAAACACATTTATCTGTTACCGACATTTATTTATTTGTTCATTTATTTAATCTGTATCAACTTTTGCTTCAATACAAATGCATTGCGCAACGACAGAATATTTCCTAAGTATCGCTAGTATGATCTAAATATTGCATGTTTGCATGCTCAAGTTTAAAAACAATTTTGAACAAGTAGGTAAATGGTAAAAAAAGCTTTTAAACTGTTGACCTGGATCAAAGAAAGCTTTGAAAATCTATATTATTTAAACTGTTTCAAAAATACAAAAATCCATGCCTGCTTAGGTTCACTCCTTGTTGTTGTTGTCGTGTGCATGCCAGGCTGGCAATTTGGGGTGCGCTGCTTCACTTTTCCAACTGTACCGTCATTTGGTGTGAAGTCCGACTTCCACAGTACACACGAGCCAGAAGAACCCGTTTATAGAGTATATAGCCATTCACAGCACAGCAACACATTCACATTAAGAAAGGACAAGGACAGGAGAGAGAAAGTACATGCATGGCCGAGCCGGGATTCGAACCCGGGATCGCAGTCAGACACCTCTGACCACTAGACAAGGCGGGCGGCAGTTCACTCCTTAAGTTATTTAAATATATTAACAAAATTAACTTTGCAGTTTTTGGCAACGATAAAAAATGGAATCGACAGGAGTCTAATAACACAAAAGGTAGACTTAAAAAAAAAAAAAATGAAGCGGAAACATCATTTGTATCATTTGTAATAGGTTGTTAGTTATGATGATTTTGTAATAGATAGGATCAGCGAGAACCACTTCTATTTGGCGCTTTCTGGCTGATTCTACCCTTAGAGTAGGAATTAGTAACTGGAGGAGCGAGTTCACTCATTGGCTTAAGAAATACTGAGGCAAGGATCTCGAGTCACTTGGTTCAACTTCGACGATGGGAGACAGGTTTTAAGCGAAACGAGTGGGAGAAACCTGATTTCTTCCATTACTTTACTTTCAAATGTATCACGTGACTTGGGATCTTTGTTTCGAGAATTAAAGGCGTCACTCTCTCCACCATTTATTTCTTCTCATTGATTCTACCTCCTACAAATGACACAGATGATGTATCCACTTCAAAGAGTCTCCATCCAAATTCCATCTCTCCGTGGTCAAGCTTTAAAAGATTTTTTTTTCCATGGTACCCCACCTTATTCTTGAAAGTTTAAATACAACACTAAGAAATATCTTTATTGTGCTTTTAAACGTTATCTTTCAACATTTTCAAATTCTTATACTTCGAAAACATTTTAACGAACCTTGTATAACCGAAAATTCGTGTGACTAACGATTAAAAAGAAAAGGTACCCCGAACTTAAATTTTTGGGATAATGGGAATTCTCAATTTTCCGAACGAAGTTTTGATTTTTACCGTATGAAAAAATACGAACATGCACGCATGCCTACACCAAAAGAGGAAAAGAGACGTGAGTAAAAAAAAAAAAAAATGGTTGAAAAAAAAAAGTTTTGCAACACTGTCTCCGAATTTCCGAATCGTCAGACAATGTTTGTAGAATAAGGGAAATTTTGGGAGGTCACTGTGACCTGCCATCGAGGCGTCTCTGAGTAAAATCTGTGTAAAAACTTTACAGTGAAAAATTTTTTTACCAGAAAATGTTACAATTTCTAAACACTTAAGAAACTTTTATGAACAAAATTATTTATGTTGATGAAGAAATTACGCACAATCAATTTCCCTTTTCGTTCTCAAATACAACTTAAATTTACAAAATAAAATATCAGCATGCATGAATAAGTCCAGCCTGTTGTTTTATTTTAGGCACTCCTAGACACATAGATCAGAATTTTATAAAATATTTTTAAGCTAATATCATTTTATTATGGTAAATGACATTTTAGGGAAAAAAATGTTTCGGTAAATGTCTTTTGCAATATATTTGCAACAACAAACGATTGTTAAATAATAACATGTCATGCAACTTAAAGCGTTGCTAAAGAATAGACACCTAATAATAGGATGTCCGTGTTGAAATAGTTGTCTCCTATTTCAGTAACACTAATTTCGTTTTACTTAGATCAAACTATCTGTGCTGTATTGATAAAATGTCATAGGTACATAAACATGTACTATATTAAATATTTTGTTATATAATACTTATGTGAAATTGTTGTAAATATTTCGTGCTTGTCGTCTGATTTTAAAAGTGATGAACAGAAAGTGAAATGTTACTTGAAGTTTGAAAATTAAAAATTGAATTTCTCTTAAACAAATTGACGAGATGATTAATTTCTTGAGTGTTTCTTACACGACTGCAATATAGCTAAAGGCGTTTACAGAGTTGTTTTGTCACACGTAACTAAACGAACAGTCGCAACTAAAGGGGAAAAAAAAGTTGTATGCAGGGCAAAATTTTTAATAAAAGAGTGGGGGCTCTATTATTGGCAAACCTCGATATATATTGAAAATCAGAGCATAGGCGGCTGGTGCACCAAAAAAAGTGTGGGATCAAAAGAAGTTTAGGGGTAGGGGGCGTGGCCCCAAAAAAGATTAATTTTTATTTTGTAAAACTGTGCAAAGTTATTGGTTCTGGTTTTAATAGTATTGAATAAATATATTCTAAAAATGTGGAATATGACCTTCAAAATTCGGGACGAATGGCCACCGTAGACTTTCCTCTTTCATTTCAAATGTCCATTCTTATTGTGAAATAAAATCAGAAAAGTGCATTTATTTGGAATTTTTAGATAAATCAATCTACCAATAAAAATTAATTATTCTATCGATCGTCAACTCTTTAACTCTGAAAAGTGAGGGGGCAAAGCCCCTTTACTTTTGAAAGTGGGGAGAGGGGCGGCTGTTGGCCTCCTTGCCTCCTCCCCGTACGAGCCGTCTATGAATCAGAGTAAGGGAAGGGACACAGTGGGACAGTTTTCGTTTCTTTTATTATATTTTCTTGAATTTTAGTTTAAACGAAAATTAAACGCAAGACATTATTTTGGAAACATTTAGCTTTCATTGTAATTTTATTAAAAATTTTCCTTATTCTTTTCCAAATACAGTACCAGATAATTTATCCGGACTAACTGGGACCAAAGGCAATCCGAATTATAAAAAATCCGGATTATATGGGAATAAACAAAACAAATCCTTAAATAAACCGTCTTACCGTTCATTACTACAAAACCATAGTTTGTAACAAATTAACAAACAATTGTTTAAAAGACATTAAAAAAAAAACAAATAAATAAATAAATGAAATAAATAATGATAATAATAATAATGATTTCTCATATAGTTTCTAAACATAGGATTGGTCCACTTTGTCCCATAATTTCTTAACAAAGAATTGGCCCACTGTTTTTTGGTTTAAACGCGTGTTGTTAGAACAAAGAACGATCAACCAAACGCTTTATCATTTCATGCAATATTATCAATATTCTTCAGCCGCAGTGGTGTTTGTTATATCAGAGGTAGAAGTGCCCACCAGAGGGTCCATAGCGCACTGAGCCATTGAAATTTTTAAGGGGAAGGGGGGATAACCATAATTTAATCTACGTAGAAGGTGTACGTCAAGTGAATGTTCAGTGTACTTATAGTTATGTTACTTCTTAAAATAATCCATAGAAATATTTTTAAAGGCTACAAATTGGGTTTCAGATTATCCGGAGATCTGGGTAAACGAGGTTCTATAGCAACTAATTTTTAAATCGTCCCCATAGCGTCCCCTTGTGTGTACAGTAGGACAATTTGACTACGGTTTAAAACTTAACTTTTTTAACGCCTTTTATGAAAACAAAAACTAACGCTCCAAAACGACTTGTACATTTGTAGTGAAATATTTTAATTTTCTTTTCACCCCCTTGTTTCTGATCGGGAATACCATTCATTCTCTTCAACAAATAATGCGGAAAAAGCAGTCGCGTCTGTTTGCTGCACGACTTCCTCAATTTCCAAAGACCAATTTAACTAAATTTCAAGTGTTTGTCGATTGTTTCGCGACAGAAACGAGTAAGCATCTGTTTCTCAAAATTCATCAATTTTTCCTCAAACCTCTGCTTTTTTCAAAAGCAACTTTTCCTTTTTACGCCTTCTCTGTTGTTACAGATGTCTCTCTGGTGACCATGTTAGTTCAGGCGTACATTAACCCCTTTTGCATCTGGCAGCACTCGTGTTCCGATTTCTAAAAAGGAATGAACAGAGCGATTCAAACTCATCGCAAATGCAGTTGAACTCGCATATAGCGAGCCCTACATTAACGAGAACCCGGATTTAGCGAGGAAGTTGGAAAGATTAGCTTGGCACAATGTTAAATCTATGGGAGTATAACCAGGGCCGGCTGTAGTATTTCTGCCGCCCTAATAGGCGATATTGGCAAGTGCCCCCCCCCCCCCCCCATTGAATAATAATAATAAAAAAATAAAATAATGATATTTTTACCAAATAAGAAAAATAGTAAAGTGTTATTTACAATTAAAGGGAGTTTCTAGTTCAATTCCGAACTATGTTTTGAACACAAAAAAAGAGGTCGAAATGTTTTGCATATCCAAACACTGGTACACAACCAAATTTTTTTTGAGTAATCACGATTGCTAATTGTTTTTATTTGACCGTCCTTGATGTTTGGTTCCTTTTTCAACTCCACCGTCCTCTGCAGGCGCGATTGCTCCCCGGTAGCCGCTGCTCCTGGTCGGTGTCGTCCATGTCCTATACACACGCACGCTCATACACACACAAGCCTACACATACACAACTATGCACACGTAACCGCCCAAGAGGAGGGACAGGAATTGTTTCTAGAAACAAGCGAGTGGGGTAGTAACCAATGTGTAAGGATCTCTCGCAACTCGTGATTGCGAAAAACATAATTTGAATTCAAAATTTCAGAATTCAAATTAATTTTGAAAATTCGAAAGTTTTTTTCTTTTTCTTTTTTTAAGCATTGAAGCAGTGAATCTTATGGCGCTGAAACATATATTCATACTCTTTGCAAAAAAAATTTCAATTTCTAAATTTGCGGCCCTAGGCGGCAGCTTAGGTCGCCTACCCCAAGAGCCGGGCCTGAGAATAACTTGCTTTTAACGGGAAAACTTCGCAATATTTTTGGAGAGCAATAAGAAAGATTTAGCAAGAAGAAATTTTAAAGCGAGCAATATTTTTGGCATTCATAAAATTTCTATTGCCTGCCAGCGCAGCTTATCCTTGCAAAAATTCTTTTAATGTTCTGAAGATCTGAAGTCAACCGAAAGTTAGTGTTGAGTCATAGATCAATAGAACAGGGATGACGGCCCCCTTTTCATAATTTGTGGAGTAGAGAAGCTTTTGAAAATTACATATTTGTTGAAGTCAATGCTATTACTTCCGGGAATATTGTATCTTAAATTCAGACGGATATAAATAAAAAAAAAAAAAAAAAAAAAAACAAATACTGAAAATGACAATGACAACAAGTATGAAGAGTTTGAAGCTGAACAAACTCTCAACACATTCAATAACTTTTTATGTGCAGGGAAACTACCCTTTTTTCGAGACAAGGGGTGGCTATGACGCTATGAGTATGTATTACTCCAAATCGATCACAGAGGAAAGAAACAGCAAAATAATTTAACGCAAATTAACCAATTTAGTACTACTGTACATAAATGTGAAGAAAAAACAGCAGAGCAAGCACGCACGAATTCTCAACGGTTTTTACGAACTCCTTTTTTAAGAGCAATTGGTTATAACGTGCAAATATTTAGCAGGCGGGGGGAGGGGGGTTAGATGAAGTGTGACACTTTGTGTCAAATAGTGGGGAGTCAAATACATTGATAAAAAGTGTGACATCATGTATGGACAGCCCCTAAGATGACGTCTCCAGAAAAATTTCTCCATCATGTCTTAATTTACAACTTTCATTTTCAAAACCATAGTGCAACGAAGTAGCTTATCTGATCGAAATTAAATAAATTTTAATGTCTAGCACGAATAAAATTTCTTTTTGAGCCAAATTTTTTACAATGCAGTTGTTTCCTTCAGTCAAAAGTACTACTTTTAGTCACGGAAGTTGATAGAATGAACAAAAAAAAAAAAAAAAAAAAAAACATGGACCCAGAAAATACTTTTATTTTCCCAACAGTTATTTTTTAATTAATTTTTTTAAATGTCCGATTTTTCAAACAAGGCGTGGTCTTTATGACGTCACAAATGATGAACTTAGGTGCGTATTACACTGGCGCACTGAATGCTTACGCTTGCTGTCTATCGCGTTTCCACGCTATGATAATTCAGAAGCGCATTAAATATTGCGCTCTACGCTTGCTATCAACCGTATCGTTGCCAGTACACAAGAATAAAGAAGTGAATTGAATATTGCGCTCTGCGCTAATGGCAGTTCATCATTTGTGGTGTCATGCGCAGAAGCGTAAAAAATGATATTGAGTCTGCGCAGCAATTTAGATATTTTTTCAAAAATATAGTAAACTTTGTCAAATTTTTTAAAAAGTGGTCAAATTCTTTGTTTTTAAGCATGCTCTTTCGGAAAAAAATTACCTTTAAAGTTTCGGAAACGACCCCATTGCTCTCATGAGAAATCTCCATTTTCATTTTAACACTTCCTGATGATTCATAGGAGCTTTTAATGAAAATTAGCCATTGGCTATGGTCACCGACTAGGAAGAAAGTGAACATTATTTGCTGCAGTGTACTTCAGTAAATAAACACTTGTCATTACAATGTGGGAAGAACCCGAATTTGTGATCGAACTTAATTTATAGATCTTTTCCGTGAGAAGAAAAATTCGCTTTTCTTTTTTCGAAACCAGGTCATTCGAATTCTACTCTAAGCATGCATTCGTATGTGCGAATTGAGAAATCATTTGTTTTCAGAACAGAGAGATGAGAATCATGTCGATTTTTATGCTGCGTTAATGATAATGGGGTCGTTTCCAAAATTTTAAAAGTATTTTTTTCTGAAAGAGCATGCTTAAAAACATAGGCTCTGGTCATTTTTTAAATAATTTGTTTAAGTTTAATATTTAAAAAAATTACTTAAATCGGTGCGCTTTCATTGTTTACGCTTCTGCCGATGACATCACAAATGATGAAATGTCATTCAGTGTTGCCATTCACAGAGCAAAATATTTAATTCACATTTTTACTCACTTGTATTGGCAACGATATGGTTGATAGCAAGCGCAGAGCGCAATATTTAATTCGCTTCTTGATTATTATTACGTGGAAACACAGTAAAAAGATGCATCAAAAGGCATCATTTGTGACGTCATCAAGATCACGCCTTGTTTGAAAAATCGGACATTTGAAAAAATTAATTAAAAAATAACTGAAATAACTGTTGGGAAAATGAAAAAAATTTCTTGATCCATGTTTTTTTTTTTTTTTTTTGACTTATTCTATCAATTTTGGTAACTAAAATTAGTTCTTTTGACTGAAGGAAACAACTCCATTATCTATTTATTCTGTAAGCCGGAATTGAAACGTTTCGTGATTTTTCCGACAGTAAGTGCCCTAAACTCCACGACCATTGTTTTCGAAAAAAAAACAAAAACAAAAAGAAAAGAATGACGTCATATCTGGGGTAAGAAAGCATTAAAATCGGTCAGATTTCATGAGATGCATAATGCTTTGCCCCTACATGAGCAATGAATATTTTGAAAATCTTCCTCGTAATTTTATCCAAATACCAATGCTCATGCTATATTGAAGACTTTTTTTCTGATATACCAGATGTGGAGTCATGTTTTTTTTTTTTTTTTTTTTTTTTTGAGCTATCACGATTGCTTATTGTTCTCACTTGACCGTTTTTGGCGTCCGTGCCTTTTTCAGCTTGGACCAGGCCTGCAGCACCACCGTCCACCGGCGGCGCACAGTGTGGCATAGTGGGCAAAAATCCACCGAACTCGCGGGTTTTGAGCTAGGATCTTCTATTATGGCTCAAAATGCGGCAAAATTCTTCGACTATTTCGTAGTGGTGCTACAATTTTGAATTTCTTAACCCCCTAAGCCCCGCAGAGCTCAGAATGGACCCAAGTCGCGATTTTGAAAACTAAAAAGTATGATCATATTTTTTCCCTGATATGTGGCTCAATGCTTAGTATAAATCGAGGAATCGGATGATAAAACACAACTTTTGATCGCTGCCGGGTGTTTAGAAATGCTTTTTTTCACCGTATAAGTCATTAAAAACATGATTTTCAGGTTTTTCCGTTGAAAAAATCGGTTTTAACGGTCTTCACAAATCTCTCGCGCAAGAACAACTATATATTTTAATTCTAAACTACTACTTTTCAATCATTTTTCAAAGTTCAAAAGGTAAAATCCTCCCTACAACACCGAAAAATAGCTCCAAGTCCGAATTTCAGCTTGAGATCCTACCATTGTCAATGTGCAATAGCGACAAACAGCTTATTTTGTATGTATACATTTATATGTATACATTTCGAGAATAAATCGTCTGCGTTCAAGTAAAGACCTTTACATTTAGATTTTTCAAATACTTTAATTTTTTTTAAGAAAATTTAATGTATTAAAGTAACAGTTGAGCAAATGTGTAGACGCAAAATTAGAATGTTTGTCTGTTTCCTTGGAATAATCGTAATAATCGAATTGTAACAGGTATTTTCACTCTTTTACGTAAGTGTTTTTGTTGAAATTCTAATTTAAAGTGTAAAAACACATGTTAAAATTTTTATGTTTTAAACTAAACAATTAATTGTCAGATGAACCTTTTTAGCCTCAGTGTTGTTCCTAACAACATCATTTATAGGTTATAATGCAACTAAATTTAAGGTAGGACTGAAAGGATAAATGACAGCATGATTTTACTTCACTTTATTTAATTTAAAAAACGAATATTTACAAACATATGTCCATTAGCTTTCACTTTAGAAGTATGAAAAACAGTAAAGACATGTTATTTTAACTTTATTATAAAGTTAGATTGAATTTATATTAAAGTTATTGTTGTTTTAGTGGTCTAACACGCAGATACTAATTTTAAAAAAAATGTAATTTACATAATTTGTTTAAATACTTATTTATGCAACAGAGGACAAAGTTTTCCATTTTGTATACTTATGTAAAAGAGTAAACATACCTGTTACAATTCTAGTATTACGATTAATCCAAGGAAACAGACAAACATACCAATTTTGCGTTTACACACGTTTGCTCAACTGTTACTTTAATGCATTAAATTTTCTTAAAAACATCAAAAGCATTCGGAAATTCTAAATGTCAAGGTCTTTATTCGAACGCAGACGATTTATTCTCAAAATGTATTACACATAAATGTATACATATAAAATAAGCTGTTTGCCACTATTGCACAGATGTATTCTCGTGGGCAATGGTAGGATCTGAAGCTGAAATTCAGATTTTGAGCAATTTTCGGTGTTTTAGGGAGGTTTTTACCTTTTGAACTTTGAAAAATGATTGAAAAGTTGTAGTTTAGAATTAAAATATATATTTGTTCTTGCGCGAAAAATGTGTGAAGACTGTTAAAACCCATTTTTTCAACTAAAAAACTTGAAAAATCATGTTTTTAATGACTTATACGGTGGGAAAAAGCATTTCTAAACACGCGGCAGCGATCAAAAGTTGTGTTTTATCATCCAATTCCTCGATTTTTACTAAACATTAAGAGACATATCAGGAAAAAAATATGGTCATATTTTTTAGTTTTCAAAATCGCGACTTGGGTCCATTCTGAGCTCTGCGGGGATTAGGGGGTTAAGATATTCAAAATTGTAGCACCACTACAAAATAGTGGAAGAATTTTGCCGCATTTTGAGCCATAATAGAAGATCCTAGCTCAAAACCCGCGAGTTCGGTGGATTTTTGCCCACTATGCCACACTGTGCGGCGGCGCGGCTGGTCCTGAGCACTGTCCCCCGAAATCCACTTTTGCTGGGCGGTGGCGTCCATGTCCCACACACACGAACGCCTACACACACACACGAACGCCTACACACACACACACGAACGCCTACACACACACACACACGAACACCTACACGCATACGCACGTACACAACACTTACTCACACACATGCATACATACACTTACGCACCCACACACATGCGCCTACACAAACACACACGCTCGTGATTGCGAAAAACATAATTTGAATTCAAGATGCCAAAAATTCAAATTAATTTTTTTTTTTATAGTTCTGTTTTTTTTTTTTTTTTTTTTTTTTTTTTTTTTTTTTTTTTTTTTTTTTTTGCATTTTCCGCGAAAAACGTTGTTGTCTGCAGATTTTAAGGCCAAGGGAAGACTCATGCCCGCAGCGTCTTGGTAGAACAACCAGCATATTATATATTCAAGCCAGCATTTCAAATTTTTTCAGGGGAGAAGGGGCAAGCAAGGGGTAAAAACTCAGCAAAAATTGTACCAAACAAATACAAAAACTACGCCCACGTACACGTAAATACATTAATTTTCCAATGCCGGGGAGATGGGTAGGGGTAACTGACCCTCCTAAATGACGGGCTTGTATATAGTTTCAAAATGGCAATCTGAAGCATTTAGATTGCTGTTCTAGACAGACGGATCGCATTAGTTGAGGTCCTACTTAACCACCACCTTAGTAGGGAAAGATCATGCTGCATATCCTGAATTGATAGATATCCCCTTCTATAAGATAGAGGTTACACTCTCTGATAGTGACAGTAAATTTCTCATAGGACCACGTCCCTTACTGGCGCTCTTCAATCTAAAATTTTTGGGAGGGAAATTTTTCAATTTGCCGAATGAAATTCCAAATTTTACGGAATAATATATGAGCATTGTATCATTATAATTTTTTCAATGCAATTTTTCAGCCCTGTCTCCAAATTTTCCAAGTGAGGAAATTTTTGGGAGGCCAGTGACCTCCCGCCCCTTTGGTCCTAAAAACCAAAAAGAACCGCCATTATTCACGTGCACTGTGATATTGATTACTAGTGTTTTTCAGGGGAAAATGCTCGTTGTCCTTATAATTTCGTCTAGTTTTAACAGTGACATTTTTTTATTAATCTTGGCAAAAATTTATATTTTCAAATATTCTGCTTTCCACAACTATTTCTAGCATAAAAAGGGACTTTGTACATAAATTGCACTGAATTATTCCAGAAATAACTTTTTTTTCTGCGCAATTTTCTGCTGTCCTTATAATTCTGACCACCACTGTACTTTATCAAACTGTACAGAGGAACCCCAACTATTTATCCAAATCAATGGGGACCGGACCCTATTCGGATAATTGAAAATTCAGATAGTTTTATTTTAATTAATCACAATGTATGGTGAAAACTGGAGAAAAAAAACTATTTTTAGAAAAAAATGATTTTTTAATTACTCAAAAGACAAGTCAACTCTTTTACTTGCTAAATGTATTTACAAGTGATGTACATTAGAAGCCAATAATAGAACTGCAATCTTAATTTCTTTTCTTTTTTTTTCTGAAATTCTGAAAGCGATTTGGATAATCAGCGATTCGAATAGCCGGAGGTCGGAAAATTGAGTTCTACTGTACTCAAAGCAATCAATCGGACTGGAATTAAGCGTCCTACATACGGTCTGAGCCGAGTCTGTTTAACGCACGGTCTTACAGATCGGTGGACCAGGACACCACAATTCTATGCACACCAGGACACATATAAATGGTGTAAATTTTTTTATTTTTTTTCCTTCCCTCTTTTGAAAATAACTAACTTGAAAATAAGCGGATTTTCATGTGAAAGGAACACTAAATTTTTTCCAGAACCTGAGTAACAGTTTGGCTTGAACGAGCCCTGGCTCCGTGAATAAATGTGCTTCAATCTTTATCTTAACTAAAAATAAATTTCAAAGTTTGTCTGGATATCTGTCCGGATCTCTGTCGGGATGTCTCTGTGTGACGCGCATAGCGCCTTAACCGTTCGGCCTATTTTCACGAAATTTGGCACAGAACTAGTGTGTAGCACGGGAGGGAGGGGGGTGCACCACGAAGCGATTTTTCGAAAATTAGATTTTGTTATTTTCTATTCCGATATTTCCAACATTTTACCGAGCAAATAATCATACCGTAGACGAGTAAATTACCAAATTATCATAACGTGGAACATGAGCGAGCAAATGAACACAGCAAATTGGCGAGAAATTCATCATCCATTATTTGTAAATATACAGGCGAACCAAATGACCTTTTAATTTTCTACTATGGGCAAAGCCGTGCGGGTACCTCTAGTTGAAAATAAAATAAAAACCAAACATCGAGGTCCCGTTCACTGCCCGATTCATTTAGGGAGTAGTTCAAGCGGAAAGTATTGTCTGAAAAGGTAAAATAGGTAAATAGAAGACTCATAGCTTTCCGTTTGCCTAAGAATGATAACTAAGTTTTTCCTACATGGTTTATTATTTCTTCTCAGACGAAAAAATTGCTTAGATTAGTTTTGGACAAAATGAAATTGAAATAGTAACAACAATAATAATCCGGTTTCTTTGATCGTGCCGTTGACTAGTTGAGGATAAATTACAATTTTTGACGGACATTGAACCGGGTGGAATCCGTTCATGTCCCTTTGTTGTCGGGTTTAAAGTTCCTTCCCAATTTCCGGCTCAAATCTTTGGTGGTTTTCTTATCGGCTGCTCTTCGCAAAAAGTTTTGATATCTGTAGATTGATGTAACGATGAATAATGCTGGTTACAGCAGAGTGACTTGATTGCTTTTGCTTTCAATTTGACTAAAATTCATCCCTTTTAATTGTCTGAAGTTTCGATTACATAAATAATCATTTGTATGTACGATTTCGCAAGTTTAAACAAAAGGAAAATATAAATCTGAATTTTTGACATCTTGAATTCAAATTATGTTTTTCGCAATCACGAATGCGTGTGTGTGTGTGAAAGCGTGTGCAGGCGTAAGTGTGTATATTGGCGTGAATGGCATGAATTCAACGCAAATTTTATCAAAAAAAAAAAAAAAAAAAAACCATGCCTACTGAAATGTAAATACATTAATTTCTCCAAGGGAGGGGGAGGGGTTACTTCCTCTTGATCCCTTAAATGATGGACCTGTGTTCACACATGCACAAGCTTCCGAAATCACCCTTTCAATGCTAAGCACTCGTTGAGCGAAATTAAGTTGCTTAACGAGTGCTTATGCCCCACGAGAATCAATATAAAAAGCATAATAAAATAAATTTTTTAAAAGATGAAATTTGTGGTACATTCCTTTAAAAAAACATTTTCTAGCAACATTTGTTTCTCCTTATGGATTGAAATTTGGTACCCCCCCCCCCCCCTTTCTGCTACGCGCATAGAAGGATTTAGGCAAAATATGTGAGACAATTTTTGATCGACTGAGTCAATTAATCAATCGAGTGAGAAGCCTATTCCCCCACATGAACGTAATACTTAAAAAAAAAAAAATCCTGTTTAATTTTTTTAGCAGGGTTAAAGGAGTTCCAATCCTTTGCATGCGCCAGAAAATTTTTTTCCTCTCCTGTAAAATTACCACAATGTAACTTACGTCCTTCTGGCTCTGAGGTACAGATATGATGGTTTCAAAAGCGTAAAAAGACAATTTTATGTACTTGGCTTATGTGCTTGCTTGAAACAGTTGAATAATTAAATGATTTTATTTCAAAATGCAGGTAGGAAATGTAAAATGTTAAGGGGACAAATACGAAAAATATCCATTGCGAAAGTTGCGTCGAGAAGTTCAACATATTTTCACTCTGATAAAGGTGTTCTTCGCATCCCGAAGCACGTACTACGTACACTATTTCTACGGACAACCTTGAATCAATCACTTATTACATAAGCAGCCTCACTGCATCAACTCGATGTAAATTACGCACTACCATTTTGGCGTGTTTGTTCGGCAAAGCGAAGAATAAGCAGGAGGAATCGGGGTTAAACCGTAAATTTCATTTCCAAAAACAATTCCACAGCAATCGCTAGTAGAATTTTGATCACTTTCAAAGCATCTCAAATATTAATTTATCTTAACTAAGCAGACTTTAAGCTGTCGCATCATCACATTACATAAGCATACAATGGACAAGTAATTTTATTAGAAGCTCATCAAGATGAAAAGATTTGGACAGGGGAACGTGACTCGCATTGGAAAATATGTCATTCAGAGCGGGGAGAAGAGTTCGATGTGAAACAAAGGATCTTGACAATGTTGTAGGGTAGGGGACATCATAGACACACGCAGAGCTTCAAAGTTCACTATACTGGGGTACTTCCAGGAGCGCCTCGATGGGAGGTCACTCTGTGATCTCCCGAAAACTCTTATCCGGCAAAATCTGGAGTTCCATTCGGCGAGATTTGGAGTTTTGTTCAGCAAAATTATCGTCATTCGGAGAAATTTGGAGTTCCATTCGGTAAATTAAAACTTTCCACACTCCCAAAAAATTTAAATTCAGTGCGCCCCTAGTTACTTCCAGTTCACCAGAAACCCAGAGGCTTAAAGTTACCCTGAACGATGAACAAAGTTAACCTCACATAAAGTCATCATTAAAAAATAATTTATCTACTAGCCGTAAGCCGTCTGACTGTCAAATTCTTCCAATTTGTTTTCCTTTTTTTTTTTTGAAAAATAGGTTGCAGACAGTTAAAAGCCTCTCATTATCAAAAAGCAGCCTTTAACAACCGACTCAAGTAAATATGAGCTTCCATTCCATCGAAGTTGGACGTTAGAATGTCTTGAGTGTCGCCATCATCACCCATCGTATAAAAGTCTGCAGGCAGGGCCCGATCAAGCCAAACTGGTGCCCAGGTCCTAAGTAGATGTTGATGCCCCCCCCCCCCCACATGGGAAAATCTGCGCAGTTTTAAAGTCAATGTTTCATACTTAATGTGACCAGACGTCACGCTTTTTGTCTTACTGTCCCGCCAAAATCTCCCGCTTTGTCAAAAAAGTCCCGCTTTTTTTGTTTAAATTCCGTCACACAAGAAATATAACATACAATCTAGATTTTTTAAACGCTTTTTCGATTTTTTGCTGTCGGTAAACGTAAGAACGCCATGTAAAATGTTATTCTTTAATGTCTAATACGCTGAACTACCTCCACTATGATTTAGATTGAAGAGGAGGAGCTGTTAAGCGTCAGGTGTTGGCCGCGAACGGGGGAAAATAATTTTGATTAATAAACTTGTTGTGTGATGCAATATTCTTTACATCAGTACTATTAAATTATTTTCAACTTGAGTTCTTTATTGGTACATTTGAGTTATTTCTTGGCATTTTTCTGTTACGTAAAATATTAAGCCTGTGGAAAAAAAAAATACTCTCCCCCCCCCCCCCCCCCCCCGTCATGTGTCCTGATTTTTAGCTTGAAAAATCTGGTCACATTATTCACACTAGAAACCTAATTACTAGAAACTACATTTTAAAGGAACATTACTACATTTGAAAGGAAATCTGGGATTTGAATACCAAACACTTGATAGTCACCAAATTAATCACAGTTAAAATTGCCTCTTAAGGCAAAAAAGAGTTACAAAACAATTTAAAACTGCAAAAAAAATCTTACTAATTCTGACATTAAGTTTTAAAAAAGCTTCTTTCTGGCTTTAACAGAAGCAAATGTGTCGATTAAATAATTGAAATCTATGTTTGATGTCACAGAATTTTCAATGGTCAACGAGGAAAATGCCTGTAAATTATCCTGAGAAACGCAGCTTCTCAAATGATTTTTTATTCTTTTCAAAAATGAAAAGGAACGTTCACTGGAACAGCTGCTGATAGGCAAGGTAAGAGAAGAAGCTGCAGGGGTGAATCCACATTCGGAAATGTATGTGTAATGTTTAGTGATCTTATCCTTTTAAAACATTCTCCAGGAAAAGGGTTACCTTTTGCAAAAATTTGAAAGTGTTAATTCTTCTGGAAAATGTTCATCTATGTCATCCGAGTAATTATTTTGAAATTCCAGAACTAAGGGACAACGACTTCTTTACGCGGAATGTTTTTAACTTTATGAGGTTTTGAGATGATTTTTAAACAAATTTGAGCCTCCTCTCCCTTAAAGTTGAGAGAAAGTAAAATGATCTTTAAAAAAAAGGAAGTAACTGAATTTAGGCTGGGCTATTTTGGTGCCCCTAAATTTGTGGTGCCCAGGTCCGTGGACCCGGTGGACCGTGCGTTAATCAGGCCCTGTGCAGGGGTGCCCATCTCTCAATTCCCCCCCCCCCCCCAATTTTGATGGCGCAACTTACGCCATAATCCCCCTCCCCCTCTGCGGTCACTCCTGAAATTGTGTGTCGTTGCGATCGGGCCAGACTTTTCCTTAAAATATCGGCTGATTTAGAATCTCCTTTTAATGTATAATTACAAAACTAAAAGCATGCTTATTACGGTGCATTCCTTTATAATTAACATTCTAGAAATTCGAAAGTGTACAATATTTTTAAAAAATATTTTGACAAGCGGATTTTATTTTTTCACTTATTAAAACTGAAGTTAATATGACCTTTCTTTGAAATTATTTTACGTACCAAATACATAGAATCGTAATCAACAGAGAGAAAAAAAAAAAAAAACAAGACCTATGGGAGGGGTCCGGACCCCTGGTCTTCAGGGTCCTATCTAACTGGTTATACCATAAATAGTGGCAGGTACAGGGGAGACCCTGGAGTGGAAAAGAAAAGTAGGGAAAAGGTAAAAAAACACTGGTTGAAAGAGTAAATTGATTTTTTTTCAAAAAACTTCTTAGTTTAATTTTCAATTATATATGAATTATAAGAAATAAAGAGATAGAGCAAAAAAGTAAAAGAAAATATAACAAAATTGAGGAGATAAATCGCACAAATACGCAGCAGTAAATTGCAGACACATGCTTCGTGGTTTTAAGGAACCCCTTTTCCAATGCAGAAAAGTGAGATTTTCGATGTGAAGCAAATTTGTGCGATTGTAACGTTTTTTGTTTTATTTGAATGATAGTGTTTCTTTGTTTTTTCCCCCCTTTAATTCTGCTTTTAAGACTTTTTCTCCAAAATTCTTTTTTATGTAAATAGGTTTGCAGAAGACAAGGCAACCTTCGAAGGATCAACATAACGATTCATTTCATACAAGTAAAAAAGAAAGTAATGGCTTGATAAAAAGCATAACTACTTTAAACAATAAATTTAAAATATCCGATAGACTTGATTCAATTCCCGAATCAAAGAAAACAAATGATCAACTTGACTGGCTCTAAACTAAATGAAGATAACATTATCAACAGCATCGTATGTTCCCACGAATTATCTTTCATTGCTGAATTCGATTAACATGCTGAGAACAAGCATTTCAATATCGCTTCTTAAATCTTTCGTAATCCAATGATTCTACCGATTTCCTCCAAATAACGCAGTAGTTTGAAAGATAGAGAACACATGCTGTATAAATAATTTGTCGTCAGAAGAATGGTCAATCGCGAAAAATGAAATCGAAATAATTTCAACACACAGATCTACATATTGTTGGAGTTTCTTGTCCTTTTGGTTAACAAATAATTAACAGGAATTTCTTCTTTGAACATATCTGTAATGCGGAAACAAAAATGTCAAAATGAGTGTTATTATCAGAAGCATTATTTCGCTCTTTTATTTAAAAAAATAAAAAAGGAAAAAGTTTTACAAAATAAAATAATTCACTGAGAAATTAATTGGAACATTTCTGATCTTATTTGTTTTTGAGCAATCAAAATTGCTAATTGATTTCACTCTACCATGGCTTAAGAGTTTCTCATTCTATTTTTTTGGTGATTGGTAGATAGCGAGTCACGTGATTCCTGCTTTATGTGGAGAGTGAACCTTCGATCCTGTGATGTCGTTCTGACACAGCTTGGCGTTACTTTTATACGCCTTGTGATTGGTCAATGGCAAGACACTTTATCCATTGCGTCATATGGTGCAAGCCTGGCGATGTCGTGGCCTTTTTTTTTTGACAGACGATAAATGATTTCGCCCCTTTTTATCATAAACGTTATTTATGCACGTTTGTTGAAGTTTCTCATGCGATCGAAAAAGGCGCTGTTTTATACTATATACTCATTTATGATTTTACTAAATTCTTTAAAATAAATATATAGGGGAATGTGGGGTCAAGTGAAATAGTTTAAGATGACTGAGCTTTATCAATATGAACAAATTGGTAATTTGGTTTGAAAATTGCAGTACAAAGAAATAATATTGTATTTTATTATAAGACTTGCACTGAAAGTGTTTTTTTTTTTTTTTCTGGGCAGTAAATTTGTGTGGAAAGTGGAAAATATTTACTTTTGTTTATGTGACAATATGAAATATAAAATGTTTTTGGAATGGAATATGTTCTATTCGTTTATACATTTTATTTTATTTATTTTTTTGATCAAATGTAATTAATCAGTAAATAAAAGGTGGAATGAATAAATGAAAAGATAATGTAACAACATATAAACGAATTAAAAATTAATTAATGTATGACAAATGAAGGAAAATAAACAGGCGAGTAAAAGAGTGAATGAATGAATAAGTGAATTAATAAAATTAAGGAAGGCAAATAAATGAATTAGTAAAAAACAAAATTGTAAGTGATACAGTAAGATGATCGAGTGAGTTAACGAAATAAACTATTTCAGTTTACCCTGTACGTACTTTACTACCTGTAAAAAATATTTAAAATACAAATAAGCTTAATATTAACAAAATAAATAACTCATAGCTGCTAACTTGAAAAATCTTACAATGCACGCGGTAGCTATATCTCTACGCTTTTTTGACCATTATAAAGCAAAGTAAAAATTTAAAGTATTATAATATTTTCAAATCCTTACCTTTACTTGATCTGTGCTTTTACAGACAAAAAATAAATAAATTAATTTTAAAATAAGTAAATAAATAAACTCTTATTTCTTTGATCTTAAACTTTGAAAAGTTGCTGACTTCGCAACTTTCAAAAATTGCCTGTCAAAAACTTGTTCGAAACAATAGTTTTTCTGTAAGTTCTTACAGATTAAAATGTTCTCTATACTGTTATCCGATAAAGAAGAGTGCAGTTCTCTTACAAATCTGCCTAAGACCCTACAATCAGAAAATTTTACGATGTACAGCTAAATCTTACAAGTTGGCAGCTATGAATACTGCATTGAATTAATATTTTAAGTGTTCATAAAAATAACTTTATCATTTTATAATTTCAAAAACAATTTTTCACTAACAATCAAATATTACACACGAGTATCAATTTTCGAAAATTGTCTGGATTCTCATAAGCTTTAATCTTTGGCGGTATTTTTTTCTGACTGGAATAAACTGCATGTGCCACTCCATAGTTTAAATATTAGCTGATAAGTGGAGCTAAAAGCAGAGTAAATCTTCCTCCATTTCACTTTGCCCCACAACAATTTTCTTGACGATATGCTTCATTAAGCATCACTATTGTTTACGTGTCTTATAGCGTAGAGATGGCTAGTAGATAACTTACTTTTTGATGATGGCTTTACGTGTTGCAATTTTTTATTTTGCTTTGATTTATAGTGTCTTTTCACGTATTTGGTATGAATAAAAATTGCAAAAGGATAGTCTAAATTTATACAAAATTTCAATTTTTAGAAATATGGAGTGATCAATCACAAAAAATATAAGTTCGAAAAAAAAAATGCAGGTTTAAAAAATAAATTTGAAATAGTGCTGCAAAGCTGCATTCCTTGATTGCGAAAACTAAAATTTGTCAGAAATAAATTCTATTTTATTGTTCTCATTTTTTCGGTTCAGCTCGCTTTTCTAATAGTATTAAGTAAAATGTTATTTTTTTTTATTTGCACTATTTTCTCGATCTTTGCTGTTCCTTTCTGCTTCCCCATTTTTAGACCCCCCCCCCACCTTTTGTTTGCAATATAATTTTTGAAAAAATTCTACTGACATTGAAACAACACTCACTAATGCTACAAATATTACTTCTAAAAATGGCTCAGCAGTATTTCCATTAAAGTTAAATTGCAACTATTTTATTTAGTATTTTTAGCTACATCTAAGTTTTTAAAAATATCTTGTTTGAAGTTTGATATTATCTTTCTTGCTATTTCATTGCAGTTTTTTGAAAGCTGTCAGATTTTACAATAAGTGTAAAGTATCTTGAATGTTTTAGCTTGAGCTGAAAGTTCATCAGCAGACATAAAAGCGAATATTTTGTTGCTTTGCCCGTGGAAATGGGAAAATCAAGAACTTACACTTAAGCTATTTTAAATATCATTTCAATTTTCCTGGACTTATCAGGCCTTGGGGAAGGGGGATTCAAGGATTTCTATGCCATGTATGCAACCTGATGGCGGTATCAGTGGATGCTAATAATTTTCAGAATAACACTGGAAATTTTCTGAAATTCGGTACATCGAGTACATTTGGTATTCAGCGAGAAAATTTCAATTGAAGTGTAAATGATATCAAAAAATGTCGGCATGCATTTTAGAGAACGTTGCTTAACGTTTTGGAAGTAAAACTTTTAACTCCTGTGATTGAAGCAAAAAAAAGCACTTGTAGGCGTTGTAAAAAAAAACAGAAAGAAAACTGAAAATTAATAGGAAGTAGCGAAAAAAAGTTCAAAAAAAAAATTGATATTAAGTGAAAAAAAAAAGAGAGAGAGAGAGAGATAATAAACAAAAACCAATTCAAGTAATTCCAAGGCTTGCATTTGCATTCCTCCTGTTTCTTTTAAAGGATAAGTGAACTAACTTCTAGAACAGGTAGTACAAAATTTGACTCTTAGGAAAATTTGGGTGGAGGGGATGGGGGCACGCCTAGTACATATCCTATAAAAAAATCGAATTATTATCCTGTAAGAATAAATTTCCCAAAACCATCTAAATATGTAAAATAAATCTTTAATATATCAACTATTTTCAATGTTTTTAAAACTTGACATCCATCTAATTACTCTAATTAACCTTCTATTATGCAAGCTAGAAAAACAAGTTTTTACCCCTGAAATCTGTACCTCAGAGCCAGAAGGACGTAAGTCACATTATAATTTTACAGGAGAGAGGAAAAACTTTTTTCTGGCCCATGCAAAGGATGAGAAGCACACTCTTTTGATCCTGGTAAAAAATTGAAAAGGATGTTTTTAAAAAGAATTTCCTTCACATGGCTCAATGCCGAATAGTCTTCTACACTGCTTGACATTTGCTAAGGAACAAGTGATTTATGCAAATTTGTACCTAAAACCTAAGCCACCTGGCCAATGGAAATAAATTCAAGTTTAGATGGCGTGGTAGATCAAGACTCGTTATCTGCATAAAAGACTGCATACACGCTCAATATTCGTACGAAAATTCATGCTGTTTGGTTTTTAACAAAAATAGTGCTGGATGTTAAAAAGGGTTTTTCTCTGAAATTCTGTTTGGTTCTTGAAATACTTAAGAGTAAAATGTCAACAAGACATCACATCATTTGAGTATCTACGATCGTGGACGAGCGATTGAACGACTGGAAGCAGGTCAAAGTGTCACCACTGTGGCTGCTGCAATGGGTGTATCAAAAAGTGCCATCTCCCTATTAAAGACTGCCGCTG
This sequence comes from Uloborus diversus, assembly GCF_026930045.1. NCBI lineage: Eukaryota > Metazoa > Arthropoda > Arachnida > Araneae > Uloboridae > Uloborus > Uloborus diversus. The sequence continues at coordinate 48,664,957 of NC_072739.1, read as the reverse complement.
AAGGGGGAAATGTTTTGCAAAAGCATGCCAGGGGTAGTGGTAGGAGCACTACACCTTCAGAGGATCGCTATGTAGCCCTCGTGGCAAAAAGGAACAGAAATTTCACTCTTGGACATATGGCTGCAAATTTAACAACCGCTACCGGTACGCATGTTTCTGCAAGAACCATCTCACGGTGAGTAAATACTGTCGGTTTGTATGCACGGAAGCCAGTACGTTGCGTCCAAGTTCAACCACGCCGTCGTCGAGAGAGATTACGCTGGTGTAAGGAACATGTTGGTGGGATCATCAAAATTGGTCTAGAGTGATGTTCTCTGACGAATCTTGTTTCAGTGTGACAAGTGATTCTGGTCACCAACTACTGTGGAGAAAGCGTGGAACACGTTATGCACAAAAATTTGTTTGCAAACGTGATCGGTACTGCCCAGGCGTCATGGTGTGGGCAGGCACCATGCACAATGGCAGAACACCGCTTCACATTTTTGAATAAGAAAGCGATACGTCGCAAATGTATTGCAGAGATGTTATGCTGGACCATGTTCGTCTTTTTAGGGGGGCTATAGATCCAGACTTTCTCTTTACGGACGACGATACACGGCCACACTGGAGCATTGAAGTGTCAGACACACTGCAAAGTGAAAACAATCTCCGTATGCAGTGGCCTGCTTACTTTCCTCGACTTAAATCCAATTGAACTTGCCTGGGAGGCTCTTGGCAGACGTGTTGCGCGAAGAACCGTCCCTCCCAAAACAGTACAAGAACTCAAATCTGCATTGAGAGAGGAGTGGGAAAACATTCCCCAAGCACTCCTCAATAATTAATGGGAAGTATGGAAAAACAGATGTATATTGTGCATTAGTGTCCCTGGTAATCATACATCATATTAAGGTCATATACATCATATCATGTCTCCATCATTCTGACCTAGATAATTTTTTTTTGTGGTTGTATGAAAATCATCTAGGTAGGATTATTTTTTAATTTTTAAGTTTTTACTTCATTGATGCAGTATCTGTATCATTTTGTACTTATAATAAAGACACATCCTCCCTACTAAGTATACATTTTGTTCTGTTTCTTTACTTATTATCCATTCTTAACTATTCCAAAAAACGTAATTGTTCCTTAGCAATTGTCAGGCAGTGTATATACAATGCACTAATAAACGGAAAATCACATTTTTTGGAATTAGTCCTTCTACCTTCTGGAGGATTTTTTAAATCAAAATTATCTTCTGGAGCGGGTTTTTTGATCAAAATTACCTTCTGGCGGTTTTTTAAAAAATTCTGGAGGTTTTTTTTTTGTGACCAAAACAGAACTTTCATACGCATAAACTAGTATTTGCATTTTCATTTATGTTAAAACCAATGCCTCTGGGGCTGTTTTCACCCCCAACCCATCCTTCCCCTTGCTGCGATACTGAGACAGTGTGGCACAGATTTTCGCTGAGTAATGAATAAGACAATAAGAAGCCTTGTTTTGAGGAAACACATGCACATTTTATTATTCAGCATTGTTTTAAGTTGTGCAGGCGACTTTCATTCATATCATACACATAAGCCTGACCAACAGAACTCAAAAAGCAAAACATTAGGAAGCATGAAATGATTTTTTTTTTTGCACAGAAAATTTTAAAATACACACAACATTAAATAGTTGAAGTATAAAAACTTTGTTAACCAACCAATTCAACATGAATAAGATTTATTAGGAGTAATTTATAAATAAAAACAAAGATAAAAGTGACAAAACGCGACGTAAAACAAATGTGTATGTATAGTTCCACAAAGAAAAAAACCAAGTTCAAACTGAATATCACATATTAAAAAAATTGCGCATTGAATTGGAATGAGTGAAGGCAACATTTAACTTCTCAGAAACCTTGCTTTCAATACCATTTTTTACACAAATGGTCGAATTTTGAACTATAGAAATATATATATAAATATATATGATGAAGATGTTACAACTAAGGTGCAAATTTGATTCAGAAATTGTAAATGAGAAAATCAATTTTGTGAGATTTACAAATTTCCATTTTAATGGTACTACTAAGGATACATTCTTGCACGTGACTGTGTATTTAAAATTAAAAGATACTCATAAAATTATATTTACAAGAAGTTGAAATTTATAAATGATATAATAGCAAAAACGCTGAAATCAATGCAATGCCATATTTTAATATTAAAAGAACCTGTTTGTACAAAAAACATTCTCTTAAACAGAGTGCTAACAATAAAGTTTAGAAAATGAATTTACTGGTATTTTGTTCTTAAATAAGCTTCGAAATTGTAATTACTTTTTTCATCTTTATGTTTTTGCAACATAAATTAACGAAAAAATAAAATAAATAAGCAATAATATTTCTAACATAATATTGAAAGTATTTCAGTTACACAGCAGTTAACCATTTGCACCTGTTTTGTTACATTATTCAAGCGCATTTAGCAATGGAACTTAACCCATTGTCAAAAACAACTGAGTTTTCATCACATTTTACCAAATAGAAAATTGATATTCTGCTAGACATCTTTAATTTCAAGGTATATTTGCATGTTTTTCTTTGCAGACAATTCCATTTTTCCTTACATTAATTTGATTAAGATAACAATACCTCTAAATGCTAGACAATGTGTATTCTAACATAATGCTATAAGAGAAACAATTAAAAATCTCAAAATAATTGATCAGAAAATTTGTACGGGTTGCTAGAAAAATACTAAAATCTGTTCACATTGTAACACAAAAAAATAAATTAAATTTAAAAAAAAATCTCGCTTCCATTTACTTAAAAAAAAAACTTCTTGAAGTACATCAATTTTTCTTAAATTTTGTAGAGCATTTCAGGCCCCAAATGTAATTTTGCAGAGGCATACTCTTCATTACAAGAAAAAATGTCCTTGCTTTAATTTTTGCATAGTGAGGATAATATTTTTGAAATACAGAATTTTGCATACAGCTAAAACAATTTAGGAATCAACATGAACCTTTGAAATAACAAATACAATCACACACATTTAATACATGAACGAGAAAATAAAACTTTTGGAGGGAAAAAAAAAAAACCTACATGTATGTATACATTTATTTTACAGAAGTACATAACCACAGGAGGAATAGGCTCATTGAATTTATAGTTTACTATAGGAACTCATGCAAATTTTCTTTAATTGTACACATGTGGTAGAGAAATATAGTACATTGAGGTTAAAAAATAAATTAAAAAATTGTAAAAATATAGCAGATTAATTTAACATTAACTCCTATGTATACTTCAAATGCCACAACTTGCGCAGTTAAATAGTTAGATTTTTCAACCAATTTATACATTTAAAAAAAAAAAAAAAAATCCAATTGTATTAGTTTAAACAACATATACAGAGGTAAATAACAATTTTATAAAATAATTTAAAAGGAAAAACTTTAAAATAATAGGAATCGAGAAATATTAATGAAAAGAAAAAAAAAGTTTTATATAAACATTTATGTGTATGAAAACTTTTGTGAAAATATTAATTTCTGCTACACTGAGTCTATTACTATTAATTCTAATTGAATACAAAAGTGCATTACAAAAAGTTTCATGTAAAATAGATATCTATTAGAAACATGAAATCAATTAAAAAATTAAACATTATTCAAGAAGTACACGCAGCAGTATTTGGCAAATGAACTATTATTAAAAAATAATAATAATAAAATGTAAAGAACTATTAATGAGTAAAAAATAAATAAATGAAAAACAGAGTAATATTATTGTATAATTTTTTTTTATGTAACAACTTAGGATTGCATCGACAATTAGATAAAATTAGGGTTTGGGAGTTTTCCTAATACGTAATAGTATTAGGAGCGTGTGTAATTCACACAAACATTTTTTGCCCAAACCTTATTTAAAAATCTTAATCACTATAAATTGCTTAATTGAAAATACACTAAAGTAAAAAAATAATAACAAGTGAAGAGAAAAAAGGCCTTAAGACTTAACACAAATAGTAATTTATACAAAATATTTGGTTCAAATAGACACAATAATAATAATAATAATTATACATAAATAAATTTCAATAAAAATACTAATAAAATTTCTCATTAAAATACTTTTCTCTCATGTAGTATTTCAACAGATTTTTCAATTAATGAAAACGATGATTTTTCAATTTTTATGATGGTATTTAGTAAATATTTAGTAAAACATTTAGTAAAATTATAATGATAGAGAAAAAAATCAACGTTTCTAATATAGCTTACTTTATCTGTACAATAAAAAACACAATATTGCCCAAACCTCCATTAATCACACAGGCAATAATAAAACAAAGATTAACAATATACAAATACATCAACCATGCAAGGGAAAATATCATTCTACAACATCGAATGCACCGAGTCATACAATACAAAATTAAATACGTATCACATTTCTTCAAATTGCAAAAATTAGGATTCTATGTATTTCCTTGATTTCATGATGAGTAAGTCATCGCCACAAATGATGTCTGACAATACTTCAAGAGATTATTTTCCTTTGATATTACTCAAACATACTTGCAACTTTTGAAGATAGGCACCAGTAAAACTTCTGCATTGACACTGCTCATTCGCTTGTTAGAGTAGATTAAGATCGCCCACAAAGCATAAATATGAGTGCTAAGGGTTAATAAGTCAAAAATATTTATTAATTAAATACACTGATATGATCAACAAAAATTTAAGGAAGGCGAAAAAATAATGGAAAGACTACTAAATTTGAGTAACTAGCAACTTTTCCTGAATCTTCTTATCTGTAATTTATCAACAAAACTTCTCATTTTTGATATTTTACCACTCTTCATGTTTTCAAACAATATCTAAATCAATTGTATTTTCTTTCATCTGCATAAATCCGAGGTGAAACACTGGTAACATTCAAATGTTTAAGAGGAGCATTGTCTGGAACCCATTTGGAAGCAACTGAATTCAAATATGCGAGTGGCGGAAAACGACAAGCGTACAACATCTCTACCACAGAATATGAATTATAAGAGCAAAAATAATAGCATATTTAAATGTTGTGATGTTTATGTGTTAGAATCACATAACAACAAATGTGTATGAGTTTTACAGAAGCAGATGCAACAGGTTTTCAAAATGCATAAAAATTGGCTAGTATGCGTATATTTTATGCCTAATCCTTAAAAGTTGGCAAGTATGCATTCAAACTTATATGAAAAATATATAAAGAAGCAATCATATTTAATGTTTATGGTTTGAAAATCAAAGAAATACCATAGTTTACTTAGTAGTATTTAAATCTAAAGCAATATTTCTGATGGTGAGGAGTTTAAAACGAAAAAAAAAAATCTATGTACAATGTTAATTTACTGCAACAACTGACAATCAATTTTCCTTGTCAAAACTATCTTCTGCTTATGTACATTCCTATGTAGTTAACCCTGACACTTTTCAATTAAATATTGCTAGCGATGTACTAAAGTGCAAGAGATCAAATAAAAGTCTAATTTCTAAAAAATAATAGCTATGCGGGGTGGTTTTTAATGAGTGTCTCGACTTCGTAGTTGGTCTGTGCTTGCTGTTTTCGATCGCATGCTCATCAAGTTACTTTTCACCTAGAAAAGAATATCTCAATTAATGTGATTTCAAAATGAGAAACAATGACAAAATGCAGCATAAGTTCAATTATATGATTACAGAAATATCAAAAGAATATTTTTTTCTTTAGGGCTACACACTTTTGCGATCTCTGTTCACTTCAATATCCCACTCATTGGAAGCCACTTAATTTAATCAGCCGCTTTAATGAATCAAATTGTCAAAAACAGTATAAAATCCAGCTTTATTGAATTAGCTGCTTTATTGAATCAGGCGCTTTGTAGAATCAAAACTGTTTAGAACAAATGTGATTCATATAAGCGGCAGCTATGATCAAGTCTGTTCTAGAAACCAGTTTTGAGCATTTGAATCATTTGTGTGAAGTGTGTACGATATCAAATACCCTAGCAACATTTTATTTCTGAATACATAACACTAAGAAAGTATGAGTCTTTTTTTTTTAATTGTGAAAATATGACAAGAGAAGATATTCTTAATACAATTTTCAAAGATATGTGCTTCATTCTTTTGCATTTAATCTACCTTTTTTTTATTTTTTAAATTAAACTTGGAACTTCGTTTATTTCCTATTTTTTAACTAGTATAATTTCTGTTTATTCCCGGTTTAATTTTTTTAATAGTGGCATTTTTGTAAACTCATTTGTCATGAATCTCTTTTCTTTTGCTCTTAGAATGAAGTAATAAGTGAGTTTAAAACAGCTTTTTCAAAATTTTCAGATTGAAGTTTTCCTTCAATTTCCAACCAGCAAGCCAATTTCTGTGAACCCTTCATACCCGAGACAGTTTTATAAATAATATGAAAAAGCAGTGAAAGTTTAAAACAGGATGCCATAATGGTATTTAATGTATTTATATTTACATTTTAGAGAACTATTTCTTGCAGACATGATCTTGATAACCTCTCTCACTTAATTGTAATAATTTCTCATGAGCTATATTGCATAATATAACAATTTATTTTCGCAGAGGTAAATTCAACATTAAATACAAAAGAAGGCAAGATTTTTCTTTTCCATGAAGAAAACTAAAATGCATATTCATGTAGTTCAAATTTTATTCCTGTAAGTTTAATTACATAAAATAATAGATCAGGTTCCATTTTCAACGGCATGAAATGAAAAAGGTATAGTTTCTATTCTGTTAAATTTATCACCACTAGGTAAATATTAATCAGTATAAATACTTTGAAAGTTGATAAATATTATTATAGCATCAAAAAGTTTTAATTATATTGGAATTCAGTTTACATTCCAAATGTCAAGCACAACTTGAACATTAAAGTATGGCGAGACAAAGCATGCATCATTGCAGAATAAGATAAGGAGAAAAGCAAAACAAAGCTTTATAACTGGAATATTCCTTCATCTTTAAAAACCATCTGAATTTAGTGACCAATTTTACAAGAGTAAACAATCATGGATCATTTTAAAAAAAGTGTACCGAGTAACAAATACCAATAATTATGAAATTAATACTTGCACCCATTTCATTTAATAGCAAGGTACAAATTAGCCAACAAAAATAATGTACAATGTCATGCAGAAAAAAAAGGTATTTTACTGTCATAACAGCATGCAACCTAGCATTGGGAGCCTAAATCTTGTTTTATTGAAAAAAAGAAAAAGACCATGGATGTTTTTTAAATTTTACTAGTCGGTCCCCTGATTTAACAAATTCATTGGGACTGAAAATTTATACGTTTAATCGGGGCTATTCCTAATATCAGGGTAAGGAAAAAAAAGCACTTACTTTTTCTATAAACCCTAATAAGTATCTGCGCAAAAATAACCACAATTAGAAAGTGTATACTTTTTATTTAGCATTTTGCGGCATATTATACACACTAGTTAATTTGAAATTTTAAAGTAATGAATAATAGATGTTTCACAATTTCCTAGATACTTGACTTGAAGTTCGAATAATTCTATATATAGCTCGAATAGTTTTATTTCGACTGTATAGAGAGAAGAAAATACAGTGTCATTTACAGCCTGCTGTATGAGATATGTTTTTAGTCTACAGGCTATGTAAAGCATTAGAAAAAGTAAGTTTTAATGGGAGTTTCATAATAGTATTCTGCACTAGAATCGCTATTCATTGGTTAGGGTTACCCCCTAGCCCGTCAAAAATTGCTCATTCTAAGAAAAGTCTTTTTCTGCTTCGGACAAGATAGATGTATCATTTGGAAAACAATCTCACATTTCCTAACTCAAATTAACAACAAAAAAACAAAATCGGTTGTTAAAATAGTTTGCTAATTTGGGGTTTATTATTTGGAGAATAAGGGGTTTTGGTCTTCATTTTCGTCAGAGAAAAAGCAAAATTTCGCTAAATTGCGAAATTTGTTAAACCGGGGTCCGACTGTATTACAAAAAAAAAAAAAAAAAATCAGCATGCATGAAAATATTAAAAAGCATTGAAGTATTCATGAAACAGAGTTAAACATTTAACCTTTCATTTTTAAATAAAATTCTCAAACTTTTGTAATTGGAATATTATTGTTAAAAGAATAAATACTGTCACAAATGATTGTGAAAATAAGTTTCCCCATTTGGGGGCCCCAAGCATCCTATAAACAGTCCCTACTGTTTGGACTTACAAAAAATTAGCCCTAGTATTTGCATATTTTGCACTTCGCTGCTTGAATACATTTTTTTAGCACTAAAGTACTTATTTATTTTGTAATGAAGCTCAAGTTCCAATTAGCTCATGCCTCTTAATTAATAATGCTAAATATAAAACCTAAAACCCACACAGCAAGAGTTTTCGGTATAGACATTCAGGCTAGCGGATAAGCATCGAAAATAGTATTTTCTGAACTCGGCTATACTCAATAATTGTAAAAGGAACTACAATTTAACAATTGATTGTGCGCAGACAAAACTGATCAAGTTATCAAAACTGGCAGTCAAGAAAAATAAAAGTTTAAGGTACTACATTCATTATAAAATATAAATAAAAAATATTTTCCTAAATTTTCTCAGATTTGCTCAACAATTACATTTAATTATTTATCATTGTTCATTTTGAAACTCTTGTCCTAAGATTAGTAAATTTAACTTTTATTTTTCTAAATTTTGATTCAATCAGTTTTACCTGTTTACAACTTAAGACTAAAAATTGAGTGAAAGATATGTATTTTTAAAAGAAAAATGCATTACAATCAGAAAAACTTCACATGTGCATAGATACATAAGTAAAAAACTCGATAATGATGTGTACTTTAAAGGTGATGCATGCATACCAACAAATAATTTAATATAATCAGAAAGATACCTGTTCATCTGAATTAAGCACTGACATTGAGCTGGCTCGTTTCATTCTAAGAGAATAAAAATACATGTCATTTTAAAAAAGGGTAACTCTTTCCACTAACAGAAACTAAATTATAAGGCAGAAGCAAAAAATGCACTTGGCTAAATTCATTTTTCACTTGGCCTTGTACAATTCAGTAAATTGGAATGAAAAGAAAAAGCAAAGTTCATAAAACAGAAACTAAAATCAGGAGCATTTCAGAATACGAACAATATTATGAGCTATTCAAGGTTTAAAACTATGAAAAAAAAAAAGAGCATTTTATTTTCACAATAAAATCTTATTCATTGTATCCTGACAAAAACAGAAAAGCATGTGTTGTGTGCAAAAAGAAATAAAACAAAATAAGTCTTGAATAAATGATAAACAGGCATGCAAAGCAAAATAAACGATTACAACTAAATAAATAGGGGCTGGAGAATAAAACAGCAGTATAAGAAAATTTAAATCAACATAAAAGTGCATGCAATTTTTAAAATTTTTAGCTACATTACAATCGACATTCAAACAATATTTTTTACATTAATAAAGCATTTTGTTTTAGATTGTGATACTATGAAAAAATAAATTTGTAGCATTCATACACGAATTTTCTCTTTTTTTAAAGGTAAAACAGAGCTAAAAGAAGCAATTGGTACAATGAATCTTAACTTAAAAGCTCTCAAAATTGCAATTACGAGACCATTTATCTACAAGATGGAAATATCTCCAGTGAAACAAACTGATCTATGCAGGAATTTATGATAAAGAGGAGGAGGGGGAGAGAAGGGGCAGAGTAATCTGCAGAAGTGCAAAAAATCAGCCTGTGAATATTTAGAGAGAGTCGACTCTGAAATAGGTTCTTGTTCTGAGACTGAAAACGTTGTGCATGGGAGGTGCCAGGAAGAATCCAGGAAAAAAAACAAAAAGGGATGTGGAAGGTATCAAAAACAAGGAAGAATTTTGATGAAATGAAATTGTGCAGAAAAAATATTTATTTTGGATCACAATAGCAGGAAAGAGGCAAAAGATTCTTATTGGAACAACAAATGCATCTTTGGTGCAGTGTTGTTAGACGCAGAAGCAGTGAGCAGGAAAAAAAATAATAAATAGAGTCGAGCCTTCACATATCGGACTTCCACATATCGAAATTTTCTATATATCGAAATCACAGCAAATTTCAGTGTTCGTTACATAGAAAAATTGTTTCTATATATCGAAAAAATCTCTATATATCGAAATTCTTTTCGAGACATTCATAGATTTTTTTTTTTTTTTTTTTTCACTTTAGACTGACTCATGAGAAATGAAGTTTAGGGGAGAAAATTATGTTCATTAAAGATTGCTAAGAAACTCGTAAGAAATCTGGGTTTGAGGGATGTGTAGATAGGTCGTTGTTCCGTTCTGGAGTTCTTAAATTCCCTCAAGTTTATTTCAAATCTTAGTTGTAACCACTAATACTGTAAAATCAGTTTCAAGTTATCCTTTTTGTCTGCTGATTATCATTTCTAGTCTTTTTAGCTTCAGTAAAAATCATTCAAGTTAAGTAGATTGGTTTTTTACTTTTCTCTCAATTACATTGTCAAAACGAAAATCCCCTCATGTTGCGAATCAAGTTGAACTGCCGAAGAATGAAGATATACAAAGACACAAAAATGTAATTTCTGTTAATTTTTCAGTTATTAACTTTCGTTTAATCCGATGCTCGTATAAATTAGAAATTAGGTTTCTTGCAAGAAAATTAGCTTTAATTTTAATGTTTTAGGAGATTTTTACGATAAAATAAGATCGTTTCTATATATCGAAATTTCTATATATCGAATTTTTCCCCGGCAATTCGCTACTTCGATATATGGAGGTCCGACTGTATTGGTAAATATAGTAAAATCAATTGATTTTTATTTTAATATGAAAATCGGAAAACAAGTCCCGTACTTGAAAGACTTTTGCCATAGTTGGAAGAGTTGACAACTGTGCAAACTTAAAGTGATAAGTTAAGCTGCGACCATGACAATGTTTACCTCATTTTAGGGAGTTCAGTGAAAAAGGGACACGTTATTGGCACGAATTTGAGTTGGAATATCCTCGCAAAACTACTATGAACGTAATCCTTCAGCTCGATTACCATTCCCTATTACCCTAATAAGAGGTAAACATTGTCAAAGTCATTGATCAGCTTATCAGAGTCACTGTACCTGTTTCTTTTTATTACCATGCAATGTTCATAACACCACAGCATTGTTACAAGTTTCATACTTATGTAACATTTTATCGACGTTGACGTTTTGTTGTTAATAACTGGGTGTAAAAATAAGAGAGAATATTTAAAGAAAGAATTACAAAAACGGCTAAAAGTTTATACTTTGCATATTTGAAACTGCAACAATAAGACATAAAAGGATACTGGGACTAAAAAGAGACTGAATTGGAACTAAGTTCACAAAATATTTAAATTCTAAAATTCAACTTAAAAAAAGTAGGAAAAAAGATTTGAGTGTAAAAACTATAACACTAATTAGATCAATCAGCTGCACGTGCTGAGCAGCTTGTTTTTAGCACCTAGAGATGTAACTTGGCTATTTGGGCTTGTCATTCTGGAATAGCTATAACAGTTTCGAAGGTAAAAAAATCTCATGAAGAACAAAGCTAAAAATATTTCAGTACGCTAGCGAGAAGTCTGCAAAGAGTGACAATATAAGCTAAGGTATAAAGTTATATAACCTCAGCTTTATATGCTAAGTTTTGCGTTCACATTTCAAGAGAGCACCGATGTACTTAATAGTTTTTGCCAACTAGGGTGATGGTTTTATTCAGTAGCCTTGAGCTCTATCATGTCAATTCATGAACGACAAATCCCAACAAGGGAAAAACTGCAGTCTCTGAAAGCTGTAACAAGCTGTTTAGTATCAGCTGGCACTTCTGCCCTAGCCTTGCTAATGGGCGATAATCTGTAGCTTTATATAGATGAGTTTTTCCCATTTCAATCTTGTGACACATATAAATTAAAGTCTACGTGTTGCTTCAATGTTTATTATATTTTGTCTCAATGCACTATTAACTACAAAATTTCAGGTCATACTGGGGGAAAAAATTGATGGAAGCCCAAAAATAGGTTAAAATTGCATACAAGTGCTTCAGAGTTATGACACACCAATTTTCCTATGTAAAAAAAGTGAGGATCTGGATGGTAAAACATTTGAGAAAAAGCTTTCATTCAGATGATCCTGATCATGCAATCCTGAAACAAATGTATCATATTTTTTGTTGTAATTTGTGTTTCCTATGTCGATTTACTATAGTTTTTTTAAAAAAATTTCAGCACAAAGTACAACCTTTTATTGCTCAGGTCAACAAATTTGAGTGCATAGTAGAAATAAGTTTTTAAGAATACGTCCACTGTTTATTTTCTCACTCTCATAGTAAGGATTTTGATAGAGAAATAAAATCTTTAATTTTTATACTTAAATTACAAATCTCTTTGCATTTGTATATTGTTTCAGGACACAGGATGATAATTCCCTAACTTTGAGTAATAGAGCATAAATTTCTGAACCTCAAACTATTTTTTAAGATTTTTACACAATATTGCAGATTGACAAGCATGAAAAATAAGGCATTTGTCTACTTCAGCTATTATTTAGAGTAAAAGTAAATAAACATAATTATTTCATCATGGAAATGTATTGCATATATATGTACATACACATAGTTCATGAATGATTTATTTTAAAAATAATATTTTCTATTAAGGAAAAAGATATTAGCAAAAATTACACTCGGAGTTTAAAACTTTTAATTGTACAGAAATGCACTAATAGCTACTAAGCTATGATATTTGAAAACACAAAAAATAAATTATATTTCTCAAAAATGAAATCTATGTTAAATTTAAAATTTGAAATCAAAATTAGTTCCACTGAAAACTACTCACAGGAAAAAACTTAATATTTTCTTAAATTACTAATCATGCAGATCAAAAATTACAATACAGCATTAAAGGGAAAGAGAAGTGAATTCTTGTAACTAAGCAATAGGTGACAAATTGCATGCTGGAGCAAAAATATAGCGGAACTTATAGTGACTCAAAAAACAAGAACAGAAATTCAAGTTTAAAAAAAATGTTAAAGTTCTATAACACAAAAATTAATTATTAATTTAAACCAGCTGGAAAATATAAGACCTCGGACCAGCCAATCCTCTATCAATGACCACTGGCTGGGCCTTCATCCAAAAATTTCTTGCATACTTTTCCTCACAAAAATAAGTAAATAAAAATATAGGTAAATCCACATTCCAGTCGACCTTGATGCATTGTTAACTGATGGGCAGCAGGTGTAAGGAAGGGAGTAAAAATTCACATTGCTGATAATCCCTAGGGTCTCTATCTCTAGGTAAGTACATTTGGTATGAATTTAAGGGGCGAACAAGAGGAATGACAGTGCACTTCAGCTAAAATTCTTGTCGAAGCAAGTGCTTAAAACATGTCTGATAAACGAGTTACTTTAACATTGGAGCGGCGGATAGAAGTGATTGATTCTTACGAAAAAGGAAATTCGGAAAGGAAGTTAGCAGATGTTTTCGGTTGTGGGAAAACTCAAATTACGAAAGTTTTGAAGGATGACATAAAAATTTGTAAAGAATGGGAAACAATCTTACATCGAGGTGTAAAGTCGAAGCGAAGATATTTCTAGAGGGACAAGTACTGTCAGAAAAAGCAAAATGTATGAAACAATCTGAAATTTCTTGATACTTTAAGAAAGTTTAAAAAATGAGTATGCAGTAGTGCTTATATGATGCAGTATTTGATAAATAACAAAGAAAATTAATTTTCATGTTTCTTTATTTTATTAAATTTGTAAATTTACAATACTATTTTTGGGGAAATTCTTTTGGAGATTTTAAGTTGTCAATTCTTTAAGCAACCACCTCTCTTAACGACCGCATTTTCACCGAACCGAGGGTGGTCGTGGTCGCTCTAGAGAAGTTTCACTGTATTTAGTGCCCATATTAATAAATACTAAAATATGGAAGACAAAATATGATGCATAAAAATATTATTTATTTTCTTCTGGGAAACAGGGTGAAAAATTAAATAAGATGATGTCACTTGCAAAACCATCCAAAAAGATTTTTGTCCAAATCCAAAAGTAAGTTTTATTTGTGATGTCAATTGGTTAATTAAAGTTGGTCCGTTGGATATTAAGAAGAACACTAGTATAAATCCCCCCCCCCCCCCAAAAAAAAACCACTCTAACATATTACTTTTATCACTACTCTAATAGCCGACACTGGTAAAAAAATAAGCTGAAAGGTAAGCATTGCAAATTTAAACACCAATTTAATTTTTACCTTTGATAAAGACATTTAGTTTTTTGCTTTATGTCTTTTTATTACAAATTATAAAAAATTGCTTAAATTTGCTCACTTTTCAACTTAATCGTTATAAATGTAAACTACTAGTTGCACTGTTTAACTATTGGCGGTTTTACCTCGCATTTTAAAACAAGATTTCACTACATATATGTACATATACATACGTACAATTTAATGTAATTTTTGGAAAGCTGCTTTCATTTTATGCGCTTAAAAAAATGTAAGCCAAAACATATCCAGACCAAATTAGTGCTACAAAAGTCTACAGTATGCCGGAACTACAATTCGCTTGTTTTAAATAAATCATCAAGTCAATATTATTAATGCACAAAATTGCAAAATTATTGCATACACATATTTTGGGGCTACAAAAAGACCTTTTTTGATGCAGAAAAACTTTTCAGCTTCTAGTTGTTACCAAAGATGTTTTTTTCACACTAAAAAATTAGAGTAACGTCTAACCCTGAGGCACATGCAATGATTTGCAATTTTGTGCTTTTATAATGTTCACTTTTAGTTTTCCTCCCATGAAGATAACTTTTTTCTTCTTATATTTTTGGTACAGCAAAAGAAATCACAATATCTAAAGATTAAAAAAAAACACAACTAGGTAAAAATAAAAAGAAAGCCATGCAAGGTGCACAACAACACATCCTTTTCTGCAGTAGAAAACCACAAAATCCTACCTTGCTGCAAAACTTTCCATGTCACCATACGCAGACTGATCCCCCTTCAGTTTAAGTAGGAGCTTGGCACTACTGTGTCGTATTGATGCCCTCAATTTGCTGAAGCTGCTACTTCGTTTGAGTTTTCCATTTGTCTAAGGGGGTCAAGTGTATGCGACAAATGAGGGTACTAATAAAGTATTTTTGGTAACATGGAGGAGAGGCTTTTTTGTTTTAAATCTTTTTTCAGTTTTAAATTTGAAATCCAGAGCCATGCACACAGTACAAATCAATACACAAAGTAAACTTCAAAAATTTTATTTACGGAAACTGCATACACATAACACAAGCATTTTTTTAAACCACACAATCAAGCCTTTGACAGCTCTATACAGATCACAGCAGAATAGTTTAAATTACTCACCCACATAGCATACAGTAATTTTACTTTCACAAGATAAAAGGAAATCTGTTAATTATTCTGATTTGAACAAAACAGAAGTGGAATATTATGGAAATTAGCCACAATATTTCCAGAGAACGTTAATTTTTTCAAATAAAAGGAGAAAATGATCAACAGACAGACACTTGAAAGAAAAACAAAACAAAAAGGGGGGTGGAGACAACAAGAGAACCAAACCCTGACATGAAAGCATGACAATGCTTTTAAAATAAGAATTCCTATCTTTTAACAAATTATATGACAATATCATTTTGAAAGTTCTTACAATGTACTCAAATCTGATGTTTCAAAGATAATTTTTACAATTTAGGCTTATACTCAAGCTTCATTGGCCTTATGCAGTGAAACTTTAAATTTTTTTAAGAATATGTTTCACAAGTGATTTAATCATAATACTAATTTCAATGAGGATACATTAAGATTAAATATTCAATCTAAGTTTATTGACTGACATTGTTAATGAGTTAAAAGAATCGACAAAATTCCCCCTCCCCCCCTCCAAAAACCTACTTTTTTTTATTTCCTACAAACTACTAATATGTAGATAAATAAAACATTAAAATAAAAATATATAAATAAATAAAAAAATTCTAATATTATGAAATCATAAATTAAACATCTAGGAAGGTATAAAAATTTTCAATTGCTTTAAAAGGTTTTGTAAGCTCTGAAAATGACTATTGTTCAAAAGTAATTTCATACAAATCCTTCATTTCAAGGCTGTTTTTCAAATAAAAAATTGAATTATGAAAAAGCTATTATTGGAACAGAGGAAGAAACATCTCTATGAATCTAATATGCAGAAGGGATACAGTACATGTTTGATTGAACGATGTCCTAAATTCAACGACAGTATTAACTGTAATGATGTTTTTTAAGCATTCTTAACATGGCTGGCTACCAAAGATGTTTGTCCTTCTCAAAATTATGGAGAAAATGTGTTATGAACAAATGCAAATGCCTAGATTCTAACTCAATTTCTGAAAAACACTTCAAAAGAACTATTAATTATTTTCTTGAAGCAAACGTTGGGCTTCAAGACAACAAAGTAGACTAGTTTTTATAACATAGAATAATCATATTTATGTTGCACTTTTGAAAAAATAAGTCAAAAATTTCATTACATACTGAAGATATAAAACGTAATAAAAGAACTGTTAATAAATCATCACTAATCTATTGACGACATTGTAAACTGATAGCATTGTAAGTATCATCTTAAGAAGCAAAACTAAGTTCAGCTTTATTAAGTATATACATTTAAAAACTAACATCTTTAACTATTTAGACAGTCTATTTCGTATCTAGTAATTCTTCAAATTATGTGCTTGTAATGGGCTCTTCTGTCAATGATTAAATCATCGTTGCTACAGAAAATCTTTAACAACTTAGACAATTTTAGAGGGATTTTTAGTTATTGTTCATATTCTATGACACATAATAAATATGATAAGACATCATACATGTAATAGAACTCGAAAACATTTTGAATATGCTGGAAAATTTTATTTTTGAAATAATAAAAAGAGTACAGTAACAAAGAATTTCTGCCCATAACTGATCTAATATGATTAATACAGTATTTCCAGCAGTCTATAAAAGAGAAAGAATAGAATAAGATAAAAATGATATCATGCATTGTTATTAAATGCATGAAAACTAGATGAGATCATTAGAAAAATAAAGTATTTGCTTATTTAAAAAAAGCCAAAGCCAAAGTCTGTAAGAAAATGCTAAGAATTTTATCATTTTTATGATGTACCATTTGGATTACTCAAAATGCCTGTAAAAATCACTACTAATAATCACTACTAATCAAGATTAATGAAATATTGTAATCAAGTTTTCTTCTGTACAAAATTTAGTAAGAGAGTTTGATGAAAAATAAGAAAGAACTGCAGATTTAAAAAATAAAGGAATCCAATATAAAGTTCAAAATCTTTTCTGTAAAGTGAAGTACCATTTTTAAAGAGTATTTCTTATATGATACACTGATAAACTAATAAACCCTCAACAGACACAAAAATACACTAGTATCGCATTTTAGAAATATGCAAAATCTTTTACGTTCACTCAAGTTTAGTAGTCACACCTAAGAAAGATTGCATAATCAGTAAATTAGCTAAATTAAAAGTAGTGAGCAACTAATGAATTTTTTTTGTCTGTTACCTTGAAGGCTTTTCTTTACTTTTTAAAAAACCAAATAATTTAAAAAAAAACTATTTATTAAAAATATGACTATAAATAGACAGGGCTTGTAGCTACTAAAGGGGGGGGGGGTCAAAAAAGGTAGAAAGTAAAGCCAACAAAGGACCATTAAAACAAGCATGCAAAGAAACCACACTGAGAGATACAATAAAAGCTTAAATAAAATGAAGAACCAAGATTTTTAACCAGAGAAAGGTGTGCATGGCCCCAAGATTTTAAAGTTCTTAACTCCTACTGCAGGTGTGTTATTTTAATGACTGAGCAATGAGGTAAAGAATAAACAGATGGCATGCTTAATGAAGCCAGGAAAAAGGAGCTACTAAAATGCATATTATGGAATACAAGATATTAAAAAAGCCAAGTTTATTACAGAGGAAAATGCTTCACCATTCTAATGCATTTTGATAATTAAAATATTGTAAGAAATATGGAACACCTTAAAGAAATTTTCCAACATATGTACGCACAAGAAATATAAAATGACCACAATGTTCTATAGTCAAATAACAGGAATGACAATTATGATTTACTAAAAATTATTCCATCTTCTTTTAAGTATTTCAACTAAGTCCCGGTTGTTCAATAAGATGAATCAAGAGTTTGGGTACTAAGTTCTTGTACATAAAACCTAAATTAATTTATGCTAATTATATTCCAAGTCATATATAACTAAATAATTCTGGCATATACAAAAGGACAAAAACATTATGACTCCCTTCACCCATCTTTTAAAATGGCTATGAACTTTTGCAGAAGATATTGAGGCATCATCCAATAATGTTAGCTGCTGATCTAAACAGCTTTGTTAGAAGGCAAGCAGTGTGATGGCCTAACAACTTTGGGACCTGGTTCAGTTGATGAAGCAAAATTAGTAGCAGCCAGTATTGCAGCTTGTAGCCAAATACAATGCAGGCAAAGTAGTTTTCATCACACAGTTGAGCAGACTACATTTAATATGTGGCTAATAGCAGAAGCCTTAACAAGATAGCTAAGCATTAGCCATTTACACCAACAGTGGGCCAAGGGATATGAATGTACCACGGAACAACAGTAAAGAATCTCCTGGTTGCTCCATCATGGTACCTGATTCAGTATGACAATAAACAGTGTCAGGATCCTTGAAGTGCCTAGTCACTGACACAGATGCCCCCCCCCCCAAAAAAAAAAAAAAATCAGCAGAACACGCCATGAAAGTTGTATACCATTTTAGCAGTAGATCAATGATCAAGATATATATATACATATATATATTATTGTTAAGTATTGAAAATATTCCAATAAGATAAGGAAGGCAGCAAACTTCTATGCATTTACTGTACTTGAAATATTTCTTTGAAAAAAGCGACTATTCAATTATCAAAATGTATTTTTTGATTATAAGTTCTTTAATGTATTGAAAAAGTTAATTCCAACAATACTCTTAATTTTAAAGGAAGAAACTATTATGGAGTTACATTTGTGTGAAAAGGACACTACATGATTCACTGATTCGATATATTTAAAACAATATAATTTTCAGTATGAGTATGTTTGCTGGAATTATTTACATCAAAAAATTACCTTCAACATAACAACTCTAATGATTGAGTAAATAACAAATACTTGTTGATATAAGATGAAAAGTAATAATAAATGTTATGATCGTAAGCAAGTCATGACATAAAAATATACAACAAATGGCTTTAAAATGTACTAAAACTAACTGATAGTTAAAGGTAGTAGGTTTAAACTAAAACTAATCATTTAGTACAAAAAGGCAGAAAAGTCATACTACAAAATTCTGTACTGTGTGCAAGCTCTAGAACAACATGACAAAAGTCCAAATAGCTTTAAATATGTTTTTAGTAAAACTTTTAAAAAATTCAAAAATAAATAAATAAATAATAATAATAATTACATTTAAAAGAAGGAGGGCAGGGGGACAGTATCAACCTTGTTTAAGAAGCACAGGAAGACCTTTGGAGTAGCCAGGATTCTCGTTAAGGGGGGGGGGGGGCGTGTGCACAACAAGGTTTTTAGTCCCTCCCCCAATTCAGACCTTAGAAATTGCTTGAAATTATAGTCCTCTTCTCCCCCTAAAAAACATTTTGTGCTATTTTGGTCAGATGAGGACAGAAAAAGTGATTATGTCACTATCCCCGGGAATTTTTCAAGATTGAAGCCCTAAAATTGCAATTTTAAATTATTTTGGGTGACATTTGGAAAGAGTGTGGTAATCTGAGTATCTCTTCTAGAGAGGAGCAGTTGCCCCACTCTGGCTACGCCCAGGAGGAAGACTGACTAAAATAAATTTTAAATAATAAGGAAACAGCAGATTTTAAACATTATTCCACAAGAAGTGTTTCTATAATAGATTGTGACATACTGCACTAAACGTTTACTAGTGATACTGATAGATAAATTTGAACAAAGAAAAAGGTAAATTTTTTTAGCAATAAATCTATGTATCTGAAATGTTGCAAAATAAATGCTCCAATAAACCCAACAAAGTAAGTCAAAATGTATAACACCAAAGAGAGCAGTAAGAAAAAAATGAAAAAAGAAAAAAAAGCAAATTTGAACACAAAAATTAGGGAAAATTATTCTAAAGATACATTAATCTCAGATAACAGACACATTTTGGAAAATCATGCAAATTGGCCTTGCATTTCCACAACAGGAAAAAAAAAAGAAGCATGCATCACCTTTTTCAGTCTGATATATCTATACGTTAACACAAATTTATTTTTCTGTACTACATACACTTAACATCAAAAAAAGTTTTCATAGTACAATAAACATAATTTTGACTTTGATAATTATATATATCTGCTTAAATTACTTAATCATAACACACCTGAAGTTCAGAAGGTAAGAACTTTTTACATAACTCGATTTTTTGCAGCCTCTCCATCAAAACAAATAATAAAATTAAAACACAAAAGGACATAGTATTCAAATCAAAAAACAGAAAATTCATGCAACATTTTCATTAAGAGAACTAAATAAAAATTTTGGGATACTACATGGGGAAAATAAGCATCACATATAAAACTTCATACACTATGGATACGCTTTGAGCTTCAGACTCTTTTCCCAAGTTAAAAATTTCTATTTCAGTAAGCAAAATTTAAAAAAATCGATACAGCTAGGAATAAAAACACAAAATATCCAGTTTTAAATGTTTTGTTTCAACTTTCAATTTATTTGAAATCAATAATTAATATCATATTCTAAATATAAAGTTATTATACATTAAACTCACTTAATTTGTTTTTAAATTATTCTTTTAATTAACATGTGGAAGCATTTAATTTTTCAAAGGTTTGGAAAGTATCAATGGCACTCACTTACGTAATTTTTCACAGAATCTTTTCCTTAAAATAGTTTTTTACTCCCCACTAAATGAAGAAACGTTTACCCCTTAAAATTCTTGCTTTGCTCAAAAATTTGGAGTTGGGTAGGCAAAGAATATTGCCCATAAAACTGACCGGAGTATTCTATACTTCAAAATTTTTTGAATAGAAAATCAAATTTTCAGGCTAAATTTTCAGTTTCAAAAGTTTCTCAAGCCCATAAAACTTGGTTACTCACCAAAAAATAAGGAAATGTATTTTTCTACCAACAAGGACTGGATAATTGTAAATACTTACATCAAATTAAACAAAAATAGTTGTTATTTTCCAGGTTCAGAACCTTCAGGTTGTATTTCATAAAAATACTAATTAATTTTAGAAGGCTATTGAACAGAAGATTTGACTGAGCATCTGATTTCCCCAAAAACTCTTGGTCATTTTAAAACGTAGGTGGAAACTTGCCTCATAGCAACTACATGTATTTCAAAAACTATGAGTAAGTCATTAAATTTAAGAAACTGAAGTTTTAATCTACTTTGCCCACACTTATAATAAACTATAGAAAGAAAAACTTTGAACTGCTAGGTTTACAATTCACACACACTGAATGTGTTTAATTTGAAACTTCATCATTAGACATGAATACAAAATAACGTAAACAACTTTTAAATGTTTCAAATGGAATCTTCAAGAATACATGACAAAATTGTTTTTCTCCATTGTGCAGGAAAAGAATCTTCCTTAAACTAATCCTTTAAAATAATAAATTAAAATTCAAAAACCTGTTATTTTGTTATAAGAATAAAGAAAAAAGAAAAAGCATGGCTATAATCCTTCATTCTTTTACATCCTGTAGATTGGTGGATGTGTCACCAATTAAATAATTTTCAGAAAGGTAGGTATGCTAATGTGAGAAAAAAAATAAAAATAAATGTAATCAACATTTCTCAAAAATAATCAAAAATTTCCATACTTGTGTCTGTTAAGGTTAAGTTTTGGCAATCACAATTTCTGAAAAGGATTCGTTTGGGCAATTAATTTTTGTGAGCTATTGTTTTTATTCAGATTAAATATCTTTCGTTTTTATTTTTTTTTTTTTTTAATCTTGCTAAATATGTTCTTTTTTAAAACAAGCTCTAATGTCAATCAACACTACAGATATTTCACACACAAATTTTGGCATTTTTTGGGCATCTATTGTAATTAACAATCAACCACTATAAAATAATGTGAGGATCTATTTCTTCAAGTATGATAACAAAATTGAACTAAAATCTGCCAAATGCTCAGATTTTTAAGTATTGTTCAGGAGTTTTGTTTTGGGAACTTTACCATGCATAAATCAGACTCCCAACTTTGAATCTCATTATGCAGAAAATTCATAAGCTTTCCTAGCTATCCATTAACTATTCTTTCCATAAGCTTTTACATCAAAACCTTTTAATAGCGACCAAGAACTGGTCTGGGCATGTAGTTGCCGCATTTGCGGTACTAATATTCATGAAACTAAGATGAACCCACACAAGGTATAGGGACAGTTACATACACCAATACTCATTTAGAATTCTACCATTTAGCATTAATACAGTTTTGATCTTTACCTCAAGAACTAATTTTGCTCTTTTGCAACCCTTATATGATGAAACCTCTAGTTTCTAAACAAATGTTGTTAAAAAAAAATATTAAAAAAACCTCTGAATTTCTTCATCAGTAGACAAAGTGAAAATGAAATTTAACTAGGGGGAAAAAAAAGGTTGTGGGCAAATACAAAGTATGAGCTCAGTAAAATTTGATTTCTAAAAAGGAGCTTTAACAAAACCATAAATTCTACTACTTTTCTTTGACAATCTTCTCATCCTTGGCACTTACATCCAAGTACAATGAAAATGTAAAAGTTTAAACAATTATTACGCGGTAACATGCTTAGATATTCACTAAGTACCTTCAATAAGGTCACAGAAAGAATTTCTCCAACTCTCTTACATTTTGCAAAGAACATTTCAAACAAAGCACATAACAAAAAAATTATCACGGGAGAGCTAGCCAAGAACGGCAGAAGCAAAATTATTGCCTCCACTTCTTTCTATTAAAAAGTGATGAAATTCTGAGCATAACACTTAATTTAAATGTAAGCGCTGTTAAATCTAGCACAGCATCAACAATATCACAATTGGGAGCAGACAGGAAGGAAACATTAGATTATTCACACCATATGTTTTAAATTTAGGAGCTGTAGCATTATAATTATGCATCAAGTTAAAAAAAGAAAAAGAAAAGCCAAGATGCAAAATAAAAGATGCAGTTAGATATAGATTTTAAAGAACTAATGACTTGTTTTCAATAACTTACAAACTTCAATTACAATATAATTGAAATCAATACTGATCTCTCGCTTCGGTAATGACCGCTTTTTACTTATTTCCACTCAATGCAGTATATCACATGAATCAAAATGTATCATTCAAACTCACCTAAGTTATGTAGGGATATTTTCACATGGAGTATATAGTACACTTAAACTACTCTTTTCTGAATTTTACAGGTTTTAAGAGAGTTCTTGCTGCGCTTTGAAGTGTTCCTAAAAAGTTTTTTTGATCCTAAAAAGTTTTTGAAAAATTAAAACACTGTTAATAAATCGATTTATCTTTAGAATGAAAACAAAATAAGGTTAAACATTGTTAAAATAATAAATAACATAAAACAAAATATAAAGGCCTGGTTGCTTATGAAATAATTTTTTTTGACGAAGGAGGTATATTACTATAAAAAGAAAACAAAATTCAAAGAAATAAAATGAATATGTAAAATTAAAGCTGCACTCTAAATCAGATGTGTATTGAAAATGGCAATTTAAACTAATCTACCTATATTAGTATATTGAGAAGATGGTTGAAGTTTTTTATATGACTATAAAATAAGTAAATTAGTCTGTCGTGCATGTCTTTAGACAAGATAATTATACCGGCTGGTACATAAAACAAAATTTAAATTTGGGGTTTTCATTCAACGGCGAGGAAATGAAACGCTTTAGATGACAACACTTTTTCAACTTTAATTTTGGCACAAGAGAGTGCATGAATAAATATTTGCTTTTTACAAGACATCAACTTAATTTTGAAAATTATGAACCTTTACTTGCAGCAAGAAACAAACAGCTCAGTGCATACAACCATCAAAGTTCCGCAATAGTTTTGCAATGAATGGTCCGTTGGTGCATATTACAAATTACATGACTTCCCCCAAAAGATTCTTATCAATCCAATCATGCAAAATTTTGGTTTAACACAATAAAATTGCACATGCAAAAAGAACTAAATGTAAACTTCTTGAAGGGAGATTCACCATGTCATATGACTCATTGCAATCATCATTTTAAGAAACAAATAAAAAATCAATTTAATGTTTCATGAAAGAAACGCATAAAAAACGAAATTGTTTGCAGTCGCATTTGAACTTTATTTGCACTTTTGAAAAAGGGAAAAATATTATAATTTATTATTTGAGAACAATTAACTGATTCGCTTTCTACTTTGAAAAAATTGCCTGCTGAAATTCCGTCCCCTCCCCCTACTTATTCTTCATAAATCTTAAAAATCTTGCAAAAAGACACTTTTTCTAAGGATGTGACACAAACTTCTATGTTTTTCAATGAAGTATGTTAAAGTAAATTGCTTATACAGCAGAGTGATTCTTAAATTTTATATCATTTTATAAGCTGAAAATTAACTAAAAGAACAAAATAAACAGGACCAGAAATAATAATAATATTTAAGAACAAACTTAATTTGTTTTCACTCATTTTTTACTGCAATAAATGTTTTAATTTCCATTAGACTGAAGTTTTGATTAACTGCATTTACTCCACATATGTTTCCTTTAAGCGTCTGCTCCCTATTGCAACAGCAAATAAAAGTAAAAGCTACTTAAAAACTTACGTCTTCATTTTCACAATGATCATACGCCATGCTGTCTAGAGATTCTCGAGAGCCTCTTCGGCTGAAATCTTTGGACCGTCGCTTGTCCTTTGGAATAGCAGTCAGCTCAGCACTTAAAAAATGAGGTGACTTACCCTGCCTGCCGGAGTCTAGGGCCTATAAAAATATTAGATATTACTACACAATCAGCTGCTTTTAAATATTGCGAATTTCACTCATACTTTAATGCAATTAACGTATGAACAGATTGCAATTTTCAGAATGAACTTTGCCATAGTTATCGTACGCAGATGCTTCCTAATGTATTTTCTTCTTGTTCTCAGGAGATAAATATTTTAAAATTTGTCTGCTTACAAAAAACTAAGACTGATTTGCTGATCAAATATTTTCCAATCTGAGAAAAATGATAAGCTTATGAAGAAAAAGAAAACGAATTTAGATATATAAATCTAATATTACAGAGAAGAAGGTAATAGAGAAAGGCATCAAGGCTGTGGCCTCTTGGGCTGCCTATAACATCTGAAGTCTGACTGAAAGTCACAGCTCAATTCAACATCTGAAAAAACTGGCACTCTTAGCGGTTGAGCCTCAATTTCAATAACATCTCTTGTCCTGCCTTGATGTATATTTATAGTGGGTGTTTCACATGTTGGTGTCGGGGGAAAAATGAAAAAGCCAATGTCCTAGCTAAGCAAGGAATTGGGTTATATGCAGGCCCGCGCCAAGCCAGATCGGCGCCGTCGTGCAAATGTCTTTTGAGCGCCTTTATACAGTGGCGTCCAGTGAAAATATAGTTAACACCTGGAATAAGGTTTTTTAGACAAATATGACGTGGGGGAAAAAACGTTTAGCATTTAATTTATTTAAAAAAAAAATACAATGTGTAAAGATGTGTATTAAATTTTGGATTACAGTGTATGTTTTTACTTCATATCTCGAAGTTCTTTCAAGTTCAGTAGCTCCTCTGATATGATTGAATATCAAAGTTAACGCCGCTCTAAATACCTCTATAATCGCTCTAATTGAAGAATAATTAAACACTTTTATACCTCTTAAAACATGACAACAAGGTACTCAACTCATTATATTACTAAATTGAAGTATAGATGGTATTCCACCATAAAATCTGAAACTGAAATCCTTTCCGGTAAAACCAGTATTTCTTAAATATGGAATAAGTAAGAAGGCTTTGAATATATCTAAAACAAATTCATTGTCCATAGCTTTTTCAAAATGCAAATAATTAAAAAAAAAAAAGAGAGGGAGGAGGGAATCGAGTAATTATGGTCAAGTTGCTACTTTTTGGAACTAAAAAGTGAACCATAATTGATGTCCACGATATATGAACATGGCGTACAAGTAAAATATATGCAAATGGGCTTACAGTATTTTTCCATGTACAATAACATTGTTCAAATTACCATGAATAGTAGTTTGAAATCAAAAAAGGACATATTTCACACAAATTACAATACAACATAATAACCTCAAAAATCTAAATGGGGAATGAATTTCTTGCGCCTCATATGCTCACTCAGACTTGTGTACTATAGACATACCGAAATAGCATTCACGGCTCTACATTAGGAAGAAAACTGCTTATCTATTAAATAATTAGCATCATATGTTTTCACTGTGAAAGATTACGCTTTTGAATAGCATATTTAAACACAACAAGGCATTATTTTTTCCTTTTGGATAGGCAACGAGCAGATTGCTTGTTTTAATGAGCAGTGTAATTTCACCGCCACAATTGGATGTAACCAGGGCCTGGTAAACGCACTCTCCATGGACCTGTGCACCACATTTTTAGGAAGACCAAAATTTCTTCTTCCTTTTTTTTTGGAAACTTCCACTTGAAAAATGTGGAGATTTTCTTATAAGAGGGGCTCCAAATTTTGGCTTGATAAGGCTCTGGATTTAATGAAAAGTTCATTTTTATTTTTTTGGTAAGAGAGATTCTCCCCATTTTTTGGAGCATTTTTTTTATTGGTAGAGATCGGCGCCTTTTTGACTCTGGCGCCGTCGTGCCCCGCACGACCTCGCACATTGGGACGGCGCGGCCCTGGTTATATGTAACCTCAAACTAACTTTTACGGAATTCTATACCAGAGTGAAATCTGGTGTTGCCTCTTCCTGGCGCCCCCCCCCCCTCTGGCACACACAGGGTTCATACTCAATTCAGATAAAAAACTTCCATGACTTTTTCATGACTTCATAAAAGTTTTCATTGACCTTGTTACAAGAAGAGAACGGGACTATTCAATGTCAACCTTGCCAATTTTCAGAAGTAAGCATTAGCAAAACTGTTACATGAATGCAACTACCTCATTGAAGCACTTACTTGTGACTGAAAAAATATCAGTGCACACTGCAGAAACTAACAAATTATTCTTATTTGTCTTTATCATATGAATTTAAGTAAAATAAAAAAATAGTGAAACAATATACTGTGATGTTAAAATGTCTAATAATTATTTAATAAAAAAAGCAGAATAGTAATGAATGGGACAAAAGTTGAATGAGTTATTACTAAGTTTCCAATAGTTAATTTACTTTAAAAAAAATATTGCCATTTGGTGTCAACAGTGCTTTTAATCATCCATGTAACTTAACAGCAGTTTTATTCATTGAAGTAAAGTCATGCTTGTCAGTAAATTCATTTTTCTAAAGCAGATATTTCAGCTGGCCAAATGGATCGATTTTGCAAGATGCATGTTGGGCACCACTGGTTGGTTGACTATTAGAATTCCCCTATTTTCATGTTCTATCGTTTGACTAGTCTTTATTTTCTAAAGCTTTCAACAAATTACGGTATACTTTGATAATTACGAGTGGTTGAAATAAACTCGAATGCAATTAAATCACACTTTTTGAGCTGGCGGGGAAAAATCACATGCTAAATTCACTACTACAGAATATAACATATAAGAAGTTCTGAAAATAATGGTGAACTCAAAATTATAGGGATGTCGCAGCAGTAAAATCATACTACAAAAAAAGGCAAGAGGCTGTAACAGAAAAGGATGCAATAGGATTCCTAAACTCATTTGTTTTTGAAATCATTCAATTTTCGAGTATTAGCTTTTGCATGCAATATGGTTAAGTCGTTCAAGATTTCTAATTCTCCATTAGCTACTGTTACTTTACTACTGCCTAAGACATTTTTCCATGACTTTTAAGCAAAATGTTAATTTTCCATGTCTTTTCCAGGTCTGAAATTTGTTTATCTTTTTTCTATGACTTTCCAGGATTTCCATGAAATGCAACATTTCGGAAATGACTCTTCTCTCCTCTTCTGCTAAGGATCCAAGAAGGAAGATTTGAGACAGAGTCCTCTTTAACACAGAAATGTTTCATATTGGAATAGAACTCAGTAATGTGTTATAAAATCAAATTCAAGCAAAAAATTTCTACATCATTAACTGTAATTGTTGGAAAATATTACAAAGAAAAAAAAATGAGATACAGCAAAAGTTCCAGAAGAAAAACAACATGTTCTGCATTTTGAGAGGGAAAGAAGAGCAAATTCAACATGGAAATTACATCCTTAGCTTCTCTGATTGATGGCGATTGATGGAGAGTTTGCCCTTCCTATTGTAATTGTAAGACCCAATGCATACAAACAGACAAACAAATATGTACAGACTCTTCAGAGTTGATTTCAGTTTTACTGCTGAGGGAAGTTAAAAAGCAGAATCTGTAAATTTTTCTTTTCTTTTTGAATTTTTGTCATCTATTGTACTTTAAATTTAAGCTTGCTTAGGGACTGTCCACAAATGATGTCACGCTTTGAAGGAGAGGGTTTTCTTTAAAGTCTGATAGTTTATGACAAGGGAAAGCGAGCGGGTAACAAGAAATGTATATCATCCATATTTTAAATAATAATAGGTCAATAAAAAAACTGCAACATGTGACAAAGTCCCCCCCCCCTTGACACATACTCTGCTTTTTTGCACATGGTGAAGTGTGAAAAAAGGGGAGAAGGGTCAAAATAGTTGGAAAAAAACTGTGACATCATTTATGGACAGCCCCTTATTTGGTTTCAGCTGAAAGTAAAGCATGAAAAGGATGTCACACTCAAACAATTCACTATTGTTAGTGGGAAATTCAAAACTGCTCCTTCAAATATCTTAAAAATTCATTTCTACAGATACTGCCCTTTACCTTCCCATGGCAGTTGGTTTTAGTGGTAAAATTTAAAATACACCATTCTTTCAGCTTATCTTTTAAAACAATAAAAATTTTGTTTTTGATAAACATCAAAACATGCTATAACCTCTTTTCTGGCCCTCAAAGCACAGTCTTCAAGGGTATCAGCAGCTTCATATTTGCCCTGCCTCCGATACAGGGCTCCTAAGTTTTTTAAAGTTGTAGCTACTGTTGGGCTGAAATGAAAGAATTTTTCTTTTTTAAGACAAGTTTTAGGAAGTTATTACTTGCATGAATAAATTAAATTCAAAATGTTTTAACAAATGACATAGACCTCTTAATTATGTCAAATTGGAAGACCGTAAGAAAATGGCATTTAAAAGAAAGACGTACGTAGGTATTTGAGGGGTGCACCATCGCTCTTGGAGAGATGGGCACTCCTTCATAAAAGTTAAATTTTCAGCAAATTTACATTTAATGCATCCACATCTTACAGATTAAATAGATAATTCCGACTCTAATGTACAGTAAGCTCTTGATTATCTGCGTAATTGAGTGGCACAAGTTCCCCGGATAATAAAAATCGCAGATAATCCACAAAAATGGTAAAATGAGGGTTAAATAAAGTTAAAATTGCTTTTCTTCAAAAATTTAAGCTGTATTGATGCAGAATACTTTTTTCAAACAGTGAAAATACATACAGTTCAGTAAAAATGTTTTGTACACAGAACTTCAGAACTTAACATCAGTAAAGAACAAGCATATGTACGATGAAGAAAGTACAATAAATAAATAAATAAAACAAAAACAACCGAGTTTATTTACAATTTTTTGACAAAAAAAAAAAAAAAAACATAGCTTTTTACTGGGAAAATACATGTTCCTGATTGTTAAATGACTCGCAGAGAGTTTACTGTATGATTAAAGTAATTGATTTAACATTAATAAATAAACATTGCAGAGGACTTTGCAAACTCCAAAATTAAGTCTTGAAAGATAGGTATATTCTACAGAAGTAGGAGCAAGAAAATCTTTAAAAAGGTTCCTATTATGAGTTTTGATGAGATAGATAGTGTTACTTTATCCCCCATGACAAAAACTTTACAATAGGAAGTCAATGATTAAGATTTTAGAGACATACAATTATATTAAGAGCTTGGATCTAATTTTTTTAAAAAAGACAATTACCTGGCTAGATATCTTCACATTTTTTTTTCTTCATGTTTTTAAAACATTCTTAATATTCAAAGCCATAGCAAACTTTTTTTTATTTACTTAAGATTTCAAACATTATTAGGAAAAATTATTACTTTAATAGAGTTGTGGGCACTTGGAACAGCTTTGATTGCTTTAAGAGCGCCATTGATCTTCATTGGAGGACTAACAAATTGACTAGGACCAGCCTAGTTGGGCACAAAGCCTGTTGCTGGTCATCAAATTTATATATTTTTTTTCCGCCCTGCATCCTTTTACATCAACATAAGTAATGCAGTTTTAGGTGTCAGGACATTTCTTGTGCCAGTCACTTTTTAGTAATGTTGTTTTTGATCCACCGCAAGTACAAAATCAGGCTTGATTCACCAACCCGATGTTAAACTTGTTACATGGCCAAATTGAAAACAATATTGAAGTCAATTCAGAGGCATAGGAGAAAAAGCCTGATAGGTTCAAAATAAACTGAACAAAGCACTAAAAGCAAGCATGTAAAACAGTATCACATTAACATTGAACTGTCATATATTGTGATACTTTATGATCAATGGCTTAGAGAACTTATGAATTACAAGTTATAATAATAATTGTTGCGGAAACAAAAAATTAATGCTTTTTTTAAATTAAGAGTTTTTGTAATTAATTGGCTTTGTCTGGCACTTCTAAAAGTTTTATCTTGACAACTTATGTACATTACTCTTAAAAGATTATTTTAAAGAAGGTTGAAAAGAAATGAGACTACCATATAGATTATAGTGCAAATGCAAGTTTATAATTGATTATTGTTATTTTTTTATGAACTAGAAAAAAAATGAGAGAGGATGGAGCGGGGGAGTTCATTTATTCACAGGTTAATGGGATGAAATTTACTTTCCAAATTATATTTTAAATTTTAAACCCACAATGAATAATTATCTACAGCACTACAACATTTACAGACTTTAATACTTTCATTCAAAGATTATCAAAATAAATATTATTGTTCAGGATCTGATAATACATTAAAACAACTGAGGATGCAATATTGTTTTTTCATAGACATATTCAGATTTCATGCTTATTTTTTGAGAATTTAATGAAATCTGCAAAACATTTTACCAGAGAAAAGCGATTGATATATACAAAAATATTTCTTCGCAAAATTTTGCTCAAAAAGTTAAAAGATTTGACTTATAACAGAGAAAAAGCATTCTTTTTTTTTTTTTTTTTTTGAAAAAAAGTGATCAACTCTTAATTTTGATTAATACATTAAAAATTTTCACCAACACATATAATATGCTAATGCTTTTTAACTCCCTTCATAGATAAACAATACTTTTTAGCATACCCTTTGATTTTACACTTCTTTGCACACAAAATGTCAAAACTCAAAATGCTAAACTAGGTAATAATATTCACAATACCTATCTACTTTCGCTGCTTTATGCCAGCCACCATATTCACCATAAGGGGAATTTTCTTTTTGCTTATTTTTATTTTCTTCGCGTTCCTCAGCAACTTGCCAAATAGGTTTATTTTCACCTGTAAAAAGAGCAACATTCAGAGTTTGTAGATAAATTTCAAAAGTAAGCTTACACACACACATACATTATACTAGGGGTGCCGTTCCCCCCTTAACAGCAAGGGTGCACTCCCTTTAAATATTGCAAAGCCCTCCTACCTCAAAAAAAAAAAAACAAGAGCCCCCCAAAAATGAGAAAAATACCCGTCAAACCCTCCCTTGAAAATTTTCAATGGCGCATTCTGCGCCATGACTCCCACAGGTGGGCACTGACACGGGTGCCTATATGTGTAATTTTAGAGGAGGGGCTAAGAAAATTTATTTTTACTTTCTTCTTCTGTTTACCAAGTAATTAAAGAAAATTAGATTTGTGAAAATATATTGTTTTGAAATTCTATGAACTTGAACCATTTTAAGAGTATTCATATTGCTTCTTCAGAAGACAGGTGGAAATTTGTAATCTAAAATACATTTATCACTCTAAAAGCAAAACCAATACTGATTGAAATTAGAAAACTTTTAAAATAAAGAAGGCTTTAAGGTCATTCATTAATAGCTCATGTTGAAATGTTTTGAATGATATTGATGCTCATCAAACAATTTAAAAAATTGACAGTACCTATATATAGAAGGGTGGAATGTGATACTACTTTTTTTAACTTGGTGTATTACATTGTTAAGCACGAGTTTACACTTTCCCATTGCAATGCCCAACATTTACCTTGTATTTAAAATGTATTTGCTTCACTCTAGTTTTGTGTTAATATTTTAATAGTGCATAAATTGAAAACAAAATGCTTGAAATGTAACAAAGCAAATTTCTTGTTTCTCTTTTGTTTTTCACAGAGGTTAGCTAAAATTTTAGGTCAAGATTAAGCCCATCTAAAAAATAAGTTGCATATTCAATGCTGTCGGGTCTTGACAAAGTTTTCCGCACAAATTTGCAGCGATCGTAAGTTCAACAAAAACTGAAATGCAATAGTATACCATTTTAAAATTGCAATATTGTACCATTTTGGCCTGAATCTTCACGTGAAAATTCAGGTTAGTAGCTAATTAAAATATGCATTGGCCTTTTTGAGCAAGTTTAACACCTTATCAATGCATAGCACAAAGTATGAAGAATTCTTTTTCAGCAACATGCATAGAAATACAGTCGGCCCTCCACATTGAAGTAGCGAATTGTCAGAAAAAAATTCGATACATAGAAACAATCTTAGTTAATCATAAAAATCTCCTAAAACATAAGGTAAATTTTCATATAAGAAACCCAATTTCTGATTTATAAGAGCACTGGATTGAATGAAAGTTAATAATTAAAAAATTTAATGCGAAAAGTTTACTGAGCACTGCATCGTTTCTAAAAAACCAACTGTAATGTCGTTTCATGTTTTTTAAGTGAAAGTTTTCTGTAAGTTTCAGTACTTATATTAAAACTTTTCGATTTCTCATAATAGGAGGCACTCTGCTTGCGGGAATACTAAATTTACCAGAAATGAAAGAGTTTTGCTCCTTCATACATCTTCATTCTTCGTCAATTCGACTTGATCCGCAACATTAGGAGATTTTCGTTTTGACAAT
The DNA here is from genome assembly GCF_026930045.1 of Uloborus diversus. Taxonomy (NCBI): domain Eukaryota; kingdom Metazoa; phylum Arthropoda; class Arachnida; order Araneae; family Uloboridae; genus Uloborus; species Uloborus diversus. The sequence continues at coordinate 48,631,622 of NC_072739.1, read as the reverse complement.
GTAATCGAAAGAAAAGTAAAAAATCAATCTACCTTACTTGAATGATTTTCATTGCAGCTAAAAAGACTAGGAATGATAATCAACAGACAAAAGGGATAACTTGAAAATGATTTTACTGTATTACTGGTTACAACTAAGATTTGAAATAAACGTAATTTTAAGGGAATTTAAGATCTCCAGAACGGAACAACAACCTACACACCTACCTATCTACACACCTCTCAACCTTTATAGTGAACATAATTTTTTCTCCTAACCTTCATTTTTCATGAGACAAACTCTAAAGTGGAAAAAAAAATCTACGAAAATCTCGAAAAAAATCGATTTATAGAGATTTTTTCTATACATAGAAACAATTTTTCTATGTAATGGACATGGAAATTAGCTGGGATTTGGACATAGAAAATTTAAGATATGTTGAAGTTCAACTGTATGGACACAAATCAAATGCAATAAATTAAGACATTATTGATCATGATATTATAAAATCATTGATTTTATGTTGGCATAATACATTATTTCTTTCCCTTCCAAAAAAAAAAACTTCAGACAATATGTTACACATAAAATTATAAACTTGGTTGCAATACTTACCATCAATACTACCAAATTCTCTTTCATGAGCTCTTGTGAGAACTTGTTTATACAGTATTTCAGCTTCTTTATATTTACCTTGTTTTAAATATGCTGAAGCCTGAAACAAGTGTTTAGTTAATGTTCATTTAAAAGATTTAAAAAAAAATCATTTCTATTTATAATAATTATAAATGCAGACATTCTAACAATAGCTTTATTTTAAACTTTTTAGTGCGTATTTATGCAAAGTAAAGGTTTATTTTTCATTCAACACAATATAAAAACAAGTTTTAATTTTGTCCCAAGTCATTTTTCTGCAAACCATTAGTTTTGAAATCAAAATCTCTATTATGTTAGCTGAAATAATATATGCATTAATGCAAACATTTTAATGATAGGGTTTTTTTTTCTTTTCTTTTTGTTACTTGAATATATTTTTTGCTTGATATAAAGATCCAAGTTTTTAATAGCCAGTTTTTCTTGTTTATATTTTTCACCAGAAACTGCTTGTTAATATTCTGAACAATCTTATCATGTATGACTCCATCACTCAAGGAATACAAAGTAAGTATGTGCTGATAAGCAAATTGGCCGATGACCAATAAACAGCCAAAAGCCAATCAGTCGTTAATTGATTATAATGATTTTTAATGCTACAATTTTTACATCAACTTTTTTTTTGTTTCAATTACAGTTCAACACTTAACAGAACAGTTAGTTTATATCTGTGAGTGATGATTTATTTTTCATTATATTCATAATTTCCCTAGAATAAAGAGAAATACAACCAAGTGTGCTGTCAACAAAAGAAAAAAAAATGCCTTCACAATCATAGTTTGATCCTTCTAGCAAAACAAAAGCCTTATATTTCAATAACAGGTTTTTCCTCACTTTTAAAACTCTTGTAATAAATAATTACTATATCTTTCACACCAAGAAAATGTTTTGGGGAAAAAACTGGTCCTTTAATAGAGTTACTGATTATTAGGTTAATTTCATGCCCCTTCCAAGGTAAGCCATTGCATTTACAAGTGATTCAGTATTTTTTCCCTCTTAGAATACGCCTCAGATTTTGTATTTATTCAATTAATTAAAACTTGAGTTCTTATATAAAAGTAGCCTTCAGAGTCCACCCCCAATACGCAAAACCTCCACTCCTCTTCAGTTTACCCCCACAGATAAGAGATTTTCTTCCTGTTGATTTAACATGAGACATCCATGAAGCTATTAAAAATTCAAAGAATCCGATAAATTACAGGCACATATCACTTTTTTGGTAATTTGTCATAGTATGAATGTTTAAGCTATATGCATGTGCAGTTATTTCTGGAAAAATCCCTTTATTTTTAAATCCTTATTTTGTGAAATGCTAGTAAAGCATCCATTTTGTTTACACTTATTTTTTGTTTATTATCTTTATGCAACCAGCTTATTTTGGTGTTACAGGATATTTATTAGTTAATTTTGCCATTATCATTTAATTATACTACGGTAAAAGCAGTCTACAATTGTAAATTATGCTGTTGTATTCCTTTCTGTGTATGATTAGCTTGGCAAGTTCTGAAATGCATTTGGTGACAGCACTCCTCACCAAGGTTTACTGTGTGTGAGGATGATTTAAAAAATTATGTTCCGTTACTTATGAATCAATACAAAGTAAAATTGCCTAGATGTTTTGAATTGTAGCTTTTGATGTTATTGCTATTAAGGATAGATTGCCTAACGCTTGCAGAGGATTCCATGATTTATAACTGGGATTTCAACAATTGCGTAATGAGGCTTTTATTTTTCTGAAGACAGTGTGAAATTTTCAGAAGATATATAGCATCCTCCCTCCGAAAAAACCCTTCAAATGTGCATGCAAAAAATTATTGAAACCAATGGGTGGAAAAATAACTTTCTTTCCCCAATGGTTTCAATGATTTTAACATGAATATTTGCATTTATTGAACACAATTTTTTAATTTTTTTTTCAATATTAATTTTCTAGTTTTAGAATGTGTTGTAAGTCCAAAATTTTTAGAAACCGCAACCTAAAATTTTTGAATCACACACATCCTTGGAGAAAGCACAAACACCATTTATCGTTTACAACTTACGATTTCTAAATATTTAGTTTGCACTCCTGTTACTTTTCTTTCTGTGACAAATCACTGAAGGAGCTAGCTTCCATATTTTAAATTACTTGTACTGCTCTCAATTCAATTTTTATATTTTGTGAAGAAAATGCCAAGGTGCTGTGCAGTGAGATGTTTGAACAGATCCGAGCAAGGCTATCCTTTGAAAATATATTCCCTCAGGATCCTACCAGAATGGGCAGCAAAAGTTCAGAGAGGGATTTGTAGTCACTAATTCAACTTACGTATGTGAAGTAAGTTTTTTTTAATTGTTATTGTTAGAGATGCACCAAGTACTGTATTTTGCTAAATAACGAATATTCGGACAAAATAAAACCAAATACCAAAAAATCAGCTAAGACCTTTTAATTGCAATATTCGCATTTTTATATTATGCCAATGAAAAATAGAAAACCTTTATCTATTTTGTGAAATGTAAATGCATTTTCATTTAACATCTTAAATTTATCTACAAAATTTAAAATAAAAAATAAAATAAATCATCCTTGAAAGTAAAAACAGATCAATACATTTTCGTATAAAGAATGACTAATTTAGTTTACGTTTATCAACAATCCTGCATAAATTGATAATTTCTTTCCCAATATATGATACAATTACTGATAATTGTGTTATAACTTATAAAGAATCTTAAATTTATACACATTCAAGTTCCTTAAAACATAATTGAATTACAACTTATTCAAGTGATTTTCTGCAATTTTAGTCTCTACAGTAACTGATAACTTAACATCTGACTGTTTTCTCTTACAATAAAATTACTTTTGTGCTATGGCACTAGATTATTATTTCCATTCACTGCAGAAAAGAATGTGTGCTCCAAATTTGGCATCTTAAGTTTTGAATCACATAACAGCTTTTCTTTCCTAACTCATAATGATTAAGACCCTTGATTGAAATGAAACTTGTAAAAGTCACTACTATCAGTTCTGTCTTTGAAAATCCTTTTTGTCAGTATATTTCACAGACTTTTTACATTTGCAGTGGCGCTATGTAACATTTTAATTTAATGAAGATTTCTCATTAAAAATGGCACCCTAAGTGTTAATTTTGATACCTAAGTATCATCTTGATGCCTAAATATAATTTCCTATTTCTAAAACTTAGTTTAAGTTTGAGCCGTGTTCTGAAGAGAATTTGACAACAATACTGTTTTCTGATTTAGTTCATAAAAGAGTAGAAATCAATCACTTTTGTATTCATAACTAACAGTAATTGCAAATTACAGTATTTTCCTTTAAATAAAATTTGTTTAATAATGAAAATTTAAAATAGGGTCATCAACCACTTTCCTGTCACTCTACTGCAATGATTTGCCAGATTTTTCTAAATTCTTTCGTTTGCAATGTTTCAAACTGATGGCTCTGGTAGTCCAGTTGAGGTATGGTCGCAAATTTAGAGCTATGATTAATTTTTTGCTTTTCTTTTATGCAGGCAAAGGCGCGAATTCTGTTCTCACTAGCTTAGTAGATTGCATGCAGCAAATTGAATTTCTTTTAATTTAAAGCTGTAATTAATAAGAATGAGTGATAATGAGTGGCTGATGATAACAGAAGTTAACTCTCAAATTGAATTAGACAATGATTTCGAAATTTCTATAAATAAGTCGGGGAGTGATGAAAATTCATTCTCTAGAGATGATGAAACAAAGTATGGATAACCTAATTCAAGTTCGCAACTTGTGTGAACTATTCAGCATGTGTTAATACAGCATGGTTACAAGACAGAGATATTTGGTGTTTTGTACTCCATCAATTCTTCTGTACAGTCAAACTTTGATATCTTGAACCTCATCTCGAAACCCTTGATGTCTCGAAAAAAAATCCCCCCCCCCCCCCGCATTTTCCATAAAAACCTCTATGTATTTTCCATAGTTACCTCGAAATTTATTTTTTTAAACCCTTGATATGTCTAAATTTTTGCATAGAAGCTAGTTTCAATTGCCGTTTCTCTTTGAAACTTTGCTGTAAAACCAGTTCCAGGGTCAATTGCTTGAAGTTTTCATCCTTTTTCTAGGAAATTTCGAGAATAGGGGATTGGGGTAAGATAATAGGAGAGTGTGGGTATGGTATGAAGAGAGAGCTGTAGTTCTTTTTTTCTCAGTGTTTTCCCCAGAGTTTAGAATCTTTGTGCTTTGTTCATTTCTTTTAAACCGGTTGTCCACTTTGAGGACAGGGCAGTCGATTTTTCGTCATTTTTCAAGCGAAAACCGAAAATGCATTTCTCATTCTCATCATTCTGCTTTATAGACACCTACAAAATGGCTGCCGAAAAGTTTTTGAATGTAGGGGGCTATTTGGTTGAAGATAAAATTAGAATTTTCAAATTTTTAGATGAAAAAACAAAGTTGAAATTGTTGTTCATTTCAAAACTTCATCCTGTACAGTATTGACAATTATAAAATTACAAATCCTGTAAACTATTAAAGACTTAACTTATTAATTGTAATTCAAAGTGAACCTGTAGTACATATTAAATGTATATAGTGTATGTGTCTGTAATAATGAGAGTTACTAGTGTAATTTTTTCAAAACCTTGATAACTCAAAAACTCGATATCTTGAATGTTTTCTCCATCCCGAGAGATTCGAGATACCGAGGTTATACCGTAGTTGCTTTTCCGTGCATATACTTATTAGTAGATTGTTTAGAATTACCTATTTTGTTTGGATTAGTGTTCTAACGAAACTACTACAAATGAACTATGTTTTCGCTCAGTGCAGCACAGTTTTTGAGGTGACAAGGGTCTGTTAAAAACCTGTTGACGCCCCCCCCCCCCTCCCACCAGTGTCAAAAAACTTTCGGAATTAATGAAAACTTACTGAAGAAACATATGAAACATAAACTAGTAACAGTTTTCATATATTATGATCAAATTTCATTATAGTATGGTTAATTAGAAAGCCTTGTCTCTTGTCCAGTCTCTTAGATAAAGAATAGAGAATATCATATTTCTTAGCTTGAGTTGCGGTATTAGCTGTGTCGCCAAGATGCGGGTGTGCTTGCTTCAGTAGAAAAAATAATGTGTGTGGTTTGATATGTCCCAACCACTAGTCATTGAAAACAGCACAAAGAAAAAATGAGTTTTTGCAAGATATGAAAAAATATTGGAAAAATTTGTACTTTCTCCAAGCATTTTATCCTAGGAATTAAGTGAAGAAAATGATTCTACTCAGCATAATGCAATTGGATACAGTTTCAGGGTTCATACTCAATTTCAGAAATAAAATGAAGGAGTTTTGAAGGAGTAAAATGAGATTTTGTAGGAGTACTAATGGGCTGGCCTTAAATGATGACACATTTTTTTTTTCAACAAGTTTGACCCCCTTCCCCTTTGTCACAAAGTGTCACACTTTATCTTACTCTTCCTCGTGTCACGTCATTTTTTTATAAACATAGTTATGGGCCATTCCACGGAAAACGGTCATTTTTCCCTGCTTGTGATGCTTCACATATTTTATTAAACATAATACATTAAAATATTAATGAACAAATTTTTTCTGCTTAACAAATTACAAACTTATGTGTCATATCTTAAGCAAAAAATTTCGTCATTACCCTTTAAAATTATTACTTTTTGATGAAATATATGAACCGTTACATGCAGGACAAAGGGTTGACTTTTTCGTTGAATGGCCCTTATAATAACTAGTGATGCTACTTTTTGTCACCCTCTCTTTTCCCCCTTGTCCCAATTTCACGAACCCCTCTCCCCTTCAAGGCACGACATCACTTGTGGATGACTTATTTTACAACATCATAAATGCAATTTACTAAACAATTTTTTTTTTTACACTATCACTTATAGTACATCTGCTTATGTATTTTTAAATATTTAAATAATAATTCGACAAACTGACTTTTGCAGCTGAAAGTGGGGTGGAAACAAAAATATTTGAACTTGTCGTATAGCATTAATCAGACAAAAAATTTAACAGCTTTATATCTGAAACAAGAATTATTTCAATATAAAACATAAATAGAAGTTTAAATTAGTAGTATATAATAAGTCGCCATTAAAATTACCAATACTCATTTAAAAAATTATGATAATTAGATGCCCAGCCGAGACAGTCATGTAAGGGTAAAAGATTCATGCCCAATCGGAATTTTTGCATGCCCCGTGGCATGTTGGGCAATATAATTTTGGAACCCTAGCCAAGCACCATTTAAGCATGTTTTACTTCATTTATGAAATGTCTTAGTCATCTAATAATATTTTCATTTTCAACTTTTATAACTTCTATGATCAATTTGTAAATCACATTTTTATGAAAAAATTAATATAAGAAATTACTATGTTAAAATTGCCCTTGTGACGAAGTTAATTTGTCGAGCGAAGTATTTCAAGTTACTGTCATAGAGGAAGACTCTATGTAGTCTTGAACTAAGAAAGAAGGAGTTTTGAAGGAGTTCAAACCAAAATGAAGGAGTTTGATGGGCCCTTCAAAAAAAATTTCGAAAATGAAGGAGTATTGGAGGAGTTTTGAAGGAGCATACGAACCCTGAATGGCCGGATGAGGCCTAAACTGTAATACTCCTGAGTATGTTGGTTGCTGATCATCAGCAACCAACGAAGGCTTGTCTCCTACTGGGGAATCAACTATATTTTAGCTGGATTATTTGCATTGGAATGGTTTTTCAATTTGACTGAGCGACTGTTTGCTAAAATCCCAAGAAAAATGAAATATTAGTTACGAAAAAAGGCACCAACCATGCCTAACAGGAGCATTTATCACAAGGCGTTGCTAAAGGGGGGTCGATTACCTCAGCGATAACTCTTGTGATAAGGAAAAAAGGCTATTTAAATGATTTTGCTTCATTCCTGAATATCCTTAAATCTTTTTATGGACTCTATGCATCATGGACTTAATAGAATCAATTTTTTATATTCTGTAAACTTTTGTGTATCTAATTGTTAAAGTTTCTGATTGTTTTTTGCAAAGTTCATGCAAATTTAAATTTTATTCAAAGTGAAATTATGTGTTCATTGAATAAAAAAATTTGGTAAGTTATATTTAATTCCTTTATCACTGCTTCTTTGATGTCTCTGTTTCATAATCACGACACAAAGTACTTAAAGATTTTTTTTAGTTCTCAAAATCATAATTTAACATTGGTATCATTTAGCATCAGTGCCACTAAAATCTTTAACATTGGCACTGGGCCAAAAAGAAATAACCGATGCATGTTCTTTTAGGTTTGTTTGAATATTTCTTCAAATGATTAGTTAAAACCTTTTTTTTTTTTTTGTCTTTTGAAAGGTCTCTTGAATTTATTGGAACATTAAAAACTGCATAAATTAGTTTGGTATTATGAGTGAATTTTCTTTCTTTATAACACAAAATTAATCCGTAGTGATAAAACATTGATAAGTTTGTTGACTATCATTTATTTACATTATTAACTTTGGTAGAATTTAAATCGATTTACCTGTGATGCAAAAAGTTCATGTTTTTCATTAGCTGGTTCCTGTGCGTTTTGATATCGTTTTGATTTTTTAAAACAAATATCATTCTCATGATTATTGTATTTTTCAAATTTAAACATTCGTTATTACAATGATGTTGCTTAAGTCTTTTTTTTTTTTCCAATTTCATTTTGACTTGAATTTTGTTTTCCTCTCCTCACATAACTTATGCCATGGCTAATTCCTTAATTTCCCTGCTACCCACCTTTTCAGGAATAAGTAGTGAAAATGTCCAAATGTTCATTAGTGGTTTAGAAGATATATTCAAATGGGAAAAATAGTCCACAGATAAAAATTTATCTTGCACCTGAACTTGCTCAACTGCTTAAAAATATCCGTACTTCATTACTATCCAATTTCGATGCCATAATAACAAACGATACTCAAGAAAAATATTTTCTCCCCACCAGTACTGTATCATTTGACTACCTAAAAGAATTTAAGCTTACGTTCTCTTGCAACTACACCGAGCAAAGCAAATCCTGTTCAATACAAAAAAAAAAAAAAAGTCTGGAGTGCTTAACTGAAACCATACAATTGTTAAGGTTAGTATTTAAATATAATTGTAGTCCAAGTGTTTTATGTTAATACATGGTTGTTATTTAGTGACGTTTCTGTTTTCTTTGTTTAGTAGAAACATGAACTTAGTGAGAAAAGTGGGAGAAACTAGATGGAAGTCAACTCAAGCTGGAATGATTTTCATCCTTCAATCTGTCTTCAATTTCCAAGAGGTTCTTTTAAAGACACATAATTTTAAGTTTTTCCTCACACCTTTTATCTTACAGGATGTGTAAGAAAATCTTTATGGAGTAGTGCATTCAAGATTCTGCTCTAAAATTTAAAAATGCTTTGAAACTAACCTCTGTGTCTCAGTATTTTGAAAAGTGCAATACTGGTTCATATGAATCGGTTGGTGGATAATTTGTAATTAGATTTATTTCAAACATAAACCACAGTGTACAGGAAAAAAAAGCCATACAGTAATTCTTCCCATTGATTGGGACAAATCCGAAGTTAAAATGATAAGTCATGCAGAGCAAAACTGTTTATATAAGATAGCAGGATATATTTCTTTCTCTTAAAAAAATTAAGAATATGTGAAAAATGTGTAACTGCTGATGCAAGCAAAATAAAACTGCAACTGAACATGCTTCCCTGGTCGACTTTAAAGAGAACAAGACTGAATGCTTGTACCATGTTATACGGAAATGTATTTTTTAGGTCTTCTTGGCAATGAAACTCCAATTTAGGTCATTAGAAAAGGTTTTAATGCAAAACAATAACTGCAAAGACCTTTTCCCTTCAATTCTTACAAATTCACAATATTAAGTTAAAGATCATTAAAAAAATTATTGGTTTTAAGTTGAGAATATTCAGTTAAAAAAAAAGGAAAGAGGGCGCAAGAGGAGCTCTTTTGGTTTGTGCAAATTGACCACCATAAACTTAACTGTCAGTTCAATTTAGTTACATGCTTTTTTGTATTGTAGAATTGATAGATTTGATGTTTTGTCATTTCGGGGCAGTTTGTTAGCAAAGGCAACTTGGAACTCTCACAGCTGTAAAACTAAAATAAAATTGGTTAGTTTTTTAGATAGTTGCCTAGCATTTTCTTTGTGTGTCTTTAGTATCAAAACCAATGAATAACTAAAAAATTAATAGTAAGAGTATGGGAATGAGAGAACTTTCTTCAGCTCAATTTCTTTCTTTCAATTTCTTTTTTTTCCCCTCTTTTTACTCCAAATTCGCAGTTATATTGATAATTATGAATAAAAAATAACACAATGAATAATATTCATCACATACCCTTGTTAAAAATTAATTCTAACATTATTTTACTTTCATTGCCGTTTTTATACTTATAATGCCTTCATTTTGAAAAATAAGATGTGTTTGCATCCAATATGAGAATCATATTTTTCTCATTTTCAATGCTTACTCTGCAGTAATAAGTGCATGAGGGGTATCTGCAGTTAAGCTCAAATTGAAAAAAAGCTTTTTAAAGTTTTACATCTCCATTTATTTGATTCAGATGTCACTTTTTCAGATTTTTTGTTTAAATATATTTCTCATTTTTAAATGACCATAATTCATTGTATTTAGGAAAAATACCTGGTGATTATAACTCAATTTTGTTCATAAAGTGTAGATGCAACTTCTGTGCTTAGCACAGCAGTACTACACCTTGTTAGGAGGCTAATGAATGTTTATATTTTTATTTAAATCATAAAATCAAAATCTTTAAGAGAAATTTTGCGTTCTTTGTGAGTATAAAAAGTTAAATATTGAATCACTGGTTAATTTTATTTGTTTCAATTTTGTTGATTGCTATTAAAATGTTTATCATAGACCTTTAAAATGCAATTCTAAAAAAAAATTATTTAAGTAATTTCTTGTATTTAATGTTTTTATACTTTTGTTGCTAACATTTTAAGGGTTGCGATCTCTTTAGTCTCAATGGGAATCAGATTTTTCCAATTTTTATGTTTACTAAGTTTTTTAAGCAGCAAAAAAATAAATAAATTTTATTTTTTATTGAAATTCACAAGATTGAAAAATTTGAACAAAATTCCTTGCTTTTTAAGAGTAATAAGTCAAAAAGTTAGGTGTTAAAAATTGTAAACATTTCACTTCTACATTAATAAGAATGAAATCTTTGAAACAGTTCTACTTCTTATAGTATTAGTTAGGATATTCATACAGGGTAATTTAAAAGTAAACTGACAGTACCCAGAGGCTTATAGCCCCCGATTTACTGGGCGAATCCGAGTAAAACTTCAAATTTATGTTCTGTACATCATAAGGACAAGATTTTTTTTCAAAAAAAAAAAAAAAGGTAATTTGAAATACGTAGTATATATATATATCTCTGATGAGCATTAATTGTACACAGGTTCAAAATAGGTATAGTACCTTGGCAGCACTCAATTTAACCTCATTATTGTTCAAACGACCTTCACTAAAAAAAATCAGGATATTTGTTCAAAAAGAGGGATATATGGTCACAGTCGACTCAGACAAGTCAACTGCTCCTGTATCAGCGGAGTTTCTCAGCTTTCCAAATCAAACTTCACTGCTTTGCACAAGTACACAAAACTCCGCTTTTGAACTTGGCATTAATGAACTTGAGCGATCTTGATGGGGGCATGCGCTGTGTACATTTTGATGACCTCAATCTAGGAAGAGCTAGCTAGCTAACTACCATTTCAAGTCTCCATACGTGTGATTTTCTTTTTTATGGAACTTTGTTTAGCAACGGCTGCAATTATTGCTGCTTGCACAATTCGTCGTGCTCATTCCTCATTTAAAAGTTCATGTAAACTTTAGTCGTTTTGATTTTGACAGTGCAGAGTGTGTGCTGCAGTTTGCATACCAACTGAACGTTCGTTGCAATAATAATGCCTCCGAAGAGATTGCACAGCCAAGTTTTCAAAAAAAAGAATACACAAAGCTGTTTCCCATTTTAAAGAAATTGAGGAAGTTGGAAAAACATGCATTTTATGTGACATATTACTTTGATTTCAGCAAAGCACATGATGGACTGTGAGATTGTAAGTGCCATGTCGATTGTCAATGACAGTAAGATAAAGTGCATGTTTTAACAACTAATAAAACTTAAGTTTAGCTTTTACTGCATTATCAAGTGATAATATAATTAGAGCAGAACTTTTATTTACAAATTTCATTCTGGAGCACAACTTGCCCATAGCAGTATCAGATCATTCCAATGTTTGTTAGTTCCCATGACTATTTTTTCAAGAAACACTCATTAATTAGTAAGTGACCACTAAATGCATTATTGCTTCATTTATGGTTTGCCAATTGTTTTTGCTTAATGCACCATTGCACGCTTAGTAATTTTAAAACAAGAATTTTAGTTCTTGATAAAATTTTATCATTCTATTAATAGTAAATATGTTTGTTCATAAAGTTTTAAACTTGCTTTATGGATAGACAGGTATGTCATTTTCCAACAGTACAAAAAATGCAAGTTACATGTAGTATGAGTTAGTGGGCAGTTTTGCTCTTAATACTTTTGACAGGTTAAGGAAAAATGCTTGTAACAAAAAAAAGTACATTAAATTTCCTATACATTATGCACACTACTACTTGTTACCGAAATGAATCATTTATCTCTCAAAAAGTTGTTGCTGATGATCAATTACACACGAATCTTGGATTTGCTCCTCGAGCTTCTCTGGAAGAAGGCAACCCTGTAGACTCCCCAGGGTTCATACTCTATTTGGACGAAAAAATTCCATGACCTTTCCAAGACTTTTTCATGACTTCAATGAAAATTTTCATGACCTCGTTACTCGAAAAGAATAGCACTATTTAATCTCTAACTTGATAATTTTTGGAAATGAGCATGAGCGAAACGTATACATGAATGCCACAGCCTCATTGAAGCACTTACTCGTAATGAGAAAAACATAAGTGTACACATAAAAAACTAAACTATTCTTATTTGTCTTCATCATATAAATTTAAGTAAAGTAAAAATACAGTGAAGTGAATTTGATGAGGCTTAAATGTCGGATATTTTATTTATAAACAGGCAGAATAATATTGAATGGGACAAAGAGTCACCACTAAGTTTCAATAAATTTGCTTCGAAAGTATTGTCAACAGTGCATTTAATCATCCACGTTACTTGACAGTATTTTGATTCTTTAAAGTAAAGCCACATAGTTTAGTCTTTTATGTTTCTAAATCAGATCTTTTTTGAAAAAAACATTTAGTAATGAATCAATCTTCTGATTCAAAAGTATACTTGTTTTGTTTACTTAATTGCACATTTTCAAATACATATAAATTAATAGAAACAGAAATTCCAGAAAATGTTTGATTCCTGACATTGAACGTAGCAGTGGGTCACATGGATTAGTTTTGCGGACCGTATGTTGGGCACTATTGTTTTGGAATATTAGAATTCCTCTTTTTCCGTATTCTATAACCTGAATAAAGACCTTTATTTTCTAAAACCTTCAACAAATGAAGGTTAACTCTGATAAATTTAATAATAAAGTTCTTAAGAGTGATGGATTCGAACACGGATGCAATTGAATTGCTTTTTTTTTTTTGAGTGGGCGTGGCAAAACTAAGAACGTGAAATTTCGCTACTACAGAATATGAAACATAAGAAGTGTTGAAAATAACAGTAAATTCAAAATAAGTGATGTCCAGGCAGTAAAATCACATTGCAAAAAAGGAAGCGGCTGCGACAGAAGTGGATGCAATGAGATTTCAAAATTCAGATTTGATTTTGGGATCGTTCAATTTTCCACTTTTAATAGCTTTTTATGTACTATACTGTTAAATCACTCAAGATTTCTAATGCTCCTTTAATTACTGTTACTTTCTCTTTGTTCAGGACATTTTTCCATGACTTGAAATAAATTTCCATGACTTTCAATGAAAATTTCAATTTTCCATGACTTTTCCAGGTCTGAAATTTGCTTATTTTTTTTCCATGACTTTCCAGGATTTCCATGACCTGTACGAACCCTGACTCCCTCCTTCTAATTTAATGCTTAATTTTATTTTTTATGAAATGATAACACAAGAAATATGGTAAACACACTCAAGTCAATTCTTTGTTTAAATAAGTGAAAAGGTCAATTTTATCATTTGTTGATTGATCATTAATTTGGAACTTAGAAAAGTGGAGGTGCAAAGTGCTACTTATACTGAAAAGAGAAATTTTCCTTAAGTTACAGCAAAAATAGAAAAATTAACTGCACTGAGAAAGACCAGAACCATCATTGTCATAATCAAAGAAACTAAGAACTTTACAAAAAAAAAAATCAGAACTTTAGTATATTTGCAATATCCAGCAAAAAATTAAAAGTAACAATTAATGACAGAAAAACATGCATTAAGACAAATATTTTACCAGGTTATTTTTAGTTTTGGCAACATTCGGATCATCAGGTCCTAATGTTTTTTCATAGATTTCAAGAGCACGCTGGTAATATCGTTCTACTTCTTCATACTTTCCTTGGTTCTGGCAAAGTAAAGCCAAGTTGTTCAACTGCTTTGCAACATCAGGATGATCTTTACCTAACACCTGGAATAATGAATGATTCATTAAAAGAAATTCTCTACATATTAAATATTACTGAATCTGTTAAAACCACCTGTAGAATATAAACAAATTTATATTTATTTCATTTTCAAAAAATCATAGCATCGTGAAAAATTGTAGCATTTGGCACATGATGGTAAAAGTATTTTAGATAATATATGTAATCAAGTTAAAAAATTTGTGGAAATTTTTATGGTTCTGCATTAGGAATTTTAGGTAAATGAAAAAAATTGTTCAAACCCAGTGAATAGGTAAACCGTCCAGCCAGTGGACATACACAGCATTTTAGAATTTTTCTTTCTGGAAATGCATAAAATGCAGCGACTGCTGCCGGTTCCTCAAAGAAAAATGCTTCAAAAACCCTAGTTACAACAAATCTTCTAAATACAAGATATTTTTAAACTGCTATCATTATTAAAAGCAATTTTGCTGTTAAATAAATATTAATAGCTGTAAAACAAATATTAACAAACATAAGGTATTTTTTGCTGTTAAACATATTTTTGATCTTTGTTGGATGGGAATATATATATGATTGATCATGAAAAACAATTCTTACCCAACCAATTTAAAAACTAGCTGAGCACAACTAAAGAGATGGTGAATAAAAGAACGGCTGAAGACAAAGATAAATATCAACAGTAATTTATTAATAAAGTTTTAATCGCGATAAAAAAACATAAAAAATGCATAACACAGTCATCATTGCATCAGCTTTCAAATAGTTAAATTTTATTTAAGTTGACCTGTTATTTGTTCAGTAAAGGAACAAGGTCGTTAGCAGGGTTTCCGCTACGGTCGCATTTTTCGCATAATGCGAAAACACTATCTGAATTGCGAAAATAAAGCAATGCATTTTCGCTTTTTTGCTCAAATAAAAAATAAATTATTTTTTTTAAAAAAGTAGAAATGTTTGATCCTAGAGAGGAAGCATGCATGGCGATAATCAACTTAATCTTTTTTAAATCTTAGCTAAGATGTTTAAACTACAATTAAGTTCAATAACTTAGTCTTATTCAGCATTATGTCCAACCAATAACTGCTTTATTAGGAGGAGGGGACTGCAACGTTCTAAACAACAATCATGGTTTCTTTTTTTATTTTATGTTTTAAAAAAATCGCTGTTGTACTTATTTCTTCAAAGATATCACAGATGAAATGTGAATTTTATTTTCAACTTTAGATGGAACACACTGAGGCATATATAAATATATGAGAATGAGTAACATTTTAGCATTTTGCTAACATTTTTTCCTCAATTTTAGCTTTTATGCTAAAGAACTTTTGAACCCAGCTTAAACCCTGGTCGTTAGTAACAAGCAACATCACTTGAAAGATGGCAATGAAAAGGCAAAACAAAAGGCCTAAATCCCTCAACAATAAGCAAATTGGCTTGCCGGAATTACGAGCATAGTTATTGCGGCTGTGCAAGTGAGTTTTAACTGCCTACAACCATGCTTATGTCTCTAAGTGACTTAGTATACGACCTCTACCTGATCAATCAGAGCCCACGCATGCGCGAATGAAGTCAGATGATCTACCTAGAAAGGACCTAAGATGTTCTTGAAGGAATGGTGTCATGAGCAATGTCCCCCCCTCCCCCTTCTACAGGTGCCGTTTGCTTTTTAAACAATGTTTACATGCCAGAAACAGAGTAAATTAACTAAAGAACAACAGTAACCTAAGAATAGAAAAAGGTAAAGATTAAATAATGATAACTTAATCCACTCAATTCAATGAACAAAAAAAAATTTCACTAAATAGATCTTTTCAATTTTTACATTTTTTAGTGTTAGGTGCATCCTTGCAAGATTGCTTGTAAAAACAAAAACATTCCCGCGGTTTTTTTTATTCCTATTCTTCAAGTAGTTTCAAAACAACTCATTTTTTAATTATTATTTTGCTTGTTTTATATTTATTTTGGATTTTATTTCAGAAGGGCCACGCAGGCAAATTATTTTCCAGTGTGCTTCTCCTGAGACCTCCTGAGATCCTCAAGGCATGTTGCAAAATTTGGTTAACTTTGACTTTGTCCTTTTCGGCACAAAACTTAATAGTGACTTAATTTATTTTGGGAAAAAAAAACATGAATTGCACCCTCTGTTTCCAATTTGACTAATCATTGTTTGTGAAAGCTACTTGTTGTAAATAAATTGTCAGACATGTACTGCTATTATTTAAATTGAAAAGGAATTCTTGAAAAATTTGATTTAATGCCTTTTGGAAACAAGCTCTTCAATTCACACCAACAATAAGTTATACATTGACTAGTCTTTAAATTTTGCTCAGTAACATTCCTTTCACAGGATTAAATATTATGTTTATTTGTATGATTGATATTTACACATTGTTTCTAGAATAATTATTTTAGATAAGGTGAGGTGGGGAACGTTGATCCGCTCTTTTACTTATCATATTTTATCTCATCAAAAAATTTAGTGATTAATTCAATTTTCTACAATAAGTTTCACACTTCTCAACACCACAGATTTTTTTTTTTTGGAAGTGTTGAATTGATAAACTTTTTTATTTGATTTTTTAACGGAACCTCATAAAGTGGACCAATGTGTAGGGTACGTTGGTCCGCCTGGTGGGGCCTGTTGGACGGCATAACTCAAACAACATGTTATAATTTTAGTGATAAATACCATTAAACTTTGTAATTACCTTATTCTCTGTTGTGTGTAATGAAAAATATTAAGTTTAAAGATCAATATAACATATTAAATTGATTTTTTGATGAATCATTTAAAAAAAAAAACAGCAATAAGCATTCACCATTAGTACTTGATTTAAAAAAAAATCAAAAGAAAAATCATAGAATATTGTTTTAATTTTGAGAATTAATAGCAAAAAAAGTTTTAAAATTATGTTAGGTAGATTGGTTGGGTCCAACATGCCACACAAAGAGGGGACCAACCTACCACACCTTCTTGGTCTGAAAAAGTGACGTCATATTTTTTTTTCTTTTTGACAAAAAATGAAAAGAAAAATGCCAATTATATTGAATTAAAGGAACTTACTTTAAGAAAGGAGTTCATTTTTTTGCCCGTAATCTTATTGAAAACCATTAAAAAAAAAACTAGTTTTCTGAAAATTACTCAGGACTGCTGAAATAACACTTTCTGGAGTAAAAATTTGTTCAATATAACTTTACCATGTGATTTCATTATAGGATTTGTAAGACCATAGGTGCTATTTGTTGGTCATAAAATAAAGTAAAAAATATTAATAATATTAAAATAATTGAGACCGGTACAATGTGCCTCCACCTCCCCCTACTTCAAAATCTTGTTTATTTTGCATTTGTCAGCAAATGTAATTAGTATAACCTTATAACTGTATTAAAACGGGACTCAATGGGATACTCTAACACAAAAAGAGGTTGAAGTTTCAAAATTAAGTAAATTTGGTGGTTGGACATGCATGATCAGCTAATAAATATATCATATCACAATACAATAAGATAACGCTGCCTAAAATGTAATAGGTACTTGTTATTGAAACTAAAATTAACACTTACTCTTTCTCTAATTTCTAAAGCTCTTTTACATAATGGTTCAGCTTCTCGATATTTTCCTCGTTTCCCATACAAAACTGCTAAATTGTTTAAAGTTGCTGCAACCTAAAATATTTAAAGTAATAAATATATTTTGATTACAACTGAAGCATAGTTAAAAAGACAACATTAACAATATAAATGATTACATAACATTCTTAAAAACTATAACTAAATGACTGTCGAAAACTTAAACCTTGAGAACACATAGGATTCAGGTGTAACTTCAATATCATGGACCAAATGCAATATAAATGCAATAAAAAATATTGTTTCAAAATAATGGACTTCTTTGTGTTGCTTTAATATTCTATAAAAAAAAAAATAAACAGAAATCTGAAGAGAAACTCATATAGAAGTAATCAATATTAAACTAACAGCATCAATCCAATTAGTCAAAGGGTAAGTTGAATTTTATGCTTATGTCAGAATGCAGAAAACCAAAAATAAAGGCACTGATACTGAAAAAATACTAAGCTATACATGTAAGTATTTACATAAAGAAATTGTAATGGATAATATCATGAAATAAAGCAAAAGCAGAATTTTAATCAGATGGAGTACCTTCGGCAAACAAGACATAGTACTGAGGAACTCCATGGCACTTGCTTTTAAAAGAAGTTTTTATATTCACTTTTTCTTATCAGCAGTAAGTCATGGAGTTGAAACGCAGGCCTTTACCAACAAATCACTACAGAGGTTTTAAACCATAGAACAACATCAGGAGAATTGCTTAGCAGGAATGACAAGGAGGATTTGAAAGAGACAACCATGAAGAATCAAAATCAAAAATAGGGTATATGATGTAATAGAAAGACTCAAGTGTAGTGGCATTGCAAGTCTCTTCTCTTGACTTTTAAAGCATTGAACTGATATTTCTTTGGTGTTAAAGATCCCAGAAAAAGTCCACAAACAAGATAGGCAAACTAAAAGCTTTGATGAGAAGTTTTGGAAAACAAAAAATAGCAGTGATTGAAGAAAAAGCTAGGGGAAATGGACTGATAACAGTGAACATGAAGATAGATGTGTGAATATAAATAGGTAATAATGATACATACTGCAGGGTGATTTTCACCCAAAGTTTTTTCTCTGATAGCCAGTGCATCGTTCAACAAGTTTGCAGCTTCTTTGTATTTGTTTTGATCCCTGGAAAGGAAACAATAAAAGTTATTCTTTGAATCTTAAAATGAAACTGCAGTTCAGAAAAATACACTTCATATACTAAAAGTTAAAGTAGGAATAATATTTTTTCATTCCAAGAGTTAGGGAAACTGGTTCAACAGTGCTGTTTTTAATTTTATTTTGAATAGTTTTGGGTAATCTTATAAGTAATGCGAGAAAACTATTTCAGGTAAAGCTAGGCAATATGTAATCACAAATGTTCAATTTACTTATTCATTAAAACAAAATTTCCAAACCAAAAAGACTCACTTATTCATAAAAAATACATCTCCATCAAAAGCTCAATTTTCACAGCTGAGTTTCCCAAACTGTGGTCCCAGACTTTAAATATAATTGAGATTGCAGAAGGGGTAACAATATTTTAATTCAAAAAGAAATCACATTTATGAGGAATAAAAAAGTTCTTGCTTAAGTACATGCAGGACGAAGCAGCTCCCCCCCCCCTCGGAACGTGGAAGTAAACACACCACTACTACACATTAATTAGTTTTATGTGCACGACTTAACACACTTAAACCAAGCTAACAGTGTTTTGTTCATTAACTTTAAAAGTTTCTTTTTATTAGTCAACTTGTTGTAGAAATCTGGTGATAACATTTTTATTCCTAATTGAATTTCAAATAGAATTTTATTACCATAACTCAAAATAATGTAAGAAATGAAAACCAGACAAGAACTCTGACAAATATACAGAACAATGAATAAATAAATTTAAATGAAAAGAAGCATAAAATATAAAGATTTTGTGTCAAATCATTTTTTCCCCATGCGCAAGGGGGGGGGGGGGTCCGCGAAGTTCGTAATTTTTCTGGAGGGGGTCGGCGGAGGGCTGAAGTTTGGGAACCTCTGCCTTACAATAACTGGTGGTTCTGATGTGATTTGCACCCATATTACTTAAAGTACAATTTTTTTTTAAAAAAAAAGAGGGGGGGGGGGAAGTAAGTGATAAATAAAACTAAAAATAACCACAAAATCAATTGCTTACATTAGTATAGTAGGATTTCTGAACATGCAAAAAGAATCTGAATTGAAAAGTCAACAAACATCAAGTAAGGATCACTATAGTGTGACTGTGATAAGTTGAGCCATGACCTTGACATTGTTAACCTCTTTTTGAGACAATAAGGAAGGTTAATTGGAGCTGAATTCAGCGCGGTTATTTTTGTAGTACTTGTGCAAAAGTTTTCTAATTGAAATTTGAACCATTTACAGATTCCTTTGCACTAAACTCCCTAAAATCAAGAAAACATAGTCAAGGTCATAGCATAACTTATCAGATCCACACTATGCAGTCTAACCGATACATTAATCTGTAACTAGATAAATTATACACTACTGCAATATTAAATCCCAGATTAAAAGCTAGGAACCAATTCATACACCTGTTCTCAAAAGAAGTGTTGGTAGCAGTGGTGCAGCAAAGGCCCCTACCCCCATAAGTTGTTAGCTTAAAAACATATTGTCAATCCTTGTATGGCAATTTATTTATGTGTTGATTACCCCCCATTTCTGGATCTACATTCTAGCGGCAATAGTGATGAGTAGTTTTGATTGTACAAAATTTTTTTGAAAAAAATCTATTAAAAACCAAGTAGCAAGTTAGCTAAGTAGCACTTTTCCTAGAAAAAAATCAACATTAGAATTAATTGATGTTATTCATCACATGTTGTAATAATGTACCAAAAAAAAGTCTTGATAATTTTCAACACTTAATATTTAATTTTTCAAAAAGTTTTCCTGAAATGTACAGGAATATCCAACTTTTAGCTTTTAGTCCATGAGACTTAAAAGTGAAAGTTTCATTCAACAACAGGGGGGGGGGGACTTAATTTCCATGCTGTTATTTAGTTAAATTCCTTTTTGTATTCATATAAGCATAAGCTCTCAAATATTTGATATGCATACCTGTAGACCAAAGCGAGAATATTAAGCATAGTTGCAACGTCAGGGTGATCATGACCGCTAGTTTTCTCCAGATCTTCTAGTGCTTGCTTACATAGAGGAACAGCTACTTCATACCTTCCCTGAGAGGCATACTGAATTACTAAGTTGTGCAATGTGCGCAATCTTGCTGGAATTTCATAGCCTGCATTAGCGGAAACAGACATCTGTGTTGATGGAGTTGGTGAGAGAGCTGAAGGAAAGTAAGCAAGAATTATGAAACAAAAATACGAAAGTATGACACTTTACTAAAAGATGATTGTTGTAAAAATAGCAAATTCAATTTTTCAAATCATTTCAACAAATATATAACTTTCACATATATGTCATCACTTCTACTACAATCAACTCGATATAACTCAAAGGAAGTCGTCCACAAATGTCTCACCTTGAGGAGGGAGGGGGTTTGTGAAAACGTGAGTTAGTGACAAGTGAAAAAGAAAGGTCACAAGAAGTATGACATCATACACATCCTTCATAAAAGGCCAGGGTTCGCGTTTACGCGCTATAGCGGGTTTTTTACGCAAATTCGCGGGAAAGGGACGCAACTTCCGCGAAAAATCGGGTCCCAGGGACCCAGAAAACCCAAAAGATAAGAAGCAGAAAAAAATGGGAGAAAATGCTGAAGATCTATTTAGTAAATGCTTTTAAGCTTCAAAATGACCAGGAGAATCAACACAAAGGGACTAAAATGACCCTATCTGTTTATCAGCTATTCAAACACACCCCAATTGTGGACCAGTCAATGGAATTTTAGTGTTACGACTGGAGCTTACAGTGACCTCCTGGGCAGAGCTCAGGGAGCAAGTTCACAAATAGCCCATTGTACTGTATTCTAAGAATAAGCTTTCCCTCAACTTTTATCTTGAGGAAATTCCTAAAAACAGAAATGAAGACTAAAAATGAGAGAGGTTTTCAATGCAATCTTCAGGATTAATACAAGACAATTGTACAGTAAAAATATTGCAATTTGGCATTCATGTAACCAGAATTACTTTTGAAAATCATCATTTTGCATTCCCAATAAAAAGAGGGGAGAAAAAAATGGCGAACATTTTCCAGATCGCGCTAAACACAAAGAGTTCGGAACTTTTACATTTTTCTTGTTAAATTCCTTATGAATACTTGAATTTTATACAAAAGCACTTTAACCTTGTTCTTTTTCTAATAATTCATCTCTTTCTGATGGGTTATTTTTATTTGGACTTGCAAAAGTCGGGTATTAATCGATCGCGCCATTTTGATGAAAATTGCATTGGGAGCCATGTTTTTAAATTACTAAAAAATATGCAGTGTCAAGAAAATTATTACCTTCATGATGTGCACTGTCATCATCATCTTCAGGAAATCCTAAATTTAGAGGTTCTTCACTATCTGGTTTCTTTTCAGGAAAATTTTCTTCAGATCCCTAAAACAGAAACAAAAGCTTAAAATTTATTTGGGCTACTTTGTAAAGATATCATTTACACTTTCAGCACCTTATTTAACAAACTGTGTGCTTTAAAAATTCAATTAAGTAATACTGTTATTACTTAATTACTGTGAATATGAAGCTTGTTAAGTAATGCTCAGGCAAGCTTTATATTCGCATTCTTCCAAATGGAAAAAATTTGTTTTTTAACATATCATAAATTTATAGCACAAGTTGCTAGACATCAATGGTAGACCTAGTCGGTTTTACTTTGATTTAACTTCCAGTACATCTTTAATAAACAATCTGATTCAAACATTTTGACTTCCACCAAATTTAAAACCATAAAACTAAAATTTTCTTTAAACTACAATGAAATCTTGTTAGAACTACCTCAAGAGATAGCAATTTTTTCTGTTGTAACAGGAGTTTTGTTGAAATCTAAGCAATATAATTACAATTGAATCAGGACTAACAGTTTATTTTGCTGAAATGGATATTTTGTTGTATTGGTACACATATTAACTGGACTTCACTGTAGAAAGAAAATTTTAACAGCAAAAAAAAAAAAAAAAAAAAAAAAAAAAAAAAAAAAAAAAAAAAAAACCTAGAAATGTAATGTTAAAATTTTGGATGAGATTCATTATCTACCAAAGGCCAGGAACGGCCAAATTCTAAACAGTGGTTACAAATAATTACATTTACAGTGGTTACAATTTTTCTGAAATAGAAGAAAAAAGTATATTTACAAAAGAAGTCAATATAACTGCTTAAATGAACATAACAAAATTTAAGGACAAATCTTTTAAAGGATGCAGACAAAACAACTATAATGCAAGCATAACAAAAGATTTAAGACTTAAGTCATCATAACTATGGAAAAAACAAAATGAAAATTGATACAAGACTCAAACTACAGCAATATTTTGAGACTTACAACAGTAATGCTAACTTTTTTAATAATTGCAAAATGTGAGAGTAATAGGTACAACACTGCAAAAGCACTTTTTTTCAAGACGCTTTAATTATTATGATTTTCGTGAGCCCCTCGTATTTGCAAAAATTCAAGCCTTGCAAAATATTTGTTATTGAAGGATACAATTCTGTTTAAAAAAAATTCGTGAAATTTTCAGCTCTCAAAATCACCAAAACCTTCATTTTCGTGAAAATAATTGTTTTACACTATATGAAAACTGTAGATCACAATTTAAATGGGAACAAATAAATTCATATTGTGTCAATACTCTGTTTTTTCTCAAAACATTTAAATATTGATGCACATAAATTTCACCCTTATACTACTACATGCTTAATTATTTCTAATTTAATCATAATTTGCAGAAGAAAAAAAAACACCATTATTTCAATCTTTTTTTTAAATGTGGTTTTATTATAGTATTGTAGAAGTGTATCCAAGTAGTTTTCTTCAGAAGTTCATTGTTTTGATTTTCCCTTCATTTTTTCAATTTATTTTAATTGCTTCATAAAATTTGCCCAAATTTTCGTTTTTTCAACTCTTTAGGACCTAAAAGTATCAGGCATACTTTATTATTAAAGACTGCTTCTAGAAAAATAATTATGCCCTTCTCTTAGATCCCCCCCTCCCGCATGGTAATACAGTTAACCCTCGTTTATCGCGGTTAATTCGTTCCAGACTTCACCGCGATAACTGAATTTCCGCGAAGTAGGATTCTGTATTTATAAACCGAATATTTTCCTAATTAGAGGGCATAAAACGTACTGATGACAATTAAAATAGGTTTTTAACATACTTATAGCCCCCTAAACATGAAACCCTTATCCAACATTACATTTGTATTACTTAATATATTATTGCACAAAATATGAGAAAACGAGATATATTAGACGGAACCGATATCACATTAATTATTGGGAAATAAAGTACACACACACATGCAGTTCTTACACACTACTACTAACCTATGAAAATAGCTCAACTTCAACTTGTTCAATGATGAATTAATTTTCAGTTAGTGACCGTATATACTCCCTTTCTTCCTCTACATTTATCCTCATCAAAGGTATTACGCATACAGCTTAAAAAGCTAGTAGTACGTTGTTGAACACTATTAGAGATGTATTTATCCCTTAGTAATAATACAGTGATTTATATTTTGCAGTTAGCCTTTAAGGTTAAATTGAGA
Source organism: Uloborus diversus (assembly GCF_026930045.1). Lineage (NCBI taxonomy): Eukaryota > Metazoa > Arthropoda > Arachnida > Araneae > Uloboridae > Uloborus > Uloborus diversus. Next base: position 48,607,096 of record NC_072739.1, on the reverse strand, counting down.
TAAACTTTCTTCGGCGATTTTAAACCTCCACTCCCTCAACTAGTACAACTACAGTCCCTAAGAAGAGCTTACCTTACTTAAAAGACATAATTTGTAACTCTCTGGTAAGAAAAAGTTTACACGAGAACATAAAAGGCTCATTGCTATAATTAGGGGAAAAAAACAGAAAAAACCCCGATGTAGTGAAACGGCGAAAATCGAAGTGCAAAGTAGCGAGGGACGACTGTAAAGGTTCTTTTTTATAATTTTAGCAGCTGAAATTTAAGGTGTGATTGAAGGGTTCCAACTTACCCTATTATGACCTTCCTTCTTAAAAATTTTTGGCGCAAAAGACTTCTGCTTGTGGACGACAAAGCCCTTAAATGATGAGTGCAATAGGATTTAAAATGGTTCATTAAACCTTCAGAATTCCAAGTAATTTTAATGGAATAAAATTATGAAATCGCTAAAAACTCAGATAAAGCAGTAGAAAACACAGCAAGTTCTTTAATACCAAAATTTTAGAGTGTGGGAAACGTAAAAGGTTGAAATAGTGATGAAAATATTTGTACTATTTCTCCCATCTAAAAATTTGCAATTGCCCCCATAGATAATAATTTTGTAGAAATGTATGTCTATAACAACTTAGTTTTTTTACTTTCTTATAAATTCTATGACAATAATATTAAAATAATAACAGATTAATGTCTCTTTTTCCTCTTTATTTTAATCTTTAATATCCCAATTCTAAATATTTAACAAATGCAATAAAACTAATACAACAAGAACTAGGAATGGCCACCTCTGTTACAGTCACCTCCTATATTAAAGTTCATTTTACCAAGGTACAAGGGTTGCCAACCTTGAAGAAACAATTTGAGGAGCATCTGGGCTGAATTTGAGGAACAATTTAAAATTTTGTGGAGCAGTTCGGAATTTTGTATAAAAATAACTAAAACCATTTATCAAAAATTGTTTTAGAGCTTTAATAACCATTTTAAGCACTAGTACTATTTTTTTCAATTAATAAAATAGCTTCAAACACTATTTCAATCTTTGTGTGTGAGTATAAGCATCTTTAATTCACATGTTTCTTGTCATAAAACAGAAAAATTTAAGCTTGAAAGTGTTCGGCCAGGAAATGTGGAGCAAAAGAATTTCTTTTGCAGTGCAACTTCGCAAAACACGGAGCAGTTGGCTGGCAACCCTGAATGTACCAATTTTTCTAATATAAATTAAGGATATGAGTTCTCCAGGAGAGACCAGACAACTGTTAGCGACCAGAATCCTTTTTTACATAAAAATTTGTTTTTTTCTTCTTTGTATGTACACCAATGAAGTTTATGGTATACTTACTGTTTCATTGTCATATTTTTTCAAAGCATTCATGAATTCTAAATGCTTTTTATCCTCTTCTAGTTGAGCAACCATTTGCTCAGAAGCTTGAAGTTTCTGCTGAGTGTTAGCTAATTCATCACGTAGCCATGCGTTTTCTTGACAAAGTCGTCGAACCTGAGCTTTAAGTTTCTGTTTTTCAGCTTCAACTGTTTGTAAATGACCAGCAAGAGCCATCATTACCTTTTAAAGGACAACATAAAAACTTAAAAGTACAGCAATAGTAAAAATAGCAAATTTTTTAACATGACTTTAATGAAAATATTATGTGAAATATGTCATTTTTTGGAAAAGACATGTTTTAATGTCATAGTCATAATAAGTCAAACATATCTTTATAAAGTACATAAGTCTCATTTATTAGCCCAAAATATACTTCAAGTTTAATTCAAGAACTTTCCTAGGCCCTTAAAATTGTCCTTCACAGAAGCAAAAAGAAAGTTTATCCAAAGAGACAGAAAAAAAAACTGTGGGCCGATAGCAGATTAAATGCATTGGTAAAAGAACGGACTAATTTATAATTTTTAAAAAATGCCCTTTTTTTCCAAGGGAAAAAAACATTTATTGGATAAGCAATAAATTCTTTCTTTAGTTGAAGTTATCTTTTCATATACCAGCAAGGATTTGAATGCAAGCTAAGGTTTCTCTCAATTAGTATAGGTTCCAAATTGTCCCCAATAATTGTTTTTAAAAGTTACTAAAATATTTCTTGAATTGAAAATACTTCATTCAAGTAGAAGTGGAAAAAGTTTGAACAAAATTTAAAAAAAAATCTAGTTTTTTTTTTTGGGGGGGGGGGGGGTCACTGTTGGCGTGTGCAGATGCATGCACACATTTCTTTAATGCATATCACAAATTTAAAAATTATTTATTTAGGAAATTTCTATTGAAATCATATTCACAAAAGAAAACAAAACTTTTGTCAAAAACTGTTTTAACAATTTTCCAAAATACACTCGCTTCATTCAAAACTAAGCTCAAATAAAAATATTTTTAAAATGTAACACAAATTGTTTAAAAAAGAATGGGAAAGACCCAAAACTTTTTTTCTTAGATTTTAAAAAAAAATCTTGATTTTTTTTTTCTTTTTCCCTCTTAAAATTAAAAAGTTTTTTTTTTTTTTTTTTTTTTTTTCACATTTTAAATGTTTAAAGTTGCTAACATTCCTCTTTATTACTTGTTGCAAACAAAATACTTTTTCAACTTGTTTCAAACATTTCTTCTGATTTGATGTCTGCAAAACTTGAAGTCTTTCAGTAACAAACTACAACATAAAAATTTTCCAGTGACTTAGCAAACCTACCTTAAAAATTCTTTAAAATTTTATCAAAATCAAAAGGTTAAAGAAATTAAAGAGAAATATGCGATTAGAATTGAGAACAATTCTATAAATATTCTATAAATACAAATGAGGAAGTGAGGAGCAAAGGGATTTAAGAGGACACTTTCAAATTTTGAGTAAAGCGTGTTTAAAGCTGGGGTCCTATGTAGACTTTTATTGAAAAGTTTTTATAAACTACCAGGGTACCAGGGCTACTTAGCTATTAGTACTATCTTTTGCCCCAAGATGGAGATGAGGCTCATCTACCATTTATAATGGTTATCTCCTATTTTTTTGTTTTGGCACTTACATCCCTTGGTGTCAAATAAACTAGGGAAAAATTAGTTTTGAGTTCTTTTACGCCTAAAATTAATGTGTAAAGACAATTTTTTTTAATTTTTAAACTGAGCCAAGTTACAATAAATTCAGTTGAAAAGAATAATTCTAGTTTTGTAAGAAAGAAATAATTTTTAAATACTTACTTGAGCCTCACCTAATCCCAATTCAATTGATTCAAGAGTTTTCTTTATTATTGAAGTTTTTTCTTCAACAACATTGCTGTCATTGGGCTTTTCTTGCTGCACAGCTTTTAGTGATGTAAGGAGTCCATTTAAAATAGAGTTATGTTCATTTTTCAAGGCTTCCAAGCCTTGTATAACAGTTTTGGTGTTAGTTATTATTTCTTCTTGGGTCATTTGAGTCATTTTACCTATTGTTTCAATTTTTTTTCTGGAAAAGAAAAATAAAGTTAGTTGCACATTGCACAATAAGATTATATTAGTAGACATTAATAGAATAATAATATGTTGATAAATAAAATGAAATGACATTCAGACAACCAAGGGTGGATACGGGGGGGAGGGTTATGGGGGTCATGACCCCCTCCCCCCTAAACTATCGACAGTATTATCCATCCATTATTATTTTTTGGAGTCATATTTTAAATAATTGCATTTAACTTTATGGAACCCTCCCCTCCCCCCCCATCCCCAAAAGTTCTCATTAAATAAAACATGAGTTGTATTACCAGGACACATTAGGATCTTATATTTTAGAATAGAAATATACAAATATGTTTAATTACACTAGCAGTAAAAAAAAGTAAAATACTTATGAACAAAATTATAATATTTTTGTGAGGTGCTGTCCATAAATGACATAAATTTTCCCCACCACTTTGAACCTCTCCCCCCCCCCCTCATTGTCCCACATCACCTTACCCCCTCCCCCCTTAACACTATTTTAAATAAACATGTCCTTATAAAAAAAATGCATGACGTCCCATTTCTGTTACACCCTCCTCTCCTCTATTACAAACTATAAATTTCAGTAACACCCCTCCCCCTCAAAGCAGGACATCATTTACATAAAATGTAGATAAGGGGCGTATCAAAGAGTTATTACCCCCCTCCTGATCCACTCTGCATACTTGATTTAAAGCTAGATAGCTAACCCTAGTATGCTACTATATCTACATGCACATTTGAGGCAGTAAGAAGAAACTAGGGATGTAAGTAGCAAAATTAAATATTTAGAGAGAACCAGTACAAATGGTAGGTGAACTACTCTTCTATCTTGAGGCAAGAGATAGTACTAGTAGCCCCGGTAGGTGATGTTTTACAGCATGATTAGAGAAACTTTTCAGTTAAGGTCTACATAGGACCTTATCTTTAAATGTGTTTTACTCAAAACTTGAAAATGTCCATTTACACCCCTTTGCTTCTCACTGCCTCATTTAAGGAATGCTATGATCAAACAGTGGTTTTTCAAAATTTGTGATTTTGATTTAAAAAAAAAAAAAACAAAAAGTCAGATTTTTTAAAAATTTAAATTGGATTTATTTTTTAAATGTTCAAAAATTTGCAAATATGAATTACTTTACATTTAAAAACATAACATATTTCATGAAATAGATGAATCCATTCAGCTTACTTTTAAAATTAAGATCAGTTCTCTAACTATTCAATAAATTCTAAAGATTTATAAATACGTTATAATGCATAGATAAGATGTGATTTTGTTTTCAGCTTTGCTTAAAGATAAGGTTTCCATCATCATGTACGTTTTTAGGGTAAAATATGTTGAACAATTACTTTTCTTAACTACACTAGTCATGGTGTATAAGAAAAAACTGCACATTTTTGCTTTGTTCTAAACTAATTTTGGAGTAAAAGTAATATTGCAAGAGCGAAAATCTGTTGCACACACAGAAAGATATGGATCTATGTAGTTTTGCCAGTTGAAGTTAAGATAGTATGATGCAGTGTAGTTAAATTTAGAGCAATGAAAAATGAATTTATAAAAATAAATCAACTGATTTCCATTAATGATTTTGTAAAAAAATCCCTTGATTCAAATCAATTTAAATTAATGACTTTTTTTTAAAAAAATTCACTTGATTTAAATCATGATTTAAATCAAACTAATTTAAATCAACGAACCCTGTGTTGTATCAGAAACATTTGATTGTTAGACTATTCAATTCAAAGTTTTTTTAAAGCAATTTTTTTAAAATAGAGAAGCAAAAAAAAAAAAAAAAAAAAAAAAAAAATCATACTTTAGAATAAAAGCATTTGTTGCTTGAACTTACATTCTATATACTTTCAAGCTCTCTGACATGGCTTCAGAGATAGACTACTCCTAGCATAGTTAGCGAAATATAAATGTGCTGAAAAGTTGCTTTTGAAGTGAAGTCACGACAAAGACAGTGAAGCTCAGTTCAAGTTTAGAAACTAGTAAAGCATTGTGTATATATTTTGTAAAAGAAGTAAGCAAAGTTGCTTCTACAGCGATGTCCCAACTGAGTACAGTTGAAAATGAAAGACAATAAAAAAAAGTTCTGTAAAGTTGCTTTCACGACGGTACCACTATAAAAACAGTGAAACGCAGTTAAAAAACGATGAAGCGCAGTTTATATGATCAGTAAAGTTTTTTTCACGACGATACCTTTATAAAAGCAAAAGAGCGCAAACCAAAAACGGCAAAGCGCTATTTACATAATCTGTAAAACTGTTTTCACGGCGATGTCACCACCACGACACTGAAGCCCGACTTAAGGCAAAGAACAAAGGTCGCAAGTTGACTAAATAAACAGTTGATATAATACACAACAATTAATCAGATATGATGCAGATAACAATAAAATATATTATATTCCATCAGATTATACACGTGTAAGTAGCAGAAAAATAACTTTTGCTGATCACAATTGGGGTGGACAGAATTGCACGAAGATCACATGTGGCGTTTGAAAGCTGATACATTAAATATTCACTGGGTTGTTTAACTCAATTTAAATGCATTGAATTGGACGCAAACAGCAGGAAGGACTTCAATACTCAGTTGGCTGCAATAACAAATATATCTCTCCACATATGGTACTTTTTAATTATATCCTAGTATCACTCTCGTTCGATGACTACGGCTATTTAGTACACTAGGCTAAATAAAAGGCACTTGCTGACACAACTGGACGTTAACTTGTTGGGGGGTTCCCTGGAAAAATAGATCTCAAGTTTGTGGCTAAGGAGGGGGCGGCAGCGAAAAACATCGAAACGGCGCATGTGCACCGTTGCAGGGGTTTAGCTTATGACGTAGAAAGGGCGCGTGGGGTGTGTAGGAGGAAGCAGTACTTCAGGCGCCGGGAGAAATGTCAATGGTATCGATCCGGAGAGGGCACTCCCGTTCGAAGTTAGGGAAAGAAACTACACGAGATTCTCCAGAGGAGAAATAGAACAACAGCTTGTTGAAAATGATGGGGAGGGGGGGGGGAGATATCGTTATTTAAGAGAAAAATCTATGAAATATTTATGCGTTTTCAGATTCTGTTTGGTTAGGATCAGGCTGGCATCTTTGCGCAGTTGAAAGTCGTACGCGTAATAACAGTTAAATAGTATCGGAAACTTCTATTAACACAATGGTCTAGTTTCCATAGACACTGATTTCAAGCGCGGAAATTAAGGTCAAGGGTACTTTTAAAGGACCTGTGGAGATAATAGAATAACTCTATTCGATTGAAACCTTTTAGCGGCTAATTTCAGATACGCAAACACCGAAGGAATAACTTTTCAGCGAAGCAAATCACTTGAGACATTTTATTTTTATCAGCGTTGTTTTATGAACGGTTGCCATTGAATTATAAACAAAGCACATTACGTACGTTGATGCAAAAATCATACATAATCTCCCCCCCCCCCCCCGCGGTAGATACTAAGGCCGTACGTATGTCATTTTACATTTTCAATAAACCGTTGTTCAACTAAATAAACATTAGCGTAAAATAACGAATAAATACCTTTGTGCTGAAAATTCAAAAAATCAGTAATCCAACGTCAGAAAGCACAAATATTGCAAGATATTGCAGACACGTGTTTCGGTGTTACAAGGAACACCTTTTTCAATGCAAAGAAATGTGAGCTTCTGGATGAAAAGTCATCCGAGAAAAGCTTTTCTCGGATGAAAAAATATAGTCCACAAGAAAAGCTTTTCTCGGATGACGTCGACAGACGTTGATTGCAGACTCGAAACACGTGTCTGCAATATCTTGCAATATTTGTGCTTTCTGACGTTGGATTACTGATTTTTTGAATTAGCGTAACATATTTTGTTTATTTTTTTTATAATAAGAACTTAGAAACTTCCGATTAATGTACGCGTAATTATTCACTTGTGTCGTAGATACTTAACCTTTCACATAAGTTGGGGGCGATTTGTGTGTGCGTCGGTGATAATTTGTGCTTCGCTATAACAAGAACTTGAATTTCATTACAGCGTTAATTTTAATACTCACAGAGGCCTGCCTAGCTCTTTTCATCTTACGACTGAAATCGGACCAACTTGAAATCTTCGTCAGTTAAGGGGCGGGGGGATGGGGTTGACTTCGAAAAAAAATTAATTGACACGCATGTTTTTTTTTTCAATTGTCTTTGATTATATATTTTGCCCCCCCCCCCCAACCCCTCTCGAGAAAATTTGAAATGACGGATCTGGATAAGCCCAATCTATATCCTACGAATCAAAATAGTTCTCAAAAAAAAATAAAAAAAAATCAACAAATGTATAGCCAAAATATAAATCTTCATTATCATAAAGTTATTGATAAAATTCTGGGGTGAATGCTACAAGTAGGCAACTACAATTCAGTTTTTGTCATACTGCTTCGATGAAACCCCAACAACTTAATGTTTTTTAGTGATTTTGGGGGACTGTGAAGATTTGATTTAAATGTTATTACATTAAATTTTATTTAATCAGAAGCAATTATGTCTTCTTTCAAACAGAGATATTCAACACAACGTTCTAATTCTTCCAGACTTGAAGTTGCCTACTTGTTGGTTGGTTTAGTTAATTTCAATGGCGCAAAAGTCTTTGGGGGTTATACCGCGCCAAACGATTCTTTATTTTATATTATTTATTTTTCACTAAAGTATAAAAATTGCCTATTTGTTGTACTCAGACGACGATAAATAAGTCTTAACTTGAGTGATACGAAAAGCATTGAATTATATTAAACTTATTTTGGAAAATCCATTTAAAATATATAAAATGGGGTTGGGGTTATTAATGAAAATCGTCTCGCCCGTTTGCATCAAGGTCTCTTTTCGAATGACGCACTCTACTTTAGCTAGACAATATCGATCGTAGAGCCCTTGAAGAAATACATTCAACGGTTTCAAAATAAATAGCAAATGCTCAGATTCTTCTATCTCAGTTTCCAAACGATATTTTGCAGCTTACAAACATCACTACCTAATTTTTAACCAATAGATGCAATTTTTAAATTTAATACAATCCTTATCATCATTTATACTATAGAAAAAATTCATCCTGAAAGATAATATTTTGAAAACACAGACGAATGCAATTAAAATAGGCGAGTAAAACGACTTCCGGCGAAGAAAATGATAAAAAAAAAAAACGAAATAAAACTTTCACTTTAAAATACCTCGTTTGTAGAAAGAGTTCAATGCTTGGGAAAATATTTTATATCAAATGCCAATTTTTGCAGAAGGAAATGGATGAAAATGTAAACGTGAAAATATTTGACCGTTTATTGATCTTCAAAAAAAAAAAAAATCTCAATCTAACTTTAATTAGTTTTATGGCGAGGAAACGTCTCGTTTTGAACTTAGAATACCAACAAAAATGCAGGTCAATAGCACCAGATTAGAACTGCCTTTTTTTTTTTTCTTTTTTATCTCGGGTTTATTCATTTGTTTGACGATTCATTCATGCGTTCTAAAAAATGTTTCTTCAAGGTTCGGTGAGATTTTCGAAACTGATTAAAGAAGAGATTGTTCGCATCCTTTATAAAATCGAAGACTAATTCACTCTACACTGGAGGGCTTGCAAAATTGTAAATTGCGCTTTTTGTTCAGAAATCTGCCACTTGGTATTCTTACCAGTCCTGCAAAGGAGCAGGATAATAGCAGATTGCTATGAATTTATAAAAAGACTGTATTTACTTTGGATTCGGAAAACGATAGACGAGACACATTCGCTCCCTCGAATTCGTCAGAACAGCTTTTTATGTGAAATTTAAAACCCTACTTTGATGTTTTTATGAACTAAATTTCGTCATAGTCTCCCCTCTTGCGTAAACTATTAAAGAGCTTAATTTTGTTAATACCAATTTTTCTACATAACAGTCATTTGCCTATTTCACAGTTGTTGTAGTTTTATGAATAAAATACTTAAGTTCATAGAAACTCGGATTTTTTTTTCCGTTTTCCCTTAATTCTGAAAAATTTCAGATAAGTGTGTCGAAAGATTAAAACATTTTGACTAAAGACCAAACGATCTTTAATCAGAGCTTTAATACAGTAACTCTTTGGTATCCTAATAAAATCACCTCGGACTTAGGATAACTTTGCAATAACCAAAACCCCTTGGCATACAATGACAGGCAAGAGGTTATTCATTTCATGTTCCGTTGTAGACTCTTTGCCGTCCCTGAAATACCAGTCAAGTATACCAAACCACTGTCCTCGCCCGAAACCATACGTTAGTGCAATTATGAGGGGGGGGGATCAATACGTAACAATCTAAAAAGCATAGTAAAACATGTGTTTTGAGGTATAAATTATTTGCTCTCATGTCGGCCGTTATCGAAATATGAGGTCTTTAGTAAAAGTCACCAAATTTAGTGAGTTTCGGAAGACTCCTTTCACACGCTTTGCAGATGGATGTCATGCCACATGCAGACGGTGAAGATCCGAGGTACCATCCAGTTTTCGCCAAGTCTTCAAATTTAGTGACTTTTCTTAAATTTCGGCAGGCTTTAAAACCATCATATATCTCAAAAATGGGGGGGGGGGGGCGCAATTGCCAGGACTTTATTGCTAATAAAAGTGTGGGAGCCTTTTGGTCCTCGTAACTTTTTTGTACTGAATTTCGACTAAAATGTTACATTTCTAATGAAATTTAAAAGAAGTGCAAGAGCTCAGCTTCCGTGAGCTCCCACTCCTACTAAGCCCCGGTTGTTGCAAAAAGTTTGGAGCAGTACGTTTCAATACATCCCAAAAGAGGTTTTAAAATGCTGCTTAATTTAAGGTCGAAGTAGAAACAGCTGGAGGAAAAAGAAAGTCGTCATTGATGAAAATATTTCAAAACAAATATCTCCTTTTAAACATCTGACTTCCTTGTTGCTGTTACAGCATCATTATCACGAAGAGAAAACACGAAAACCAAATGAAGAAACAACCATCTTAAGGGTCACAAAAGAAATATTTACAGACATAATCAAATTAAGCAGTAAAGAAAATACACAATAGAATTTCGAGTCAATTATTTCTTATTTTACAGTTTGCTTCTCTCTGGTTATTTATGGACTAGTCGGTTTCGCATAATGTTTTAGTTCCATATTTAATGTCTAATTTGCAAAGTGATTCTAGAAAACATAAAATTTGTTCAATTTTAGAAATAAATTATATTTGAACGTTTGCCAATCACTCATGAATTCCAATTGAATTATGCATTAAATATAACTTATCAGACTAACAGCGCATGAAGCTAAATTCATTGACGAATTTACCAAGTCGCAGAAGTCGCAATTGCTAGGGGCTCTTTGGAGCATAAAGGCCACGAAGGGAATACAGAAATGCACATGAGAACTGTTTTACATAGTTCTGCGACAAAACATGGGGGACAAACAAAAGGGCCCCAGAAAAATAGCATTGCGGCGGGTCACCAAACCCGTAAAACAGCCACTGGCTAAATTCAATAACATTCGTAGTTGTGTCGACAATAGACGAATTTTACAACCCAAATTCAAAATAATAGAATACTTCTCAATTTTTGGAAAAAAGTTGATTCTAACCAAATATAAGTGCAATTAGGTAACTAAATGAACGTGCCACCTTTCTTAGATTTTAAAGTGTGCATTTCGTTTCAAATATACTCAATTAAAAATAATCTTCGACAGAATAATCCAAAAGCTTATAGTGATGAAGGTTTACATTGAGTCAAAAAATTAGAATATTCTAATTAAAGGGTGAAAAAAAACATTTCAAAAGAAGCAATATCAATACTAAAGTGCGTCATTTTTTGCTGGATTCAATGCTTTAGTCCTTTTACACACGGATTCTACCACCTGTTTACATTAATCGTTTCTAACACAGTTCCCATACCCTCTTCAATGAGGCAACGAGATCAATTTTGTTGGCGGGCACCAGGTCCTGAACTGGCTTTCTTTAACCACAAATTCTGGTTAGTATGGAGATTGGTAGAGTTGCTTGACCAGCTCCGAGTTCTGATATTCTATTATTTTGAATTTGAGTTGTATACTTCAGTCGTAATTTAACCGAATTGAAACGTATTCAAAAAACGAAATAAGTCACTTTGAAAATTGATAAAATCAACTTCAATGATGCACAAAAATTGAAAATTTCAGCAAACACGTGTGTTTGTGTTACAATGAACTCTTTTCTCAATGCAAAAGACGCTGTCACGGATACAATTAACACACAAATCATGCTTTAGATTTTTCTTTCGTAACTTTATACCCTTTGTTATAGTTGGAGGAAAACATTAATTAAAACAATTACAGATGATATATTAACCGATTAAAATGATTACAGTAAACTCCCGTTAATCCGGATCCAATTAAACCGGAATTCACTTAATCCGGAAAGACATTCAGATGTACACACAGCACAAATAAAAGGCGAGTTAGGGTGATAACGAATTTTTGTTGGTCTCTCTTTTTTTTTTTATGTATTTTTTTTTTTTTTTAAATTAGTATCACCTACATAGAGTTTTATATTTCATCCTCTTGAATTCAAATCCAATTTTTCCTGTGTACTGCGGATTATGGACATTCGTTAAACTTATAGGTTATATTGATTCCGTACATTCACTAATTTGGATGACCAGGATCCTTTATTAGGCTGGATTAATGAGGTTCTACTGTATCAATAAATTAACCAATTGGTGTAACATTTTGCGAAAATATTTTTTCACTGACCATTGACCATCAACTATTAGCAGCACTTCCGCGTTGAAATACATACATTTCACCCCGAATTTTTATTCCCTTTCCATCTATAATGAGAGAATATTTAAATCATAAGATAATTTCAAGAACTTCCTATACATGAGACTCAAGTCACGAAAATCAAGCTATTTTAATAATGGTCACAACGATTTGAATATACTTAAGAAAAGATTACAGCCAGTTACGAGTACGAAAAATTCATCAGAAGACGATCCATCAACACAATGACTCATTACTTATTACGACACAATATCAATCTACCACAAATATAAACTTAATTACATTGCTGGCAACAGCATCGTAAGCAAGCGATTTTCCATTCAAGAGAAGCGACAGAAGCTACACGGAATAGGAATAAACGTCATCTTAAGAGATGAATAAAAATGTTGAAAAAAAAAACTAAACAATTGATATTTCGGTCATAAATGCGAAGCAATATCAACAGAACATCACCTTTCATAAATAGAATAGGTCATTCAGCCCGACAATGGAGACGTTATTAACCAGAAACATGGCGTGATGAAACGGACTTCGTAAAACTATAGTAAAACCTCAGTCTTGTGTTAGATTTTTTTCAAAATGAAGGGCGAACCCGGGAGAATTCTTTAGTCGCCAGTTGATAGCAGAAACAATTTCATTAGTAGCTACGTAATTGAATTAGCAGCAGTATTTTTTAGTTTTTTTAAATTAAGGAAAAAAATGACTTTTTTTTTAAAAATTCGCTGAAATCAGACATACAAAATACGTTCAAAATTAAAACTAGATTGGAGGGAAGGGTTGCACTTTCGTCGAAATTTTCGCTTTTTATTCTTATTTTGATGTCAAGCAAGGATATTTCACCAAGTTTGAAAAAATTAAGCTCTTATGAAATTGTTTTGCTTTTTTAACCTACTAAGCCTTTTAATTTTTAGATTCGTTTTCATGCAAGAAATTGTAACTAACTTTGATTTGGCAAATCAAACATATTTATGAGGAATAATGCAGTAAAACGTGTCTACAACGATACGGTTGGGACCTAAAAAAATCGTAATAGACAGGTTATCGTTATAGACAGTTTGATTTTTCATGCTGACATTGTGCTGGGGCCAAAAAAAAAAAAAAAAAAAAACTGTTATAGACAGCTTATCGTTATACACAGGTTTCACTGTATATGAGATTGTTAAGTTTCCCCACAGAATAACACTTTAGAGAAATATTGGGCAAACATTTTTTTACTTTTTTTTCATTCATTTCAGGTACAAAAACTTAATCAGTAACACCAATTTAATACAAGATAAGCAAATAAACAAGAGAGACGGGGAAAGTGGCAAAGAATAGGTATGCTGATATTTAAACGAACTAGCAATCGAAGTTAACACATTACCAACTGCGAAAGGAAGTTCATCTAGTACCGGGTAAAAATCGAAACATAAAAGACTGCTCATGTACACGGATAATGAGCGAAATTCGACCAATCCCCCGAAAGTCATTTCAAATTTTTCGAGGAAGTCAAAAGGTACATACTCAATGCATATTGAAAAACAACGAAATCCACGCCGAAATACATGAACATACATCGATTTTCCAGAGGCAGAGGGGGGAATCGACCTCTCCTAATCCCCCCCCTAATGCCAGGTGTCTGTCAGATCTAACAAAATGCAAATATGTGCACGCAGTAGGTAATAAATATGTTATGACAAAATAAATGGTTCCTTCACTAAACAACAGAATATTTCAATCGCCTTACCAATAGCTGAATAGCTTTTACACCTATAAAAAGACTAAAATACATTGCAGCCCATTCCCTTCAAGAGCAATGGAGCACCTCTTCAAATAGTATACCAACGTCCTATCACCCCCCCCCCCCCCCATTGAGTTTCCAAAACAGATTAAAAACCCCTTAAAGGTCAACGTTTAAAAAATTTCTTTCTGTTCATACTGTAACTTCGCCTGACATAGTTCAGCACATGGAACTCGGATTTCTATTGGAACGAGTTACTCCCCCCCCCCCCCCTCTCCCCACGCCTATTATATGAACACTAGACCGCCATTTTTCACAATAACAGCCAGTTTCTGTCTAGTGGATAAAGGACCGCGCAGTCTAATATTTATACAATCTCTGGGATAAATACCATTCTGCTATAATTTCGTTATAAATGTACTAATATGCAACAAATTGCAAATATGTGTTTTGCATTTTTAAAGAACCCAAAAGTTCACACTTTTGCGTGTTGAAAAAGATGCTTATTTGAACACCATATTACGTGTCTGCAATTTCTTGCAATTGTTTTGCATTTATAACGTTGTTTTTGAAACCAAGAGCCGCACAGAAAGAGTTTATATTCTAAACATAAAAAGATGGGAGAGTTCTTACGCTTTACTAAGAAGCATAAAAGAAAACAAGGCGAAGAAGAGAAAACTTTCAAAGTTTCAACTGCAAAATTCAGAAATTTTACAATTATCGAAGAAAAAAAAATTTTTTTTGTAAATATTTTTGAAGCAATTTTACTGAAGCTTGACTAATAATAAATGAAGCGTAACTGAGAGATGGTTAAAGTAACGCCATTTGACCATGACTCTCCTTTATTTTTTTCATTTAAAGCTTATAACACCCAATACGAAGTCATTATAATTATCCTTCTTCCTAGGAACACGGAAGCAAATTGAGTGTGAAACTTTCTAAAAACAAATTCATCAAGAAAGGATATTATAAAAAAAGAAAGAAAAACCTGTACCAAATACGGCTATAAACACTAAGAATCAACTCAATTGCTTTTGAAATAAAATACCGAGTTCTCACGAGCAAGACGGAATGTCTGATTTTCTGGAGTGGTCCACTAATTTGTTTCCTTTTGAACAAAAAAAAAATTGTAGGAGAGCAAATAATATCATTTTTTAAAAAATTGCAACAATAGACTCGAACGATATTTTGCCAGAAGCGAGAATTCTAAATCTAATCTCCAAAGTGCATGTATGGATAAGTCCCCTGCACGTCACAGGTAAACTTCGTTTGGAAAAAATACGACTGAAAATAAACATTTTAGAAAACACAAAACTAAGTATTTTGAAATTTTTAAGTTTCAGCTTTAAACAACTTCTAATAAATAAAAGTAAGGAAACGATTCGTCCAATCGTCCCACACGTGACGGTAGAATCACCCCCGCAGCATGTTTGCTTTTCCTAAATGCTAATGGCAAATTTAGAGCAAGGTTTCTGCAAAAAATTTACAATTACTTTCACTAAGTATAAATTACCAGTTTCATATGTCAGTTTCCTCAATACACAATAAATGCTCACGCTCGCATAAACTGAAACAAATCGCAACGTTTTAACTCAAAAACACATTAATATTCTATTGAACATACAATCTAACCGATTATCGAACTCGTTTTCTATTAACAAATAACTTACCAGCTTCCTCTTCATAAATGGTATGCGCTATCTTTAATATATGAAGTTCACTACTGTTATATTCTAATAATTCTCCTTAACATACAACATTCTGCATTACAAAAGCATAAAAAACGACTTGACAATTACCCTAAGTTACTATGGAAACAAAAAAGTCCTCAAACGACGGCTAGATCAGTAATTAAATGACGTCGCAGCTTTCTTTGTCTTGCACAGGTTTTTTCTTCTTGAACTGATCCTTTGACAATAGGTAATAATTCTAACGAAACACACCTGCAAAATTTCGCAAGTGAACCAAGAATACAACAGTAAGATCACGTTGTTTTTTTTTTTTTCTATTTTAATTTTTTTTTTATAAGAACCAATATTCCAACTTCTTTTCTTGGAGTTTTTAGCATAAAAGGTTAGCTTCACAGAACTTTTCTAAACTTACCTTGAAGTCATAAGACACTTTTCTACGAGGCGGTTATTACATAAGTATAGGGTACGACAAATCCAGATTACTCGGGCAACTAAAAGAAGTTCAGTAAAACCTATGAAGTTGACCACCCTTGTAAGTTCACTACCTCTCTAAGTTGACTGTTTTTTTTTCAGACACGGAATAAGCCCTCATCATATAAATCAACCTCTGTAAGTTGACCACTAAAATAGTGCACCGCAGGTGGTCAATTTACACAGGTTTCACTGTAGCTTGGCAACTAGTTCTTTCCGAAGCAATGTTACTCTGAGTTTTCCTATCATGTATATTACACGCGGATTTGATTATACGCGGTTTAAGATTTGACACCTTTATTTTATTTTACACGGACAACTTTTGAATTTCCGTGGTCGCGGCATTGCCCAAACGAATAAAATTTTCCTCTCTTGCAAATCCAAACTCTGAAAATTGCAGATAACACCCAATAACTGCATTTAGAGGCTTAATAAGCGAGCTTGGGCCATTGGTGACATTTTTTTCGTTTAGTTCCAGCTCTTTCCAGTATTAGTAACATCGCCAGTAATTGGCAGGAACCATATACCTATGGAACCAGCTCCTATTTTAACACTATTACTATTAAGTCTTAATTTGCGCGGCATTTCCGTGGAATGTAACACGCGCGTAAATCGAGGGTCTACAGTATTTCTCAAAGGTGTCTTTTTTGGTGGCGATGTGTGACACAGCAGGGAAGCAGGTCAAATTTTTGAAAAAAAAAATAAGTGTGACATCATTTGTAGACAATTCATTTCCCTTAGTCTCTTCTTATCTATCTTAGTAAAAATATTAATTTTATTAAAACTAAATCTTGATCGTCCATTTTTTTAAACGTAAGTTGATCAACTTCAGGGGTCTGGCCAGAGGATATTTGGGTCCGTTAACGGACCCTTCACAAAAATCCGATCAATCAAAACGGACCTTTCACAAAATTCCGATCAAACAAAACGGACCTTTTACAAAATCCCGATCAAACAAAACGGACCCTTCACAAAATTCTGATAAACAAGATCGGATCTGTCAAATTGTTTATTGAAAGAGCAAATCTGAAAGCAAAATAACGCATATTTCTGTGTATAAACCGATAATTTTTGGAACCTTTTTTTAAGTCAAATTAGAGGGATCAGCTTATACAAAATCGGCTAATTTTGAAAAAAAAAAATCGGCACTCTTGGAATGCTCCTGCAAGCGATAAATAATGGTTACTGCCAAATAAATATAATGGTTGTTTGTTTTATCACAGCTAATTAGCAGCGGTGTTTTTGTAAACTTTTCTGAAAAGGCATTGGTAAGCACTTTTCTCCGCACATGATTTAATAAACAATAATAATATATATCTGCGAAATGAACTTAGAACTGCAAAGGGATAGTAAGGGTGAGGAAAAAATATGATCCCTTCAGATAGTGTTACCAACTTCAAAATTATCACCCCTTAGCGTCTGGCTTTGAACCTTTATAATGACTTGATTAGAAAATATTCTCATCATTTTGCCAGCTTGTCAATATTTGCGTTTTTACGGTGGTGCGGTGAGATGTTTAATTGTTATTTTGGGAGAAAATTATATGGGTTTTGATTTTTCGATGCTAACAAGGATGATTAACTTTAAATAAACTCCTTTAATTACCGTTTTTTTTTCTTCAGATGTCTACATTTTGAAAAATGCAATCTTTTAACATCCGATATGAGAATCACATTTTGTTCTTTTTTCAAGCTAACTTCGCTTTACTAGGATTCAAATAAATGAAAAGTCTCTTTATTTCTGTTAGAACTCTCATTTCAAGTTTTTAAAGCAAAATTCCATTTTCTGTTATGAGTCAAAACTTAAAATGCTAAATAGATGGTTTACTTTATTTTATTTTTTGGGTCAACTGTGTCCACAGATATTAATGATATGTTTATTATAGGACTCTAAAATGCAATTTTAAAATAATTTTATCAAAAATATTTCTTTTACAAGCTGTTTTTATACTTTTGATGCCTTCACTTTGAGAATTGCGATCTCTTTGCATCCGCTATGGGAATCCGATTTTTCGAATTTTTAATGATTATTACGCTTTGTTAAGAGGTAAACAATTGAAATATCTTTTTATTTTTGTTAAAATCACGGAATTTAGAAGTTTTAAACCAAATTCTGTGCTTTTTAAGAGTGTCTTGGGTCAAAAAGTTGAATGCTGAACCCTATTCTGAATTTTATTTTATTCATTTATATTTTTGTTACAATTATTTTAAGTGCTGTACAGAAATATATTTAGTATAATTTAACATAATGTAGAATGGTAGATAAATATTGATACTTGAAAGAGCGATGCTTCCCCCCCCCCCCGCCAAATATCAGAAAAAAAATCCAGAATGATTTTCTCGACGTAGAAGAGGAAAACACTCAACTTTAAGTTTAATTGATGCTGTTTGTGCCATCTCTAAATTCTAAAATTTGTTTTAACAAAGAAAAAAAAATTTTTTTTTTTGCGAAATTTTTTGATTTTTCACAAAATTAATTCATTTTTCACAAAATTATTTGATTTTTCACAAAAAACGGACCCTGTGAAAAATCCTGGACAGACCCCTGAACTTACTGAAGATTCCTTTCAAAAAACTGGCAGAGCTTAAGAATGGCTAGATTCATTTTCGAGTTCTACGATGGTTAGACGCCTATCCTGTTTAGTGCAATTTCTGTGTTTACAAAGAGAAACTAGTATGTTGTGGCTATCACGAAACTTTCTTCTATATTTTTCTTTTTTTTTTTCTGATCCCTCCCCATGCTTGACGAGGAAGCAATATTCCCAACAAAAACAAAATTACACATGCAAAAACTTGACGACCATCCCAATGTCTGAATTACTGCAAGAGCAAAGCAAAGAGCGAATATTGAAAGTTATTTTAAAAGCCTTGCTTGAATTAATTACAAATAGTTTATTTGTTAACAAACATAAGATGGCAACAGTTAAAAATTTTAAATCATTGAGATAATATTTCCTATCATTTCCATACAATTAAAATCACGAGAAATACGCAGACGACAATCTATTACGATTTATCTTTCTTATTGTTGCATTAATAAAAATATTTTTATTCGCAAAAAAAAAAAAAAAAAATCAACACCTCTTGGAGCAATTGGCGTCAAAATTGAACCAAAGCCTGTTTACGTATGGATTCACATATATTCCAAATTTCAACCAGAACGTAGCATTACTTCTTGAGATAGGGCACTCACAATGGAAAAAAAGAACGGGCGATTGCGCTACCCCCCTTTTTAGTTGTTGACACCAAAATAAAATGAGTTCTTATACCCACTAAGGGCTACTTGCCGATAAAATTTTCTTTCATTCCGTTCATTATTTCTTGAGATACAGCAGTCACAATTGACGACAAAAAACGTTCTATAGCTCAACCCCAGTTTGAGTTATTGACACCAAAATTGAATCAGCACCTGCTCCTGTTAATGGCAACATATGTACCAAATTTTGTTTGATTCCGCCAGTTACTTCCTGAGGAATAACAAGCACGCGTAACTCAAAAAACGTCCCATTGCTCCACCCCCCTTGGAGGAATTCGCGTCAAAAACCAATGAGCACAAGTTCACATAGGGGCACATATGTGTACCGAATTTCGTTCGATTTCATGCGGTAGTTTTTGCTGTAGAGCAGCCACAAAAAACTGGTCACACACAGACGTGACACACACACACACACATACACACAGACAGACATTTTCCAAAAATGGTCGAAATGGACTCAGCACACCGCAAAGCGTTCGAATCCGTCAAAATTCGAAATTCGAAAATTTGCACGAATCCAATACTTTCTTCTATATATTAGATATAGAAGTAACTAGTATGTTGTGGCCATCACGAAACTTTCTTCTATATTTTTCCTTTTTCTGATCCCTCCCCATGCTTGACGAGGAAGCAATATTCCTAACAAAAACAAAATTACACATGCAAAAACTTGACGACCATCCCAATGTCTGAATTATTGTAAAAGCAAAGCAAAGAGCGAAAATTGAAAGTTATTTTAAAAGCCTTACTTGAATTAATTACAAATATTTTATTTATTAAAAAACATAAGATGGCAACAGTTAAAAATTTTAAATCATTGAGATAATATTTCCTATCATTTCCATACAATTAAAATCACGAGAAATACGCAGACGACAATCTATTACGATTTATCTTTCTTATTGTTGCATTAATAAAAATATTTTTATTCGCAAAAAAAAAAAAAAATCAACACCTCTTGGAGCAATTGGCGTCAAAATTGAACCAAAGCCTGTTTACGTATGGATTCACATATATTCCAAATTTCAACCAGAACGTAGCATTACTTCTTGAGATAGGGCACTCACAATGGAAAAAAAGAACGGGCGATTGCGCTACCCCCCTTTTTAGTTGTTGACACCAAAATAAAATGAGTTCTTATACCCACTAAGGGCTACTTGCCGATAAAATTTTCTTTCATTCCGTTCATTATTTCTTGAGATACAGCAGTCACAATTGACGACAAAAAACGTTCTATAGCTCAACCCCCGTTTGAGTTATTGACACCAAAATTGAATCAGCACCTGCTCCTGTTAATGGCAACATATGTACCAAATTTTGTTTGATTCCGCCAGTTACTTCCTGAGGAATAGCAAGCACGCGTAACTCAAAAAACGTCCCATTGCTCCACCCCCCTTGGAGGAATTCGCGTCAAAAACCAATGAGCACAAGTTCACATAGGGGCACATATGTGTACCGAATTTCGTTCGATTTCATGCGGTAGTTTTTGCTGTAGAGCAGCCACAAAAAACTGGTCACACACAGACGTGACACACACACACACATACACACAGACAGACAGACATTTTCCAAAAATGGTCGAAATGGACTCAGCACACCGCAAAGCGTTCGAATCCGTCAAAATTCGAAATTCGAAAATTTGCACGAATCCAATACTTTCTTCTATATATTAGATATAGAAGTAACTAGTATGTTGTGGCCATCACGAAACTTTCTTCTATATTTTTCCTTTTTCTGATCCCTCCCCATGCTTGACGAGGAAGCAATATTCCTAACAAAAACAAAATTACACATGCAAAAACTTGACGACCATCCCAATGTCTGAATTATTGTAAAAGCAAAGCAAAGAGCGAAAATTGAAAGTTATTTTAAAAGCCTTACTTGAATTAATTACAAATATTTTATTTATTAAAAAACATAAGATGGCAACAGTTAAAAATTTTAATTCATTGAGATAATATTTCCGATCATTTCCATACAATTAAAATCACGAGAAATACGCAGACGACAATCTATTACGATTTATCTTTCTTATTGTTGCATTAATAAAACTATTTTTATTCGCAAAAAAAAAAAAAAAAAAAAAAAATCAACACCTCTTGGAGCGATTGGAGTCAAAATTGAACCAAAGCCTGTTTACGTATGGATTCACATATATTCCAAATTTCAAACAGAACGTAGCATTACTTCTTGAGATAGGGCACTCACAATGGAAAAAAAGAACGTACGATTGCGCTACCCCCTTTTTAGCTGTTGACACCAAAATAAAATCAGCTCTTATACCCACTAAGGGCTACTTGTCAAAAATTTTTTGTTTGATTCCGTTCGTTATTTCTTGAGATACAGCAGTCACAATTCACGACAAAAAACGTTCTATAACTCAACCCCCGTTTGAGCTATTGACACCAAAATTGAATCAGCACCTGCTCCAGTTAGGGGCAACATATGGACCAAATTTTGTTTGATTCCGCCAGTTACTTCCTGAGGAATAGCAATCACGCATAACTCAAAAAACGTCCCATTGCTCCACCCCCCTTGGAGGAATTCGCGCCAAAAACTAATGGGCACAAGTTCACATAGGGTCACATATGTGTACCAAATTTCGTTCAGTTTCATGCGATAGTTTTTGCTGTAGAGCGGCCACAAAAAACTGGTCACACACAGACGTGACACACACACACACACATACATACACACACACATACATACATACACACAGACAGACAGACATTTTCCAAAAATAGTCGAAATGGACTCAGCACACCTCAAAACGTTCGAATCCGTCAAAATTCGAAATTCGAAAATTTGCACGAATCCAATACTTTCTTCTATATATTAGATATAGAAGAAAGTAAAAATGGGCGAAAACTAAATTTTTGTAAATGGATAAAATTTGAAAGTTTCTCAATGGGAGGAGGAGGTCTCTCTGTCATAAGTACTACTTTTAGGCACTGAAATTAATAAAATAAGCAAAAAAAAAAAAAAAACATGGCGGCAAAAAGAATGTTTGTTTTCACAACAGTTATTTATTTATTTATTTATTTTCTTTAAATGTGTGGTTTTGGAAAAAAGGCGTTGTCTTTATGGCGTCACAAGTCAAGTGATGTATTTTAGCGCACTACTCCATCGGCCCGCTGAATGTTTACCCTTTGCTGTCAACCGCATTCCCAGCACATGCTAATAAAGGAAAGAATAAATATTGTGCTCTACGCTTGCTATCAATGCATTGCCAGTACATGTGAGTAAAGAAACGAATTAAATATTGCGCTCAGCGCTAAAGGCATCAGTGGATGGCATTTCATCACTTGTAATGTCATGTGCAGAAGCGTAAAAACCTAAATTGAATCTGCGCATCGATTAAAATAACTTAAAAAAATATTGAACTTTGTCAAATTATTTATTCCAAAAAAAAAGGTTAAATCCTATGTTTATAAGCATGCTCTTTCAGAAATTTTTCTTTTGAACTTTCGAAAACCCAATTACAGCCATTTCTGGGTCTTTTGCTAATTTAAGTGGTATTTTGAGTTTTTAAAAGAGGAAGGAGTCGTTCTTACCCGACTGCGCGTGCGCGACGCAAAGGAGGGTAATGTGTTTATGAGTCTACTTATGTTGTACGTATGTTTGTTCCTATGTGGCGTCGTAGAGGCTAAATGCCTTGGCCAATTTTGATAATTTTTATGTCAATCGATTTGTTTTAACCTTGGGACTCTCACTAAACACATGACAGTAATCGAATTTCACCGTATCAACAACCAGTCACCAAGTTGTCAATTTGGGATTGTGCCGAATGCTACCTACGTGCGACACATGCAGGTAGCGTTTTCACTGCCTGAATTTTTTGCTTACTAAGTCTATTAATTCGATTTTCATCTGTAACATGTTGCATTTGTTTTTGTCGTGATTCAGGGGACTGAGTTTTGAGACGTGTACTTTCTGGTCGGGATTTTTAAGTTTTGCGAGAAGGATTTGATTGACGATGTTTCCGAGCTCGCATCATCATGAGTTATACAGGCTGTTTACATAGCTGTGTTTGACTTAAGTTCGCGCATTTTTGCTAAAGGTCAAGCATAAGTAGCTTTAAGCTGAGTTAGGTAACTAGAGGGAATAGTAATCAGTAGTTTAGACCCCTGCAAGTTACTTCATAACCCTCACGATATAAACTGTCTCAATGAAATGACAAGATTGCAAAATTTACAGTCTTATAATCATAATAAATAATTATTAAATAAAATCAAAAAACCCGACTGCGTAAAAACCGATAAAACTAAAAAGAAAAAAATATAAGCTCAGTAGTTTAGAATGTTACTAAGCACTACTGAATAACTACAACATTGAAATAGTTTTATTAAAAACTCATTCTGTATTCAATGTGCAAAGCACACTTCTCCAGGAAGAGAACAGAGGGGGGGGGGGACAAACAATTAACAAAAAATAAATAAAGATAAAGTTTGTATTGCATTCCACCATTTTCTATTGTTTCAAGATAACTTTTTTTTTATATAGCATTCTGAACTACCACAAATGTGCTCATCACTGCATTTCCTTATATCTCACAATGCATTAACTATTTTCGGAAAATCTCCGCTCAAACATTAATGCAGCCATTTTTAAGTTCCGATTTTGAAAACAGAATGTCCCGGTCTCTACAGCAATTTAGGAATTTCCTAAAACTAAACTGCTCCGGTGTAACGGCAATATCCTGAAATTCAAATAAATAACAGTTTTTCAGTTTCATAAAACGAAGCATCGCAAAATTCATGATCGTAAAAACGGAAACCTCATAAAAACAGAGCTATGTCGAGGGAATTGAAGAGAAAAAAAAAAAAAAAGATTCATACTGCTTGGGAGCGCAACTTTCTAATTTTAGCAATAGTGGAAATGGACCCTCCATAAAATTTAGAGGGCAAAAACTAAAAACTAGTTATAGCGACAAAAAAATCCTTCACGAAATAATCAACCACACACACACACACACACACACAGAAATACGGGCCTTTCACGTTATAATATCGCAAAAACGAAATTTCTCAAAAAACGCGGAAAACGACTTCATTATATTCATTTGCTTTATCATCCTCGTTGAAAGCAAAAGTTTATAATTCGGTGTTTATAAATTTGTCGCTTAATTTCTTTTTATTTTCCAAAAAAAAATAGGGGGGAGGAGCCGGGGAGTACTTGCATCAGGGGCGGATACAGGATTTCATGTTGGGGGGGGGGGGGGGCATGCTCAAGAATGTAGTCTCACTCTCGGGAATTTTCTTGAACTTAGGTTTCTTTAGGTGTCAACAAAAGTACAAAATCGGCCATTAGTTAGTTGAAAACATACTTAAATTGTTATTAATTAAACTCAATTAATAATTTTTTAATACATAAAATGACCTAGTTAAGTTGTATTATATCCTGTTTAGATCAGTATTCCACACCAGCCAACACAATCCTCATAGTAATAATAGCCGATGATCGAGTAACCCGCGTGTTTCAACAATGAAACTTGCGCTATGGCATGCCAATTTGATAATATGTTTTGGTAATGTTTAACATGCAGGGAAAGGCTTTATTGTGACAAAGATGCACTCGATCCGGTAACTAAACTGTTTTACTGGCAAGGCAATCATTTTAGGAGAATGAAGAATCAAAGAAGTAGTTGAAAATTAACGCTATCCACTGGAGTTTAGGGTTAATCCACTGGAGTAGGGTTAAAACTTCAAATATCAAAATATCACCAAACAGGCAATTGCTTCGTCCAAATGTAGAAGAGTAGAAGCAATTTGCACCCGTCATATCTTGACGGGCGATTTTCTAGTACAATAAATAAATAAATACTACGAAAATCTAACAAAAATTAAATGTTTTATGAATATGATACATTTACATTTTGATTAAACATTAGCATAATACTCGACACAGTACACACATCCATCTTGCATGCAGAAAAATACAATAAACTTCACTAAATAATAGTAAAAAATGCTGCGAAAATCTTCGTTAAAATTAAATATTTTACGAATATATTTCGGACCCATTGATGAATACTCACCGATTCTTTTCAATTGTCGAAAAATCAGAGGCGAATGAAGACGTCGCAGTCTCCGAGTCTGATACAAGAACTCCGGATATGTTTCCATCGGTTTTGGATAAATCAGTTTTTCTAACTTTTCAAAAAAGACAACACCCGAACGCTTCATTATTTTGGTTACAGGTAATCCTTTTTCTAACAAACGCGGCTTTTTTCAGCACAATTTCCGTCTAATACTGTTATAGGGCTACTGATAGGCTAATTACGGAAACCTTCGTGTAACGAGGTTTCGGGCAAACAAGATACTAAAATTTTTCATTTCTTCCTGACACTAAGTCCAAAACACTGACTTAAACTAACTATTTACAGTTCATTTAAATAAACTCAGAACGAACAAAAACGGATCTAAAAACCACTACAGAAAAGAATAATCTACAGAGACTTTACATAAAAAATACTGACACATTACAATAACTATCAAATTTGTTCTATTAAAGCAATTGGGCGGCAGACCCTTTTCATTACACTGGTGCCTGAAGACAGCTGCTGCGAAGAACGGACTGTCTCAAGTAGAGCTAAATTACTGCATACATCTAAATAGAAAAGTGACATGTAATACTCCAAAAATAGGGAATTCAAAAATGATTTACTCCCTCTTGTGGTTTCGGTCCGGTTTTCTTTTCTTTCTTTTTCAAGCAGTCATTTTCACTACTCAAATGCAATGAACCAACAACTGATTAAAAAGTGTTACCACAGATTGGGGGGGGGGGGGGGATCATGACTCCCATGACCCATCCCCGCCCCTCTCTTTGTATCCACCAACCCCCACTTCATTGTAATGCCCAAAAACATTGAATTCTAAAAGATATTTACTTTTTCTCATGGTTTCGACATTTTTTTATATTTTTTCAAGCAAACATTAAAAATTTCCCCCGCCCCCCCCCCCCTTGTATCCGCTACTGACTTGCATAGGAAACTGAAATTCTTACGCATTTCTTGAAATATTTTAAATCGAATCATATAAATCTAACGCAATATGTTTTAATAATTTCCAGGCAGCGGTAATCTATTGTTTCTTTATTATTTTTTATTTAGTGAAAGGAGAAAACTAAAAAATTTTTTTCTTAAAAAAGAAAAAGAGGTGAAAGTGAAAATTACTTACGTCTTTCATGACAAAAACAATCTACTAAATACAGCATCAAGTGAGTTAAAAAAATTAAAAATGAATAACAATTTTGTTTTTAAAAATCTGATAAATTCTTTCACGTATCCCACCTAACAAAATACTGAATATCATTATTATGCAAACATTTAACAATCCCACACGATAATTATTTTACTTCTTTTCAATTAGTGCCTGAGGGAACGAATGAAATAGCAAGCAAGCGACAGTATCAAGGTTATTAAATGTAAAGCTTCAAAATTAAAGCTTTTGCCAACGCAAATCTTCAGCGCAAAAAACAAGCTAGAAGAAAAAGTAGGGAGCTTTAAGGTCATGTTGTCACGGGATTTGAAAACCAAAAAGTGCCTCAGATATTTATCTTACCATCAAACAAGAAATCCTATTCTCAATTGGTTTTTAATGATTGGAATAAATTTTTAAATTTCGACGTCCCAAAACAGAGTAATAAGGTTAAATCTTCCACAAAACTGTTTTTCTATTTTCGAAAGAAAAAATAAAATTTACCCGAAATTGAACTGATGTGGTTTGGGTGAAGGGTGAGGAATAAAATAACGAATGATGGCATTTTCCCAACATATGAATTAATTGAACCAAAAAAAAAAAAAAATGTATCTTCCTAACTCTTATCCCATCTGTTTGTTCTCAATGATTTGCTACTGCATTAATTTTACAATTAAAAGCTAAAATATATTACCATAAATATTTTAATTTGATACATTGTGGGAACATATCTCGAACTTACGTCTCGGAAGTTTCAAGAAAAAATGAAGAATGCAAGCAAAATAATCTTCATTCAAGAAAAATGGAAATTTTTGAAAACTTTGCTACTTCAAAAACAAAATGCAATACATATTTTTCCATTATTCTTAATCGCGTGAAGATTAATTTGAAGATGAAACATCTACTTTTATGACCG
The DNA here is from genome assembly GCF_026930045.1 of Uloborus diversus. Classification (NCBI taxonomy): domain Eukaryota; kingdom Metazoa; phylum Arthropoda; class Arachnida; order Araneae; family Uloboridae; genus Uloborus; species Uloborus diversus. The sequence continues at coordinate 48,579,656 of NC_072739.1, read as the reverse complement.
AATCATATTCATACCGACAGTTATAAAAAATAATTTTAAATTTTTTTTTAAATTCTTATTTTTTTTATTTCTTAAACATGCTTGACAGTTTAAAAATTATGTTTGTGGGTCAGACAGATTTTCGAGTTGTTTTCATAAAAGAGCAACTCCAATTAAACAGAAAATGCCAATTGAAATTCTTTAACACTAAGTGCTTTTATTTTAAACCATATATAGGCTCAGCGGAGGAACGGAGAAAATGCCCTCAAAAAATAATAAATAAAAAATAATAATAATAATAAAATATAAAATTAAAATAATAATTTTAATGCGAAATTCCAAATTAAAATGTAAGCATGTATTCGTTGCATGTGGAGAAGTTAGAGCGACAAAAAAAAAAAAAAAATTAAGTACTTGTTTACATTTCACTCATCCGTAACGGACCTTGAAAATGTAAAAAGAAGGAATGAAAACGGATGACGTAATCGAATGATGTGAAAGGAAAAATTGCGATTATCAAACAATGAAGCAAAAAATAGGTGTAATCATTTTCTTTTTCTGAAAGAAAGCAATATACTCATCGAACTTCGCTCAAATAATTACTTGACTGAAAATTACTATCATGATTTAAATTCGTACAAACAAATATTGGACAAAATTTATTTTATTGAGGCCAATTAGTACTCCTTCGTTAAAGTTTCATTTAGTTCAGTTTTTCTTATGGCATGACTCAACTAGGACCCATATTTATTTACAATTTTTCGAAGTTATAGCCATATGGTCGAAAAGAAAGAACGTGGAGAAGAACAAAACGTGTATGTGTGCTGCACTGTTGCAGTCCGCTGCTGTCAAGAAAGCATGACCGAAAAAGAATTTCCGGTAATGAATTAAGAAAGGGAGACTGGAAAGTCCAGCAATAGTTCGTAACTACGCACAATCATCCTGGAATGAAATTGAAAGGATTTTAAAATGACTTTCAGCCGTTTATTTACAAAAATTGTGGATCATTAAAAAACAAAATAATAATAATTGTTTTCAGGCTATATACTTTTGACTAGAGTATTTTGCTGAAAAATTTAAAAGTTGAACGGGTGATTTTTTTTTTTTTTTAAATCTAAATCTCCTACATAGTATAAAATGAAGTCTCCAAAAAGCGTCTGTGGGTTTGAACTCGCAAAGCTCGAGAACTACCCGGCCGATTTCGCTGAAATTTTCACAGCTTGTTTCTTTTTTTTTTTAATTCCGATTTAGGCACAACTTTCACAAATTCCTGAATATGGGGGTGAAAAATAACTTGCACGTATTAATATTATATAATGTTGGAAACATGTAATTCCACATACGTAATTGTTTTGTTTTTTGTTTAAAAAATTTCTGCCATACAGATTTTACATATCATTATTACAGACAGTAAATATCTCGTAAATAGACATGCTTACAAAAAATTTACATACTTTATCAAGTAAAACCTTCCTACCCCCTTTTTAGATATGCTTGATTTAAATTTAAATAAAATGGGGGTGACCCACTTACCCCTTATTATGTGGTAAGTGGGACACCCATCTGATTTTTTAAAAACATACAATCGTTAAGAATATTAAAAGCATTACTTTATAAATTAATGATGAACTTTAGTTCTTTAATAATGTCCAAGACAAAATAAGACTACTTTTTTCTTTTCTTTTTTTTTTTTTTTTTTTTTGTATCAAAAGGGGTCCCACTCACACCAACCAAACGTAGTTGGAAAAACATAAGAAGTGAATCCATAATAAATTTAATGATTTAAAAGATATCTACACATTTTCAGAAAGGAACTTGCTATAAAATTTTGTGTTTGCTCACAGTTTGTGGGGTATTAATTCTCTGGGTTAATGCAGGGTTGCAAAGAGAAAATGTAGGAGTATGGCCTAATTGCTTCCTAAAATTAGCCAAAAATATTCAACCTGGATGAAAACCACCTTCTCTTCAAGATATTAGGGAAATCTTTAAGGGGGATCCATTTTCCCATATCACTTAGGTAAATAAAAACTCACAAGAGCATAAAGGGAAAAAAAATATGAAAATTAAAAACAGAGCAAAATCTGTAATGTTTGATTTCCTGCTCACAGCGCAACTTGTGGGAGATTTTTGATTTCAGTTGTCATTTTGTGAAACCTTTCTGCAATTTTCAGTATCTCTCCTTTAAGTTTGGCAATAATCATTCAAATCTGGTATCCTACACCAGTCAAGAAGTGTACTGAGTTAGGCAACCCTTAAAATGAGCAACAAAATTTGAGACCTATAATTTGACCCCCCCCCCCCCCCAAAAAAAAAATGACACAAGACCTCTTAAATTCTTTCAATTAAAAAAATTGTACACTTCATCTTTCACTATTGTTGCTACTATCAACTTTCTTCATTAATTTAAAACCAAATTCAATATTTTTTATTTTTAAACTAGTGGAACCCGCACGGCTTCGCCCGTAGCAGAAAATTACAAGGTCATTTGTTTCGCCTGTATATTTACAAATAATGGATGATGAATTTCTGGCCAATATGCTATGTTAACTTGCTCGTCCATGTTATGGTAATTCCCTTGGGAAAATTGGCTTAAAATTGGAATAGAAAAAGAACAAAATCCAATTTTAAAAAAAAATCGCTTCAAGGTGCTCACCCCCATACAATTTTGTGCCAAATTTCGTGATAAATCAGCCAAATGATCTAGGGGCTATGCGGGGGTAACAGAAATCCAGACTTTCAGCTTCGTTTTTAGTAAAGATAAACCGAAATTGCCCTCACTGTCTGAAATTAGCAATAGATTATTGCATAAAAGGAATGATATTTAAATCAAGACTTTAATGAAAAATGCATGGTGTAGCATGACATCCCCCCCCCCCCTCCTAAGTTTATAAAATTAAAAATTCCTAAAACAGGTTCCAATATTTATCTTTTCCGTACTCTCAACATACATATATATTATGATATCATATTCACAATTACAGATATTTCTTGTGAATAGAATTCACTGGAAAATAAATACCCCGGTAAAAACTTAGTTTGGGTATTTACTCGGGTACATTCCCTGGGTATTTACCCTATAATACAAATGCCCAGGTATTTTAACTCAATAATTGTTATTCAGGCTGTTGTAATTGAAAGGGACGGGATAGGCAGAGGCCTAAGGTGGTGGGGGAGGGGGGGGGAATGGGAGCCCTAAGGAGGCCCCCTTCCTCCATTTAATTTATCAAACTTATACAAATCCGCTTTCGAGTTGTTTCTTTAGTTTCCAACTGAGCTGGCATAGTCTCTTGGCCATAGAGGTAATTTTGGGATACGAATAGGAGGTCTGGGATGGATTTTTTGAAATATAAATCCCAAAAAGCCATTTAAAGCTATCTTTGGTCACTCGAAAAGAGGTCATGAGTGATGATCCCCCCTCTTTGTCCACTCTTATATCTCTACATAGTATAAAATGAAGTGCCCGAAAAGCGTCTGTGTGTTTGAACACGCAAAACTCGAGAACTACCCGGCCGATTACGCTGAAATTTTCAGTTTGTTCCTTTAAGTCCCGAGAAGGTTTGCAGACCTGTTTGAGAAAGAAAAAAAAAAATCGATGAATAGTTCTTTTTTTATTCCAATTTACGTTCAATTTTCACATAAATTCTCAAATATTGGAGTTAAAAATTATTTGCACATATTATTACATATGGTTAGAAAGGGTAGAATTTTCCGTGTTCTACGCAATTTGTTTCAATGCTCTAACTTTATTATGGCGGGAGTTATTTGCGTTTTTAGCTCGGATTTTTTTTAGGCTTAGCTGAAATTTAGGCACTTCTTTCTTCATTGAACAAATCAATAAAAAGTGAAGGAATTGTCCCACAGCATTCTTTTTGACGCCATTGGAAAAAGTGACCATTTTTACTAAAGATCTAACTCGACCTATGGCTGAAAAAATAAGGTTCTATCTCGAAAGAATAAAAAGTTACAAGCCTTTTTAAATCAAGTTTAAGAAATCTCGATTCTATTCAAATTGTGAAAACCATTTTCTTTTGCGTTTTAATTCCTTAAACTTATTTTATTTTGTGTTTCCATGGTTACGCATTTTAAATCCATCTTTCTGGTTTTAATTTCTTAAAGGTATTTTAATATCTGTCGTCTTTGTTTGAAAGGGAAATGATGTTTTTTTTAATTTATTTTTTACGCCTGATTGTTGAATATACGTCACTTGACACAATTTTTATTTTCAAGGTAGACCGGGCAAAGCCGGGCAACGCAGCTAGTTACTTATATTACACTGCATGTGATTCAAATGCAGTGAGGAAGGTCGGCATAGAAATTTTTCCTTTTTCCAACCTATTATTCTGTTTGTCTGTAATTTCCCTTTTACTAAATCCCTGTTTTGATTCAAAATAGGTTAGGGGCAAAATGAGGTCTAGCAAAATGGTATATATGCCGGGACGGTGGCAAAACATGGTAAAAACCGGCAAAAATTACGAAAATTGGCAAGACTTCAAGAAATGTAAAAAAAAAAAAGAAATGTAAAAAAAAAAACAGTATTATTTTGTACATAATATTTCTTACATAAATTGAGACCTCAAATCAGAATCTTAATTAGAAACTTCATTAATACGAATTTGGTAATTAAAACTTAATTTTTTTTTTATTTTTATTTATTTATTTATTTATTTTTTTTTTTGAGAATAATCAAAATATATGAGACATGTAACCCAAATAGGATGCAAAATACTGAAATTGCATGATTGTGTCAACAAACACATCACTCAGTTTTTTTTACTACACTTGTAAGTTAATCTATAGATTTTTGTGTCTGTAGATCCAAATATTTTAATTAAATCCATGAAATTAACAGACACGTTGAATTCATCCAGCAACCTCCCACCTCTCCTCCCTTTTTTTTTAATCTGCACACAGTACTTTGATCTTTTGAAAATTAGAGTTTATTAAAAATACTGAAAACTACTGTTAATGTAATTTATTGCATTTTTTGTTTATTTGGCGAAATATTTCAAATTGCAAAGAATTGGTTTTCGTTTTTCGAGTTTTTAGTCATTTTAATTGAAGAATGAGTTTATTTTACATCGGGGGGGGGGGGGGGGGGGGGGGGATGAGTGATTTTCGCTTATTCAGAGAACTGTTTTTACCTTTATCATTTTTCTAAAAGTTATCCTTTCGATTTTTTTATTCTTTTTCATATGGGGGATGTTGCAGCGGGATTTCCCGTTTGTTCAAGATGGGTAGTTAGATTTTTACACTTAATATCTGAAGACGCTTTTTATCCTTTCAGTATGGCTGAAGGAACAAACCATCATGTACTGGAGAAAAAATAGATAATAAAACAACTGCTCAGTGGGCATTAGATAAATCAAGTTGTAACAAATATATGCATTCTGACACCATAGCAGCTTAAAACATTTTTTTACTTATTTTTTTTTTCAACAGAACGGTTCAAACACTTGATAGTTTATTGAATTTTTTTTTTTTTAACTCTTCAATTTACAAAGTTTGAACAGAACAACGTCTGTCGGGTTCTCTAGTATAACACAATTCTCTATAAACCTCACTACTTTTTAGAAATAAACAATAGGTTTTGAAGTTAAACTCCCTCTGTTTTGTGTAGAGCCGGCCTTAGCAGATGCGGGGCCCAATTAAAGAAATCTGGCGGGGCCCTTTACAGTATGGTTGTACAAATTGGAAAAGTGCCAACTGATTTTTCAGATTCAGCCAAGGATTTGAAACTGTCGCAATTATCAGTCTTCCTTAAAATTTCTACTTTTGATTTTTACTTCTTTTTTTCTTCAGAAATGAATGAATGAATGGTCCCAAAAATAAGGGTAAAATTTAAGAACGTAAGAAAAGTAGCTCTGTGAATCTTTATGCCCAATCACATGCGGTTGGTGCACGAGAAAATTGTGGGGTCAAAAGAAGTGTGGGGTAAGGGAACGGAGCACCTGATGCTGATTTTTTCTTCCCTTTTTTTAATTTTTTTTGTAAAACTGGACGATATTATGGGATTTTAACATGACTGATTAAATTATCTCCAGAAAATGTAGAATATGGCCTCTTAAACCTGTCCAAATGGCCACTGTAGACTTCCCTCTTCCAATTTAAAGTTCGATTGACGTGAAATAACTTGAGAAAAGTTCATTCAGTTGGAATTTTTAGTTTTTATTTTCGTGGAATAAATCAACCCACCCAGAAAAAAAAATCATTTTTTTTATCGATCATTATTGTACAACTTTGAGAAGAGAGGGGCACGCCCCTTCACCGTTGGAAGTGAGTGAACGGTTGCCCCCCCCTCCCCCACCCATCTCGTACGAGCCACCTATATGCGCAATTTATAGCTTAGACGGAAAAGGAAAATGCACCAACATTTATCAGTTCCAAAAAAGCAATTTTAGTCTACATGCAAAAAACCAGACGTATTTGGGATGTAAGAAGCGGAACGGAATTGTAGGGAATGGGAGGTACGGAAATGAGGTTTTTTTCTTTTTGGGGAGGGGAGGATGTTATAGGTCAGATAAACCACCCAAGGTCCCTAGAAGAATCTTCAAAGCAGACCTCTAAAATCGTAAAATTGGACAATTTTGTGTAAAATGAAGGGAAATGGGAAGAGGCGGAGTTTCCCTGCCTACCGAATTATTTTTAAAACTTAAGATAAGTTTAGATTAATTTTGGTAACGATAGGGAATTAAGGGCTCCAGTCAGAAATTTTGGTCTCGATTAGGTGATGTTTGATGAAAATGGAGAAGAAAGGAATTTGGTGATCTTCTGCGGAAAACTTTCAAACTCGAGGGCTTTAAGGCGCAATTTTAGATTATCAGTGGTGACGTTAGGAGATTCAGTGACTCTTCAAAAAATTTTAAAATTTGAAGTGTTAAAAACTCAATTTTCCGCCCTATTTGGTAACAATAGAGAAAAAGGGAGGAGATTCCTCCCGGAATTTTTTCGAAACTGAAATCAATTTCTTGCTATCCATGGGAAGGAAGGGTTTGAGGGTTTTCTCGTGGCAGTATTTTCTAAAAGAGAAATTTTAAGCTATTGTGCTGATGCTAAAGAAAGGGGTCATTAGTTAGAAAAAAAGGTTTCCGAGGCCTTCCTCATGAAATATTCCAAAATTTAAATCTTAAAAACACTGTTTTAGGCTACCTTTGGAGACTTTAGATGAGAAGAAGGGGAGGAGGGTCGTGAAATTTATGAATCTTCCTCCCTTGGAAATTCTTTAAAATTGAAAACTGAATGATATAATTTTGGTCAGTTTTTTGTGATAAAGTTGAGGTATGCGTGGACGTTTGAGTAGCCTTCTCCTGACTTTTTTGAAATTGAAGTCCTCCAAATGCATCTTCAGTCACTTTAAGAGATATTTCAGGGTTTGATGGCTGCCCCGAGAAATTTTTTGGCCTTGAAGATATAAAAACCAAATTCCAGGCTATGCGTATTTAAACGTTAGAAGAAGAATGGCAATTTGTTTTTTTTTAAATTGTTATGGAGATGCTTTATGCTTATTAAACAATCAGTATTTGAAGTTTATCATTTATTTATTTATTTTTCAAAATTGTACCTACGTTAGTGTTAATTTTGTTTTTAAAGAAATTGTCCTTGCTGCTGAGTTTTAAGATTTTTTAACAACACAAATAAAGAAAGTAAGTCAATTATAAAAGTCAATACTTAAATGAAATAATTAAAAAGATAGCTTTGGAAATTCCTGAAATTTCGGAGTTTCGGGTAAATATCCACATTTCCCATGTGATAGTAAGATCCTGGGATAGGGACCCTTTACCCTTACGTTATTGCGGACCGTATTAATTGCTGATAATCATTAAAAATTTGTACTTTTGTTCCCTACTACATAGTTGCTTTCTCTTGACCAGAAGTTATAGGGTACTGCGGGTACGGCCTTAGATATGGATTTAAAAATGTTCAACTGGCTATTTGTTTCATTTTTTTTCTTCTGGAAATTTATTTGAAACTAGTAGTTTTAGACATACATTTGCTAACTTTAATGGGGCTGCTAAAAGCCTCAGGAAACTCCCCTTATTCCCTTAATCGCACTGAAAGTAGCTCCATACCAACAAATTAAATTTCAGTTAAGCATATGATAATTAATATTAATTAAGTTCATTTTTCAACTTTTTATTTACTTTATTTTCCTATTTATTTTTAAGAAAAAATTTTTTTAGAGCGGGGTCCCATTGGGCTCTTTTGCTCTAATCGGCTTAAGGCCGGCTCTGGTTGGAAACATAAAAATTGTTAGGCAAATTAAATTTTAAAACAGTTTTTCATCTTTCCATCTTAATTCAAAGTTTTAAAATGAAAATTAGTGTTCACAGTAAAAAGAAAATATCAGATAGCTCTTGAAAATGCAGTTGTTATGCAAACCATGAAGCTAGTAGAAGTGCAAGAACATATTTATTGTGAAACATATTTATTTGTGAATGACCAATTGTAATATTGGTGCTTTAATACTCAATGCAGATAAAACTCATTCTGAAGTGCTAATATGTAAATGTATTCTGAATATTAGTTTCAAAATTTGTGAAATGATCTAATATAATGCAAAAACTTGTATAACGCAAAATCTCTGGTCCCAAGGTGTGTGTTTCTAATTGTTGAACACCTGCTTGAATTCTAAAGAATTATGTACTTTAAAATAATATACTATTATATTTTTACCATAAATCAACTAATTTTTTACTTAACTTTTACTTTAAAAGGTAAGCCACTAAAACATTTAAAAAAATATTTTTTGATAGATGCTACAATCAAAAAACTAAAAATAAGTACAAGCCAACAAACATAGCTTGACCAACTGAAAAACAAATACCTTGGTGACAATTTTTCTCAGGGCAAGAATTTTTCCCATTGAATATTCGTACAAACTTTTAAGAAAAGTCGGGTGCCTTCAAGTTTTTTTGGCTAATATTTTACAATACTTTTCAGTCTCTGAAAAGAACTATTGACTTCTTTCCTCATTAAGTGCTCTTTACTATAAAGTTTTTCTTTAGAAGTAAAATAAGCAAACAAAATCAAACAAAATGCATGTAGATGAAGGTCATACTTATCAGCTTAATGTTACATGGCTTTTATTTTTACTAAATAACAATAATAAACAAAAAAACTTGATTACCTTAAATCAAACTCTGGTAAACATTCATCACCGGACTGACTAAAAGTACGCAGAAATTTACGTAACACCACTGGTACTTCGCTATCATCAGTTTTCAAATCAGAACTTCCAACACTAGAGTATTTCTCTTCATAAACATCAGATGTTTGCAAATTTACAGTAAGACTACTTGTCGTTTCACTTCTTTCTGATGATTCAATAGTTTCCGACTTATCCCCCAATGATTTATTGACGCAGTCCACTAAAGTGGACACTTTTACGTACAAATTTTCTCCTAAATCTTTTTCTTGAAAAGTTTTTAAACTATCTAAACGCTGCACTGCTTGTTTAGCTGCCATTTTAAGTTAAAAACAAGATTTAACTAGTAACACCAGATTTAAGACATGTGTACAGTGGAAATGTGAAATATAATTGATGTTCAATACTACTGTTTTACAAACTTAGCTACCAACGCCTCTCACGGAAAACATAAAACAACTTTGCACACCCTAATGTTGATATCTTATCAGCAAGAAGGGAAATGATGAATGATAAATATCAAACAATCTAACAGATTTTTGAGATCACCAAGGAGACATTCTGATAAACTTTTGAATAAATAAAAAATGACAACTGTTGGTTTTATTGATTTTTAATTTTTTTTCTGAGAAAAAGGCCTAATATTAATAGCTTTTAAAGATATTTGATGTAAAATGAAAACTTAGCCTTTTTTCTTTTCCTGTTCCCCTAGTCTTTTACTGATTAGGACCAGCTTAGCTGGGCCCAGAGCCTGTTGCTGGTTGTCACATTTGTATTGTATTTGTATTTGTTTAAAACAAAACGAAACAAAAAAATGTTTGAAAAAAAAGCTTGAATGGATTTATTTATTTTTTTTTTTTTTTAATTCTATGTAGGGAAGAAACAGCTCACTGGACCTTTCTTTTCTATATTAATGCTATTGAATTGATATTTTTAATTTTTATTTATGATCAACAAACATGTACCATGGTCCTACAAATCCTATAATAAAATCACATGATACATTAATGTTGACCACATTTTCTTCCAGAAAGTGTTATTTCAGTAGTGCTGAGAAGTTTTCAGAAATCTGCAACTTTTTTTTAAAGGTTTTTGTCAAGATTTCAGAAAATAAATTATTTATCTCTTTTAGTTATGCAATTTTGTTTTAATTTTGTCATGAAGAAAAAATAATGACAGCATATTTTCAGAGCAAGAACCTGGTTCACATTGGTCCACTTTTTACGGAGCTTGGTTGGATCGGATCAACCAACCCAATCACCTTTTAAACTTTTTTTTCCTCTCCTTAATCACAATAATTATAACATTATTCTAATTGTTTGCATATTGTACGTTCATTTCATGCTACGCATATTTAATTTTTTGTAAATTTCATAATTATACTGTAAATTGATTTTACCAAAAGATGTATATTCGTACTTTTTTTACAATAAAATTTTAAATATTCTTCGAAAATTCTGCATATGATTGCTTTCAAAGGTGCTTTCCAGTGCTAGTTTGGAGGGGGGCGGGGGCATAAGGCAGCTAACTCAAGTGCAGTAGAGTGCTTTCATTGAGACATATCTAATACATTAAACCATTATGCAGATTTACAGAGGTGCAATGGGGTGCATTGCACCACCAGCATTTTTGGTTGGATTTTGAAAATAAAATGAAAATTAAAAGTATTTCATTAGGAAACATTGGAAAATAATATTCATTATTTCATAGCTACCTTGCCAGTGGACTTGAAAGTAAACCCTACAATGATATGCCATTATTATGTGACCTGTGTGTATCACCACAAATCACCAGTGCTCAGGTTGACATTTTCGCAGCATTCCCCAGCTTAAAATCAACTTCAGTTCGAAAATTTGAGAGAAAACCTTTTTTCCCTTCTCTCTAAAATTACTAAACATGACCTAATTCGCGCTCCAGTGTCAAAAAATTTCTGAAGATCCCTCAGATATTTTCCATTCCCTAAACGTCATCAGACCCCCCCCCCCCTCCCCTCTTTTTTTACCTTTTAAACTTGAAAGAAAAATCTTTCGATTGCAAACATGAAACTCATTAAAAACAATTTTGAAGAAAATTTTTAAAGAAAAAGCATCCATCCCAAGCATGAGGGTGGAGGACATTTCATTTTTTTTTTAAAGGACCGTCTTTATTTCATTTTAATATGAAAAAAAAATGTTTGCACACACACTTTTAGTAAATCATATTTGATTGTTGATAGGTAAAATGATGAAAATGTATACATCATAATTGAACATCTGACAATCTATCAAATTTACCCGTTAAAAGAACAGAACTAACTTTCAAAACACCTATCGATTTCTTACTATATGAATTAAATCTGCCATCAAAAAACAATTCAACACAAAACATTTTAGTTTACACATTTAATTCTCAGCGAAAACTGAATATGAACAATACTACACATCACTAAACAGAAATACATGAAAGATCAACAAACCTCGAAAAATCCCTCAAATCTTAAGATAAATAGATTATAAAATCATTAGTGTATTCTAATTTAAAACATTAAATTACTAGCGTGCCACACCACTATAAACGTTTACTAAAAATTTGATACTTACACGTTATCCAAAGGAAGACTTCGGCAAGTTTCAGCTCAAATAGCACAGAGGAACTACACAAGAAATATGGCTCTAAAATGCTAAGTTTAATACTTAGCAATCATACCTTTTAACCCAAAAAAGACCATATCGACGAAAAAGCTTTCACCATACACACACGAACACAGATTATTAGGGTTCCACTCACTAATGTCGGTTGTTTTTGATCTTTAGCCAAATAATGTCATTCACCACATACCGGTCACAGTCATTGTTCACAATGATAATTCAAAACGTTAAGAAGAAATTTAAAAAGCTATTTGAAGCAAATGAAAACAGCAAACTCAGAAACTCCACCTGAAAACTATTGGAAACTTTACGTGTGCGAGATTGAGATATACAAGAGAAGTGAAGACAATAGGAAATGTGTAATCATGCAGCATATTCTACAATGGCGTAATATGCACCAAGTTCAGTTGATGTACTGCTCAGTAGGTGGCAGACGAAATTGAAATCTTTCCTCCCTATTAAAATTTTCGCCTCCTTTTATAATATGTTTGGATTCCCAAAGGACATTTAATGAAAACCAAAAGTGAGAAACATCAAACTTCTTTGAAATTTGTTCAAAAAATTGAAAATATATTAGTTTGAAAATGTATGGAGATAATATTAATTCGTAGCGCTACACATTACGTACCCTGCTTAGTTCCCATTTCCGGTTCCAACAAAGTCCCCAGCAAAGTGTTGAAAGATGCAAGTAACAAGTATTGTTAAAAAGCTGGAAAACATTCAACAATGGGAGGGCGGGGGAAGGCATATACTGCCATGATGGGCGTATCCAGAGACGGAAGGAAGGACATGAGCCCTCTCCCCATCCAAAATAGAAAATATAAAAAATGCAACCAAAACACAAGATTAAAAAAAAAGAAGATTAATATCCAATTCGTAACTCTAGAACACGAATACGCTACCTTGCGGTGATTAACAATACTAAAAAAAAAAAGGTAAAACATTCCATTCCACGAGTTTTCTTTGGGGTAAATTATAGGCTTCAGACCGCTTGTGGTATTTCAGAAGATTTAAAAAAAAAGCTTCCCACAAACACGATGAAAAATTACTATCATTCACTAAGCGTCAGAGCAAGGCACAAGTTACGGCATTTGTTTGTTTTACCTTTTTCATCCGCCATTAGACAGTGGCTGCAGCGCCTCCTATAGTTTATTGTAGTAGAGAATTGCTTCTATTTCTTAACTTATCGACGAGTTTGGTTGTGGTAACTTGGCTTGCCTTTGAAAGAGCATTATACTCTTTGCGGTTTCATTGAAAAATGAAAGTAAATGGTATGGGGTTTTAGATTACCGTCTGAAAATCGCTATGCAACAAAACGAAAAGAACTTAACTTCTCCACAAACTCCCCACAAAAAAGTAGTCAGGAGGGGTGCCCACCTCAGGTGGGGTCATGGCGCAGACTGCGCCAATGAAATTTTTAGGGGGGGGGGTTGACGGGTATTTTTCTCATTTTTTAGGGATCTCTAGCTTTTGTTGAAGTCTTCGTGATATTTAGGGTGGTGCGCCCTTGCTCTTAGGAGGGCCCGTGAGAAATTGGGGGCCCCGCGGATCTAAAAAAAAGGAAAAATCCCTTCCACCTCTTTTGTTTTTTAAAGCGGTTTAGTTTGAAGATTCTTTCTCTTAGAGATTACTAGCGTTGTCAATCTTGCACAAGTTTGAAGTGAGAAATTCTATTTGTCTTTATCTTCATAGCCCCCTATTGACGCAATCAACCAAAATTACATATATTTTTTTTTTTTTTTGCGGGAACTGCAAGGCTAAAAAAAATGCCCTGGATTCGCACATTGCCCTAACACACTAACCCTATTGATTTAAATTAAAAAATACTTCAGTAAGAAACCTCAGCGCCCCTCCCTCTCCTAACGCTTACAACTGCCTTAGAATACACATGCAATTGCGCTGCCAAAGATAGCCTAAAATTGCATGTTTCAGAGCTGAAAATTTTCGAATTGAGTATCCAACCGTTTCCGATTTTCTTAACCTCTTCACAACGTAGCTTAAGCTGCATTTTAAAACTTGGATTTCGGAACATTTTCTTGCGTTGCCCACTGATCCCCCTACGTCGACAAAGAAACATTAAGAGAATTTAGATTTAAAAAAAAAAAAATCAGAAGCAACCCAATCCGACCTTTCCCTTCACCTCAAGGGCGGATCCAGAAATTTTTGTAAGGGGTGTCAAGTTTCAATGAACAGATCTCCATCGCAAAAAAGTATCAGTAAGCAGGTGTGCCCATCCCTCTAAAAGTGATGGAGCACCTCTCTTATGCTATAGAGCACCCCCACCCCAACTAATACAAAAACCCTTTAAAATTGCCACCTCCCCCTCCCCCTAAAACTTTCAATGGCGCAACCTGCATCATGGATCATATTCCTTCAAATTTTCATCAAAATTCACATTTCTTTAGGCAGACAGGTTGGTCACGATGGAAAAAGCACACGCACACACACACACACACCTGTGGTTTGAGGCGGAAAAGTACACTGAAAAAACGTTAAGCTTATTAGAGATGATTATTCTTTTGAAAATGAACAAAAACTCAAAATAACAACAGTCCAGTAAACGGACCCAGTCATTCCTTTGAATTATGATGCGCTAAAAAGAAATACCTTGTAGAATCAGGTTAAAAAAAAAAAGGTTAACATTGATTACTACGTTACGATACTGACGTACTATTTTTTTTAATGTAAAAAATTGAACTTCAAAAATGATCATAATAAAATTCTTGTCACAGGAGGGTCAGCTGACCCTTTGACCCTCCCCTGAATCCGCCCCTGTTTCACCTTATCAAAAACTGCCTATGTTTTCGATTTTTTACGTAAATTTAGCAATTTTCTCCAAGAGTGACCCCCCCCCCTTCTTTTTTTTCCTTTGTAAGTTTGTAGAAAAATTTTATGTTTTTTTTTCTTTAATTAAATTTCTAGTTTCAATTTAAACACCCTTGACAGTTTAATGTATTGGCTATTTCCCAATGAAAGGGCGGCAAATTGAGGAGCCGTCCCGGGTGGCAAACACTGTAGCTAAGCAACTGGAGCCGGCAAGCTGACATGACCTCAAGTCGATCCTTGTAGTAAGTTGCATTTTATAGCAATTTTAAATTGTCATCTTTATCTTTACTAATATTATAAAGAGAGAGGATGGATTTTTGTGTGTTTATATGTTCGAGGTAATCTCTGGAACCACTGCACCTATTTGGAAAATTCTTTCACTATATGAAAGGTGCTTTCTTACTGAGTAACATATGCTATAATTCGAAAAAATCCGATAAATAGTTATTTTTTTTATTCAAATTTAGGCCCAAATTTCACGTAATTTGCCTATTATTGGCTATTAAGGGGTGAAAAATTACTTTCACATATTAATATTGTATATCGTTAAAAAGGGTAGAATTTTCTGCGTTCTAAACAATTTATTTCAATGCTCTAACTTAATTACGGCAGGAGTAATTTGCGTTTTTAACTCGAACTTTTTTATGCTTAGCTGAAATTTAGGCACTACTTTCTTCATTAAATCTATCAATAAAAAGTGAAGGAATTGTCCCACAGTTTTCTTTTTGACAGTGTTAGAAAAAATGAGATTTTTTACTCCAGATCTCTCTCGACCTATGGTCGAAAAAATTAGCTTCTAACTTCAAAGGAAAAAAAGTTACAACAGTTTTTAAATCAATTGTGAAATATGTCATTTTGATTCATGTTGTCAACCATTTTATTTTCGCGTTTCCATGGTTACGTTTTTTGGATCAATTGTTTATTCCCTTATTTCTTAAACTTATTTTATTTCATGTTTCCATGGTTACGCTTTTAAAATCCATCTTTCGATTTTTAATTTCTTAAAAGTATTTTAATATAACTTAGTAACTTAAGAATAACTTAAATAAAAGAAAAAAAAGCACCATGCAAAATTACCCTTCCAAACAATGACGACAGAATCTGTCGTCATTGTTTGGAAGGGTAATTTTGCATGGTGCTTTTTTTTTCTTTTATTTAAGTTATTCTTTAAGTTACTAAGTTATTCTTTTAATTAATTGTTGAATATATGTCAATTGACACAATTTTTGTTCTCAAGGTAGACCGGGCAAAGCCAGGCCACGCAGCTCCTAATATATAAAGATTTGAAAGCTACTGTTAATGTGATTTTATACATTTTTGTTTGTTTGGCGAAACATTTATTATTGCCAAAGAAAAAACATCCGCTTCACTCGCAAAAGGGCTGGGTTCCGGTAGCGTGGTCGCTTGACACGTTAGGCACTGAGCAGTTCAGTCTAGGATTATTGTTTTGAGGCAACCGTTAATGTAATTCAGTGTTTTGGTGATTTGTTTTGAAAGAAAAGAAACTTTTGATTTGTTTTTATCCGTGTGAAATGTACGACATTTTCCTCTTTTTTTTCTGACGATGATTTTTGAATGTTCCACGGGATGTTGTTTTTTTTTTTTTTTTTTTTTTTCTCCTTAGACGGATGGATTATGATAGCGTGGTTGCTGGGCAAGTTTAGCGATAAACAATAGAGCTGCAGAATTATTTTTACATTTGAAAGATATTATTTGATGTCTTTTTTTGTTTATTTGGCGAAATATTTTAAATTGCAGAAAAAACCGCTTCACTCGTTAAATAGAGTTTTAAAGCAACTGTAAATCTAATTTAATGATTTGACGAAAAATTTTAAACTCCAAAGAAACTTAAATTGTTTTTTTTTTGAAAAGGTGTGTACGCATTTTATACAAAGAAAAACGATCATTTCACATCAGAGGCGGAGGGGGCGTCAATTCTTTTTATTCAACGGACTTCCATTAAATTTTTAGCACGGCATCGCTGTGCGGGTACTGCTAGTTTATAAATAAAAGCGTGAAAGAGACCAAAAGTATTTTAACATTTTACAACCGCTGAAGTTTCCGTGTTTTTTTTTTAATTTATTCATTTATTTTTTATTATACCACTAAAATTATATTGGCAGCCCCAAGACCCGACTAACTAAAAGTCAGGTTTTGGGCCCACATTAATTTGGAGGCCCCCTGAAGACTATGGAGTGTTTGATTTACGTTTTTAAAGCACGAATGCACTTTTGGAGGCCTCTTTGTCTAATCACACAACTATGTATAAATCACTTATGTGCATTAATGAATCCCCTTTGGGCCCCCTCATAATCGTGACCAAGTAAATTTGTTACTGGCAGAATGATTAAAAATTCCCCTTTAAAGAAGTTTTTTTTTTCAATTAATAAGTCAAAATTTTTTATTTTTTAAAAAATACATGTATTTTCCATATCGTTACAATGCTATGCATAATTCTTCCCCTTAGGAACATGGGGTCCCAGGCCTAGGCCTAGTCAACCTGTGTGTTAATCAGGCCCTGGGCAGCCCCATTTCAGAAATTCTCCCTCCCCCCACCTCTTGGTGACGGCCCTGCCTCCCTCGACCCGCAAGCTTTAACCCATGCGTAAAGAGGAACTGAGGCTGTGTTTTGCGAATTTGCGTTATTGACCAACCTGTCTGCCTAAAGAAATGTGAATTTTGATGAAAATTTGAAGGAATATGATTATGAGCGTAAAGAAATGAAATTTTTGCATTTGTTTTTTTAAATATTACATAATCAAAATGGAAATATATGCTCATAGTTACCCAAAAAGAATCACTAATAAAATAAATCATTTTACGGAGTGAGAGAGGACTTTCAGTTTCGATAAAATTACCTTCTTCTCACAACAATACCTGCATTTGCTATCGTCATCAACAAATCTCAAGGTGAAACCTTTAATAAAATTGGCGTATTATTACGAAGTCCAGTGCTTTTGCATGGACAATTATACGTTGCAGCGAGTAGAGTTCGTTCATTTGGCTGTTGGAAATTTTATATTTAACGGCAAAGGTCATGCCTACTTTTACATAGAATATTGTTTATACAGAAGTTTTACGTATTAAAAGAGTTTTGCGGTATCATTTCATTCAGGAAGGCTTCCATCATTGTGAAACTGGCGAACTTTATCCATTGGTGTAGGGGCGGACTGGGTCCCGCAAGAGGGCGCCAACCTTGGTCTCCAAAGGGCGCAGAAAAAAAGAAGTGCAAAATAAAAAGTAAAGGTGTTAAAAAAAGGTGCAAAAAAAAGTTAAAAAAAAAATAATAAAAAAATAAAAAAAAAAAAAACGATGGTGCACAGGTTTACGAGTTTAAAGAAAAGAAAACAGAAATGAAGTAAAGTCGCACAGGTTTGTGACCGCAGAAAAATAAAAAAATAGATTAAAACTAGAGGACCCGACAGACGTTGTTATGTTCGAACTTGTAAATTGAAAAGCTTAAAAATTTTAATAAACTATCAAGTGTTTGAACCGTTTTGTTGGAAAGAATAAATAAAAAGAAAAATGTTTTAAGCTGCTTGGTGTCAGAATGCATATATTTATTACAACTTGATTTATCTAATGCCCACTGAGCAGTTGTTTTATTAACTATTTTTTCTCCCGTACTTGATGGTCTGTTCCTTCGGCCATACTCAAAGGATAAAAAGCGACCTCATATATTTAGTGTAAAAAACTAACTACTCATCTAGAACAAACGGGAAATCCCGCTGCAACATCCCCCATATGAAAAAGGTTAAAACAATCGAAAGGATATCGTTTAAAAAAATGATAAAGGCAAAAACAGTTCTCTGAATAAGCGAAAATCACTCATCCCTCCCCCCTCCTGATGCAAAATAAACACATTCTTCAACTAAAATGAGTAAAAACTCTTTTAAAAAGAAAAAGAATTCTTTGCAATTTGAAATATTTCGCCAAATAAACAAAAAAATACAATAAGTTACATTAACAGTAGCTTTAAAATGTAAACAAATGATCACGCAACTCTATTGTTTATAGCCAAAGTCGCCAAGCCACCACGTTACTGTAATCCAGCCGATCAGTGAGCGAAGCCAACTCCGACCGATTAGCGGTCCGATCTTTTAAACAAAAACTTTTCAAACTTCATATACTGCTTAGTTTGTTCTTTCCACCAAAGATGAAGATCTTCCATCATCTTTTCCTTTAATAATGTACTGATTAGTTTGATAATCCTTAAAGTATTCTTGACATTGATGCCAAAACTCAGATGGATTTGAGCCGAGAAACAAATGTTGCTAGGTACGGTACATTCTGATCATTTGGTTAGGAAAACCTATAGCACCGATCCGGTCACATGGTTCAACTACCACGACAGAACACACGTTTTGCCTGAACCTTCCAGTACTTTACTTTAAAACATATTTCAGAACCTAAAATAGTTGCTTTCAAGAAATGAAGGCTTCACTTCTCTCTCTCTACGTTTTATCTATTCTCTCAATTGACATATATATCACAGTAGGAAATTTCATCACAGAAATCAGAGCTGACTTTCTTATTGTCCTTTGGCGACGGGATAAATATCCATTTGAGTTCTCGCTCAACAATAGGTTAAAATAAATATTAATCATTTGGGAGATATAACCATCCAATGTTTAAATTAATTAATTAACAAAAACGTTTCCGATTCGATCAATCGCGCTTCGAAACCATGCTCGCCACAACTTAATTACACAAAAAAATTTGATCAAAATCGGTCCAGCCGTTTAAAAGCCTTATGATGACAAACGTCCGCACAGAAGATTTTTATATATTAAAATAAGGAAGTGCTCCAAAAATAAAAATAAAATAAATTCAAAAAAAAAAATAATAAAATAAAATAAATAAATAAAATAAAATAATTAATTTTAAAAAATTAAAAAGGGTGTTAAGCCTTGAGGGCGCAAGGATGCATAGGCGGGAGGGCGCATCGGCCCGTGGGCCGATGGGCCAGCGGGCCAGTCCGCTCTGCATTGATGTCAAATTTTTGGCACCAATGTCAGCGCGAGAAATATTTTTCTTTTTCATTTGTAAAAAAGCAGTAGAGAAATGTTTGCAAGGAGCAATGTAAGGCAAGGAGCTTGCAATGCAAGCAGCTGAAACGAATGATTCGTGACAAGGGGGAGGAAATAAAATGACAAAATAACTAATGTTTGACTTACTTAAATATTTCATCGTACAAAGTTAGTTTCACTTTTTGAATTAATATTGAGCTCTACGACGAAAGTAAATATTAAATTTCCTTATTTCGTGCAGCTGTAAAAAGTGCGCGTAATTTTGCAAATAATTTTGTTATAGTGCCTTGTACGTATCATATTCAACCTGAAGTTAAAGTTTTGAACAGAAATAACTACTGAAGAGGAATGTATTGCTTAAATTTCTGCAATTATCTAATAAGAAACCAAGCATTAAACGTAGAATGCAACTCAAAAATCGTATTTAACCTAACATTGTTGACTATTATAATATGCGCGTAAGTTCCCACTGGGGGGGGAGGGAGGGGGTGATAATGGTGGAACTTAGTGGAATGGCCTTCAATGACGTGATAACGCTTTCTCCCCTAGTAAGCGAAGGGGTTTGTCCAGTTTGAAGTAGAAGTCTGTGGGGGCATGAGACATCTCCGCCGCAGCGGAAGACATCTCCGCCGCAAAGTTTATCTCTACCATTCCCCCCATGAGACATATCCGCCGCGTATTTTCCCTCCGTTTTCGTAGGACAGGACAACTCCACCGATTGAGTTGGTAGGGTGCAATATTTGGCGAAGTTGAAATTGATTTAGGCTCCATCCTGTATTTTTCTGACTTCTTCGTTTTTTTATGTTCTAAAAGAATTTTAATTCCATGTTTACGTCAGGAATTTCTCATGTTCCTAATGAATTGCTTCCCCTCCTCCCTTTCCCCTTCGAGCTGTTTTTTTAAAATAAGGAATCTTTTATTCATTTGTAGTTTGTGGTGACAAATCAACGTATGTCACTTTCCCAACAATGATGTACAAAAGAAAATCAGTTGTCCAAAAGTATTCCAACTATCTTCTTTTATTCAATTAAAGTATTGATAAAAATTTTGTGTTAAAGTCTCCCCCAATTTTTCATTTCTAAAACCATTTGAGTGCTTTTATTTACTCTCATAATGAAATTTTCAATTACCAATGTTGGAGGTTCCAGTAAAAAAAAAAGTTTGGTTTGGTGGTAATTTTCAGTTATACCTTAAATCCTTTTTCTTTTTCTTCTTTTCGCATTTTTTTATTGTAAGTATTGTGTATTCTGAATAATAAATCTTTTAATTAAGTTTTGTTTTATATTCGCTTCATACATTGAAATACTTAGAACTACTAGTGTAACTATCCATTACAATATTCTAAACCTTTCTTACAGCATTTTAACTTTTTTTTTCTCTGTAAAATATACTTCGACAGCGCATGTATTTTTCTCCACTCAACTGTAAGTTCCATGACATTTTTACAGAAAAAAAAAGAGAGAGAAATGTGAGTATGTAGGTGGCTCTTCTGAAGCTATCTTCAATAAACATCTATTCATTTTTTATTAAACTGAAGCTTGCTATAGGTTCGTACTGAATAAATTTCTTTCGTTGATAAAATATTTGAAATGTGCATTTCTGCGGTCCTTTATTAGGTAAATTGTGTTGCAGAATATTGAAAGTTCCTAAATAATATTAAAGATTGCATTTTCTTTTTAAAGTTTTTAGAAAAAGTACTTTTTAATTTATATATATATATATATATATATATATATATATATATATATATATATAAATATATATATATATATATATATATATATATATATATATATATATATATATATATATATATATATATATATATATATATATATATATATATATATATATATATATATATATATATATATATATATATATATATATATATATATATATATATATATATATATATATACCTTTTTTAGGAATACAAAACTCACCCCTCCCGCTTAAAAAAAAATACTTGAAACGGAATGGGCGGCTCCCATTTCTGAAAAAAAGGGGAGGTAGCACCCCCCTTTGGCGACGGCCCTGGCAGTATATCAGGAACACTAATATAGTGCCAGGAATGCTAATATAGGAAGGTTCGGGGCCTTTCGTCGTAAATTTTTTGAAATTAAGTCTTAAAAACCTGATTCTAAGCTTTTTTTTTTGTAACGAATTGACGAGGAGTTGGTGACTCTGTTCCTGCAATGTTTTGACATTTTAGTTTTAAAAAACGCAATTTTAGAAGATCTTCGAAATTTAAGTTTTACACACGTGATTGTGAGCCATCTTTGAGGGAAGGAGTCAGGGACTCTTCTGAAAATCTGTCGATATTAAAGTTCTCAAAACGTGGATTTAAGCTATCTTAATCAATGCTAATTAAAAAGGGGGGAGCGTTCTTTGATAATTGACATTATTCTAACTTATAGTAGCTGTATTCATGGGTGTGCACAGAAATTTTGGGGCCCGTCACAAATGACTTCTACGCCCCCCCCCCCTTCATATTGTTTACTCTACATCCCATTTTTTCACCCATTATTTAAAAAATCTCGGCCCCCTTCAGGCTCGGGTACGGGCCAACAGGTGTCTCTTCTCCTTCCCTGTGCACGCCCCTAGCTGTATTCATATTTAAATGAAATTTTGACAGTAGTTATAAATAGTTGAAATTTGCTAAATTTGGGCCCTGTCACTAGTCGTTCGAGTCGACCATATAAACCTTGCGAATTTCCGCAAGCAAATCTCTTAGCATGTGAGATTTTACTTCATAATACGTAACGTGAAGGAGGCTGGTTCATATTGCTGACTTCTGGGTTCCCCAATCCAGGCCTAGGGCCGCAGATATCTTAATTGGGCCCTGTTTCTACTTATATTGGAAAGAAGTGCAAGCTTTTTTACTCCATAATAGAGGTGCGACATCGATGACAAAACATCGATGTTAGAAATTAAAACATCGATGGTATTGATACATCGATCAAAAAATATCGATGTTTCCAAACATCGATGTTTTAAAACATCGATCTTTTTATCAATGTATAACATACATTTTTGAATAGACTACACTAATTTAAGCAATACAAAAGAATACGTACCCGACGAATATATTGAAAATCCTGAACCTCAAATCATAAATATAAATTAATAAGAATAATTTTACTACATCTTGGAATTATAGTAGGACAAAAATTGATAATAAGACGAGCACCGATTAATACAAACTAGTTATAGTAATAAGGAAATTTTTTCAAACTGAATGAAACTAAAATTAAATTTACATCAAAGAAGAAGCTAAGAAAAAATGTATCATATCACTTACCGTCAGTTGAATGATGAGAAAAAATTGTGGTAATTATTAAAAAAATACAAAATTAATTCTAACAATTATTTTTAAGAGCAAGAAACATGTGTTGTACTGTTAGTTAATAATTATACACAAATTGTAAGTAATAGAGGGGCGATTTGTTGGGGGAAATCGATAAGTAACCCCGAATATTGGTGTTGACAACTTGGAGAAAAAGAAGTCTGTTTACTTTGTCACCCAGAAGAGAATTTCTCATTTCGCAAACTATCCCACCAGACAGAGAAACATCTCTTTCCAATGGAACAGATGTTGTCATCACTATCAAATACTTTAAAGCAACTTTTACCAGCTCTGAATAATTTTCACCGTAGTAACGTATAGGATTTTCCTTTAGTTTAAGAACTGGAGCCTTGAAATAGACTGCAAGTTCTGGCACCAGACTAACAGCGTCAGGTTCTTCCAATAGCTTTGACCTCTTCCTCACTCTCTAGTTAATCTTTTACTATCTTGTAGTGATCTTCCCAAAAATCATCCTCTACACAGAAAAATTGATCTTATAAAATAGGTGCAATTTTTTTTGAGGGGAGGGGGGGGGGGGGGCAACTCCATAAGTAAACTTAATCACCTAGCGAGAAAATTGGAGCAAATTTTATGATAATTTTCAATTGAAATGCAAAAACATCAACATCGCAACCAAAACATCGATGGTCCAAAAACATCGAAAGTAAAGCATCGATGTTAAAAACATCGACATCGATGTCGCACCTCTACTCCATAACCAAATTTTCAAACTAAGATTGATTGCGGGAAAATTTAATAAAATTGAATAAAGATAAAACTGAAAAATGATCGGTCCCTTTCCGACTCTGATCGCCCCCCCCCCCCCCCGGTCTAGCGTACCTTACGCCACTGTTCCTCACGCTAACAACTTCACTCTGTGAGTGCTTAAAAAAGTGACCGAACGATAACGGACACACAGGCCCGGACTGGCCAGGTCGGCTAGTCGGCGATCGCCGAGGGCCCCCAAGCTAGGAAGGGCCCCCCCAAATGAAGCGAAAAAAAATTTGTAGCAAAAAATGATTTTACAATTTAATTTCCTAGTAACTATTTCAATCTGTTTCCTTATACGTTTTGCCAGGATCAGGGCCTGATTACTGAATGTACCACCTAGGCTGTGGTCTAGGGCCCTTGCTTTTTAGGGGCCCTCCAATGGCTAAAGTTATTTTAGCTAATGACTAAAAGTAAGATTTAACTGCATAGTGGCTCCAAAAAATATTCGCTTAGAACCTTCCTATATCTTAATCAGGCCCTGTCTGGGATGCTTTTGATCTCTAGTTTTATACAAATAGCTCACTGGACCCAATTAAAGCCAGGTAGGGCCCCGGGGCAAACATTATTTTTAGGTTAGGGGCCCGTAGGGCTTTAAATTCTCTGAATTTGTCCCGTAAACAGGGCCGGATTAACAAATAGGCAACTTAGGAATCGCCTAAGGATCCCCAACAGAAATGTTCAGCCTCCATGCAAAAAATCATCTGGGCCCCTAACCGCCCACTGAATTGCCCTCCCCCCCCCCCCACTAAAAAAAAAATTAAAAGAGTGGTTGTTGTTCGTGTTTGTATGCTTCAATATTTCTAGGTTCAAGTTTTGGGGAGCCCTGTAGTCAAACTCTATACATTGGCTAAAACAATTTTAGCCGCAAACTAAAGTAGTTTCAGCCATTTGAGGGCCTCTAAATATCCAGGGTCCTAGGCTACGGCCTAGTTGACCTATTCAGTAATCAGATCCTGGAGGTGTTTAGGTGTTCGATTTATTTTCAAAAAGATTCCTTGGTTTCTCGGGCCATGGGCCCCTAAGAGGTGTGCCCTCCCCCTCCTCGCATTACAGAGTCTGCGAGTACGCAGATCTCCAGAGTAATCCTAAAGTTGAAAAAAGTTATCTTTTGCAAATTCCAACAAATAAAATTTAACCTACAACTTTTCTTTCCTTCCTTCTTTCTCCAAGTGTACTACCGAGGCCTCCGGGGGTGTTGGCGGTACTACACAGGAGTTCTGTCTTTGTCAATTTGGTTCCACGCATGGTTAAGTTACTCCGGTGACAGGAGTAAATTAGGGCCCCTTGGAGAGTGATGTCAGCTTTTGTGATCCAGGCCGCTAAAGGTGCGTTTCTCCACGTTTCTGCAAGTTCTTGTAGAATCAAAAAGATGAGATAAGACAAGAACTTAGAATTTGGGTATGGATGATGACCGTGTGAAAAAAACTCAAACAAAAGAGAAATGCAGGTGTAATAAAAATAGGAGTAAATAAAAACTTCATGACTCGTTCAAGACTCAATAGGTTCATGTTGATTGCTTTAGTGCCCCATCTCCTTTTGTTTTTAAACCAGTAAATAAATGGGAAAATTGAATGCATATGGAAATCTTTCCGATAGGGTTCGACCGCATATTGGCTATAAAACTATTCCACGTGGGGTTTTGTCTTCTGCAATCTGCATTATAGTAAGATAATTGAAGGTTTGTATTTTACTTGCGTGCAAGCCAACTATAATATTTATTATGGAAATTAAAAGATAGATACATTGGGACAAAATAGTGACAAGATGAAGCAAAAAAGGTATGATAATTTTCTACTATTAAGGCATTGCTTTAAGCTTAAAATAGCGTGTGATAAAAAATATCTCAGCCCCTTCCAACAGTGGCTCACCCACGGAGAGGATAAGAGGCTCCCTCTTAGAGACTAAGCTACCCCTCCCCCCCCCCCCCATTAGGCCTAAAAATGGAGAATTTTACATCTGATTTTCAAAAATTGTTTTGAATTTATATTTTTAATAATCAAATCAGTTTTCCCGGGGGGAAAAACAATAGTATTTCCCAGGACGGTAAATACCGGTTGTGGGAAAAATCTTTCCAACCCTGACCCTGCATCACAAACCTTCTCCACATAGTCTCCGCTTACAAGGTAAATAAAATTAAAAAAAAATAATAATAATAATAATAAAGAAAAAAAAAAAACGTTCAATTCAGAAATAATGATAAATAAAATAACGCACCTTTAATAGATTTTGTAAAAATGGTATGAAATTTCCTTCTGCTAAAGGGTAAGTCAAGTAAAACTTCAAACACATGTTTTTTTATACATAAATTTAACTTTAGTTTTATTATTTAACATGTCCAAAAAGAAAAAGCAATTTTTGAAACAATAACTTTCTCACATTTTCGCAGGAAAGGGCCCCAGGAACCTCCGTACCAGGAGGCCGGGGCCCCTTTCTAGCACCTAGCCGACCAACCCAGAAGGAGCCAGTCCGGGCCTGGACACCTAATGAGTTTTCAGAGAAATTGACTCCACAATACACAATATTCAAAAGCTGATTGGACATATAGTGTTTACGTATAATCAATTCGGAATACTCCTTTGACTTTCTCTTACATTTGACCTTGTTGTTCCTAAGCTATTTCTTGGAATCGGTAGGGAAGGGACGCTAATTCCGAGAATAAAGGGGTTGGGACCATTGAATAGTACATATAAAATGCATAATGACAAGTCATGGATACTTGCGTTGACTGCAAAAACCCCGAGACTTCGATGAGTTTTTTTCAAATACTGAATCGTCAGAAAAAAATTCTAAATCTTAGTAAAGCACGAATTTCCATCGTTGGAACTCTTTTGTATTCTTCATTCTCATTCATCCTTGTTTCAAAAATGAGGAGCCGCTCTGATGCAACTTCTTAAATTCAGCATAGATTGCATTTTTTTTTTTTTTTTTTTGCTGATTCTTGAGCATGGCTAAATTTGTTGTTATTGTCATTATTATTATTATTATCATTATTATTATTACTGTTACTATTATCTCAATTTCATATCTCAAACGCCTACAAAAACATCCGAACCCTCTTAATTTGAAAGTACCGTACTCATACTGAAAATATTTTATGAGTTTCTAAAAAAATATGCATTTAAGAAGAGTATTACTCCTATCTCCTAATGAGCATGTATGGGTTCATGCACCTATTATTTTGAGTTAGTAAAAGATATCCAATATCTATTAGACGCACAAAGAAGTAATATGAGGTCCACAACAAATTTTTTTTCTCTCGTTAAATACTTACGTCGTTTGCTGTATTTGCTCCATGTAAAGCAGAAATATATCTCCCTTATTTAAATAAACTATTTACAAAACATAATAGAATGTCATAATGAAATCAATTTTGATTGATCATATAGATTTCTGTAATAAATAAATAAAACAAAATTTAAAGAAACGGAAAGGGGTGGGGTGGGGGGTGGGGGGGGAGAGAGAAAAATTGCTTGAAACTTAAAAATGATTTTTCCATTTGCTCAGTTTTAAATGCTTAAAAAGATATTAGATTGCAGCTGCAACAGGCAACATTCCATTATATTGTACAATTTTCTGAACTCAATTGGTGACTAAAATGCTGAAGTCTTTGATTCTAAAGCTATTGTTCAAAAGGCTAACTTATTTTTATGTGTATTATTTTACATTATTATATTAGTTTACTCGTATGTTATATTAGTTTACACGTAAGTCAGACGTTAATAATATGTTGTTCAGCACGAAACTAAAAAACAGTGGTTAATGTTCAATCTAAATTTCACAAGTGTGGAAATTACATTACTTGTCAAATATCTCGACTTGGAATTTTGAAGACATAATAAAGAGTGAAAAATCTGCTGGATTGAAATTATATTCGTAATTATTTTTTTGCTATCTCTTTCTGAAAGAATTAATAGCACATTCTTCTGACTTTAAATTTATTTATTGATTCTTAGTTCATTTATTATTTACTAGCAAAAATACCCGGCGTTGCCTGGGTCAATAATAATTATTAGAAAAAATCGTTACTTGCTTTTGTTTTCTGTTTTAAGTGAAAGTATTTAAAACACATCTTTTTGACGTGATTAAAAATCGAGTTTCTTCCTTACCCATAAAACTAAAATAGCAATAAGTATAAAGAACAAAGTAGTATTGATTTAGAAACGAAAGCACTATATTTAAGCATATACAAATTTAAAAAACATGAAATTAATCTTCTCATGTTTAAAAAGATTAATCTGTTGATACTTTTTTTTTAACATGGAGTCTAAAACCTTCTCTATATGGCTAATGAAGTACGAAGTGATTAAAAAAAAGTAGCTGCGCTCGTAATCCTCTTATACTTGCTTTAGTTACTTCGGGAAATTTCAATCATTGTGGCTCTTGGTGCGATTTTACCGAATTTGCGAAAGTCGTTTCGGGGTACCTTCGATGATGCTCCCCCATTCTTTCCTTACTTTGTAAAACGATATCATATTAATTTTCGTTACAGGGATATCGTCGCCAGATGCTGAGATATTTTTGGTCACCATAAAATGGCGCTAAACAGTTTAATCCGAAATGTTACCAAAATAAGTAATAAAATTTGGTGATTGTTTGAAATTGTGCAAAAAGGAAAATTAATGGAAGTTTTTGTGCTGTTTATGGATTTGCCTAATTTAGTTGCTGGATTATTTAACACAGTAAAAAAAGTCTTTTGAAAATTCTTTGATTGGCGATATTTTGTTTACATGGTGAAAGCTGAGAAACATTATGACGTAGTCTTCGGCTTCAAAAACAGCAACGTTGAAAAAACTGCCAAATGCATTAGCTACGGAAATCTTTCTGCATAAATTTTGGCGATCTGCTGGTTGTTTGGATAATGAGTAAGTGTTCAATCAGCATAAATAATAATAAAAATCATTAATTACATTAAAATTCCGTTTAAATGGAAAATCATCAGCCAAATCATGTATTATTTGCCAATCTTGTGCAAAAATCTTACTTCAAGATTTGACTTGAGAAAAGCCTTGAACAATCACGAAAAGCAAAGAAAGTCAACAATACAACAATTGTCGCTATCGGCAGGGAGTTGAGATGATACACTAAATACTGTATTGAGTTGAGGAAAGCCTTCGAACATAGATCTAAAAAGCTCATAACTCGTTTTTTATTCTACTTAGAAATTTCGAACAGGTGCCATCTTCAGCAGAAAAATCAGAGCTTTCGATGGACATATGATGTAAATATGTGCAAGTATTTTTTCATCCCAATATTAGAGAATGTATACAAAAATTGTGTTTTATTGCCCCCCTAATGGGTTTTTGCCCCCCATAACAGGACGAAAACTACCCTATGTGTTATTCTGATGCATCCTACCTATGCATTACTAATATTATATATGCGAAAGTTTGTCTGTATGGATGTATGGATGTATATGGATGTTTGTTACTCTTTCACGCAAAAACTACTGAACGGATTTTGATGAAACTTTACAATAATATAGCTTATGCATCAGAATAAATTTCGGTGGAAAAATACGTGCATTTATTAAAATTATGTGTCCATCGAAAGCTCTGATTTTTCTGCTGAAGATGGCCCCTGTTCGAAATTTCTAAGTAGAATAAGAAACGAGTTATGAGCTTTTCAGTTCCATGTTCAAAGGCTTTCCTTAACTCAATTCGGAACTGAAAGTAAGTAACACGCCATCTGGCGAGAGAATCTAAATAGGATAACATGCTATTTGCACGTAGATCTGTGTGTTGAGTTTTTGAGCAGCAGAAAAAAAAAACATCCGTGGATATCAATTTATTGAACGAATATGAAAAGATCTCAACCTGTTATGTTTGCAGAAGCTATCGTTTAAGAGTAAAAACTCCTGCTATATCTGATAAACGCATTATAAAAATACTTGTCTTGTCACCGCTTGTCACTTCATCCTATTTACGAATCACGATCATTCGCATCCTGCTTGTGAGACATGCGCGCGCACCATTGACGTCTGGTCACGCCCCCTTCCTGACGTTTGTCTTCTGTTTTCCTATTTAAATAGCGCCCCCTATAGTTACTTTCCGTTCCGCTGAAAGTAAGTAACACGCCATCTGGCGAGAGAATCTAAATAGGATAACATGCTATTTGCACGTAGATCTGTGTGTTGAGTTTTTGAGCAGCAGAAAAAAAAAACATCCGTGGATATCAATTTATTGAACGAATATGAAAAGATCTCAACCTGTTATGTTTGCAGAAGCTATCGTTTAAGAGTAAAAACTCCTGCTATATCTGATAAACGCATTATAAAAATACTTGTCTTGTCACCGCTTGTCACTTCATCCTATTTACGAATCACGATCATTCGCATCCTGCTTGTGAGACATGCGCGCGCACCATTGACGTCTGGTCACGCCCCCTTCCTGACGTTTGTCTTCTGTTTTCCTATTTAAATAGCGCCCCCTATAGTTACTTTCCGTTCCGAATACAATATTTAGTGTATCATCTCAACTCCCTTTCGATAGCGACTATTGTTGTATTGTTGACTATCTTTGCTTTTCGTGACTGTTCAAGGCTTTTCTCAAGTCCAATCTTGAAGTAGGATTTTTGCCCAAAATTGGCAAATAATACATGAATTTGGCTGATTTTTTTCCATTTTAATGCAACTTTGAGGCAATTATTGTTTTTTTTTTAATTTATTTATTTGTATTGACTGGGTATTTAATCAATCAGCTGGAATCTAGCCAAACTTTTTTTGTGGAATCATTTCAATAGCTAAGGCATTTGGCATTTTTTTCAACTGTCGCTGTTTTTGAAGCTAAAGACTACGCAATATTGTTTCTCGGTTTTCACCATGTAATCAAATATCGCCATTTCTTTAATATTTGTTTCTTGAAATTTTTTAACACGTAAAATAATTCGATAACTAAATTAAGCAAATTCATAAACAGCGCAAAAACTTCCATTACTTTGTCTTTGCACACAATTTCAAACAATTGCCAAATTTTTTACTGTTTATTGGAAACATTTCGGGTAGCATCATTTTATAATCACCAGAAGTATCTCTGTATTTGGCGACTCTATCTCTTCGATGAAAATTTGTAACACACAGTTTTACAAAGTAGGGAGGAGGAGCCTCATTTAAGGTATCCCAAAACGATTAATGCAAATTAAATAACATTTTAAATCGCAGTAAGGGGACACTTTTTAAAAGTTTGTACTTCAATAGCAATATAGAAAAGGTTTTAGACTATGTTAAAAAAAATAAATAAATAAATAAAAATTAATTTGAATTTTTGGCATCTTGAATTCAAATTATGTTTTTCGCAATCACGAGCGTGTGTGTTTGTGTAGGCGCATGTGTGTGGGTGCGTAAGTGTATGTATGCATGTGTGTGAGTGAGTGTTGTGTACGTGCGTGTTCGTGTGTGTGTCTGTGTAGGCGTTCGTGTGTGTGTGTAGGCGTTCGTGTGTGTGTGTGTAGGCGTTCGTGTGACTGTGTAGGCGTTCGTGTGTGTGTGTGTAGGCGTTCGTGTGTGTGTGTGTGTAGGCGTTCGTGTGTGTGTGTAGGCGTTCGTGTGCGTGTGTGTAGGCGTTCGTGTGTGTGTGTGTAGGCGTTCGTGTGTGTGTGTGTAGGCGTTCGTGTGTGTGGGACATGGACGCCACCGCCCAGCAAAAGTGGATTTCGGGGGACAGTGCTCAGGACCAGCCGCGCCGCCGCCGGTGGACGGTGGTGCTGCAGGCCTGGTCCAAGCTGAAAAAGGCACGGACGCCAAAAACGGTCAAGTGAGAACAATAAGCAATCGTGATTGCTCAAAAAGATAAATCTTTTTAAACGAGTGAAGTTTAATTTTATATTTTGGAAATTCCTCAAATTTGTATATGCTTAAATATCGTTTTTTCGTTTCTAAAAGAGTACTATTTTGTTCTTCATACTTATTGCCATTTTACTTTTATGGGTAAGGAAGAAGCTCTATTTTTAATCACGTCAAAGCGGTGTGTTTTGAGTTATTTCAGTTACAGCAGAGAACGAATAAAAGTAGCGATTGTTTCTCATAATTATTACAGACCCAGGCAACGCCGGTTATTTTTGCTATTTACAATTATCTGGTAACTAAATAAAATTATGAAATAGAGTCTGTTCCTACCCTCAGTTACCGTCGAAGAAAGATTTATTTTTCGCCAGAAACGGCCAAATACATGAAAAACATTTTCTTTATAGCATCTTCTGTTCGGAATTAAAAATCATATCTTATAAATATAGATTAACCAAACATTTTACGCAGTTTCATAAACTTGGCAAGTCTCAGCCGAATGTATGGTACTGTGGTCCTTTGGCGATAAATAATGGATTAGGATTTACTATTTTACATTTTAGCGTTGCTTTTAGTTGCCAGAAATATAAAATGAAACTAAACAAAATGAAATTTTTAAAACTTATTTGACAGGCAGAGTTATGATAACGTGTTCGGGACGAGTGTTCAAAAATTTTGGCGCTACAGCCATGACAAAAGTTGCATTAAAATGTAAAAATTCCTCCAAATTAATTTTGGTTAAGTACCATGAGGTATTGAAGTTAAAATTAATCCACCAAATTAGTGAAACAACACTCTTAAATAACATTAAAACTAATATTAAAACATACATTAATCCACCAAATCCATTTTTTATCTGCAGTCTTACCAGGTGACTACTTTAGTGCATTGACGAATTATTTAAAACTTTTATGAAACTTTTAATTTCCTTTTTTCTTTTTTGTGTGTGTATTTTTAAGGGTTAATGATGCTAATTAGGATTTTGGGGATTAATGTCCCTATTATAATGGCGACAATGTAGAATATTGGTTTCTTTTTTTTTCTTTTATTTTGTTTTTTATCCTATGAGACCTGTACTGATGAAGATTTATGGAAATAATCATAACTGATATCATCAGAGGGAAATGTTATTTGCAAACGCTGATAGAGACTATTCTAATAGAGACTTTTGGGAATTTTTCTCTTTACGAAATGAGAAGTTTTTTGTGCTATTATCCTCATTTAAATGGGAACTTAAAAAAAAAAAACTGTTGTGCTTACTCTGATTTTAATGGTATTTTCACTCTGAACTTTTTCGTATTGTAATCAGGACTGTTTACGTTATTTAGAAACAGTTGATTTCCTTCTGGTGGGGATTTTAAAGGTTTGATGTTCTGACTCTAAAGGGACATTATTACAATCAGTTTTTGTAGTGATTGTTGACCCTATTTTAGGACGATTTCTACGGTAAGAAGTTATACATTATGCAATAATTTAGACTGCCAGTGTAGCGCTGGATATTATTTATTTGACGGAAATCGGGATTATAAGGGAACTGTTTCACTTTATTTAAGAATAGTTGACCTCACTCGAATTGGATTTTTTGAGAATTACCCAAACTAACTTCTTTACAACTCCTGAACGTTTTCGTGATTTATTTTTTGTGATTTTTGGGTGTCTTCTCAGTTTTGCCGACATTTCATTTACTCCCCTTCCCCCTAATTTTCAGTTTTAATCATACCTTTTGATACATTTAAGGGGGCAGGCAATTTGAAATGTCGGCGAAACTAGAGACAAACAATTTTTTGGTAACTATTTGACCTCTGCCTGTAATAACCATCAATTGGAAAAAACTGCATCAACGTGAGCGAAGCCGCGGTTAAAAGCTAGTTATTTATAAAACGAGTGCGAGGTAATATCTTAAAGTTAAGACAAGGGCACCCCGATGGGAAGCTGCAGTGAGTCATCGATGTATGTTTGCGGAAATCATATTTATATTACTCTGAAAATTTGAGATGCATTTGAATAAAAGTTTTGTTCAACAATGGTCTGTAAATTTCTAATTGAAGGCTCACCTAAATTTTGGCATGAAATTAGTTAAAAACAATTATATTTCATGTTCTAATTACCTTGGAACATTGAAACAAATTTTGTCTGATACAGAAAAATTAATGGTTTTTGTAGATATTTTTAAATAATTTTTGCGAGCATTTTTTGATGTATTTTTAAATTTTTTTCCTTTTTCACGTTGTTGGATTTATGCCAAAATATTGATTAAAATTAGAGGAAACTAACAATTAAAGGAGTTAATTAATTAATTTGATTATAGAATATTGCATTGTCATCGGGTCTGAGGTCACGTGCCAAATTTCAAAAGAATCCGATCGCAGGAAGTGGGCGAAATTTGAGCTGCAAGATTCCGTTACAAGATACATACATACATACATATATACAGGTGAAGCTAATAAAAGCGTGTTAATAAAAAGAAATTCCTTCGCCGTCTCGATTTTTTTAATATTTATTATCTCGTGTGTAAGTTAACTAGCTTTCCTCGGCGTTATTGCTTGAGCGAATGACTGAGCTTTTTTCGTCACTCTAGTAAGATTGAATAGATCGTTAGAACTTGTTTGGCTTTTAATTTGTCGAAAAACTTCACATTGAAAAAAAAAGTGCTTATTTATCATCTATACGGATGTTCAAATGTCGAATCATGGATATGTATACGGCTCTTGATTACAATTTTGAACGTTTATGAAACGATTTTATTCTTGCATGATTGCAATATAATTTAATACTTATGGTTATTCCTGTAAATGATTTACACGTACATCCGCTCTTCATTTTCGGTACGATCGTGCTGCAGTAAATGTCAATAACATATTAAAATTACTGAGCAATTTAAGTGGATGTACGAAAATTAGTGCACGAACAGACAAATTAAAGTGATGAACACTTCTAAACTATTTTAGAAAGTTGAAATGTGATCAAATGCCTAAAATTACAAGTTTTAATCATTTTCAGAGCTATTCAATGTGGAAAATGTGCCAAGACTTAGTTTTTTATAACTCAAAACAATAAATAATAATTTACACAATTGTATCCAAAAATGCACACAACATGGAAGGGGGGGGGGCAGGTCAGTAACAGGAAACAGAAAGGGTGCCAATGTTCTGCCAAACAGTTCCATTTTTCACCGTGGTGCACGCTATAGGGACTCTAGTGCATGCTAATTTGAGGGTGCCAGTTTTTCTCCCGTGTTAAGGGTGCACCGTATAGGGTGCCGCTGGTGATTGAACAAGCTTCTCACCCTTGAAAGGTGCCAAATGCAACCTGTAGTTTTAACAGTGCAGTTTTTGCTATGCGAAATACGATGCTTTAAATATATATTTATGTTTTTTTTACAATGTGAACATTTCTTCGAACATAGGACTCATAGGAGTGAGCCTTATACTCTGAATTTGTGCCAAAAACAAGTGCAACCGTTGTAAAACAAGACCCAAGAAAACAAAGATTGGTTTCATTGTTTTTTTTATATATTTATGGAATACCTCTCATGAGTCTCCCAACTCACTCCAAATGTTTATGCTTTTGAACTTTGCACCTCTCTTGTCCCTCAAAAGAGTGTTAATAGCTAATATAATGCTCCCTTTCAATCCAAATAAAAATAATGGCTATAAAACTGCCGAAAACTGGAAAAAAAAAGAAAAAAAACATAACAAAAACGAGCTGATGTGTGATAAAGTAGGAAATTAAAGAATTCCGTCTTTTTTGACAGAGCCTCATAAAAGGAACTTATTTCTCATAAATATGAAGTCTGGCAATAGACAGTATTCACGAGGAAAAGCTCCACCTATATTACGTAGAAAATTTTCTCTGTAGTTCAGTTTTATTCTCTCCATTTTAGGGGTAAGTGTAATATATCCTAAATATGGTTTAAATGGTCGATTTGAATAATTGTCAAAATTTTTTTAATAAGTTATGTTTTAAAAAGTTTCATAAGTTTTGAATTGCCTATTCTTTTGAATCGAATTAAGTAGAAAGTATAACTAATTCTTTTTTTTTCAATTTTAGGAACTTCACTGCAATAGTGCAGTTGACGCCATATCTGCTACTTTTATTTTATCGATAAATTGCGTAGATTCACAGTTTTATATGACGTCTTCATTTTGTTTGATCGGTGAGTATATATTTTTTAAAATTTGATTTGATATTAACACATTAAGTTTCAAGTTTTTTATGATTTGAAAAAGGAAAATGGCCGACTTGGCCTTGCTTTTCTTGATAGGGATAAATTTTGTGATGCCTCGCGGTGACACGTGGGCAACTTAATAAATTAAATTTCTGCAATTCACATTGAAAACAGAGTTCTGTATTTTGTCAATAGCATGATAATTGCTTTTGGTTATTTAAGAACAGTATTTTATTTATATTTACAATATATTAAGAGCGTCGATCTTAGCATATGCTAGAAATTCGCTTATCAGTAGTTGATAACTGATTTCTCTTCTCTTAAGCGCATATATCAAGTATTGATTGATAAACTTATTGGTTTATTTCTGTATTTGAAATATCGTTTCTGTTGATGTAATAGTAATTTTTTATTGCATCATTATTTGATTGTGTATACTAATGCTGTAATTAGTGTTATGATTGAATTTTGAAAACTTTTCATTTTACGTATTGCACGATTGTATTAAATTATTTTGCTCTAACTTTTAAGACTTCGTAACATTTCGTTTTTTAAAATTTCGGAGAAGTTGCTGTTGTGTGAATGTTAATTTTTTTAGGATGAAGTCTGGGAAAATTATTGATTACCTGCCTTTGTTTTAATAAAACTAAATGTTTCCTTGAGCCATCTTTTTGATTTTCAGATGTTACGTAATGTAATTTTTACTAAAACTGGAGTGTTTTCATTTCTATAACAAGTTCTGTCTGTATAAGACTTTTGATCTCATATTTATATTTGTTGATTTCTCTGGGAGGCAAAAGCAAACTAAAGTGACATGCACAAAGTTTGTCTAGTATAAAATTAGCATAAACCTTACAAGCATGGAAGTATGCGGATCGGCGATATTCTTCTATTTAAAAACAAAAATTTTGTAGATTTTTCTTTCATATTTTGTTAGAAATTTTTTTGCCTCCCCCCAAAAACCTGTTCCTCCAAACCAAAATTAAAATTCCTTAATTGAATTCTGATTTACTTTGAAAGATGGAAATGTATCTAATTTACTGTTTCTAAATCTACATAGTATAAAATGAAGTGTCCAAAAAGCGTCTGTGCGTTTGAACTCACAAAACTCGAACTACCCGGCCGATTTTGCTGAAATTTTCACTGAATGTTCCTTTTAGTTCTGAGAAGGTTTGCAGACCAGTTCGAAAACAATTCGATGAATACTTCTTTTTTTATTCCAATTTAGGCTCAATTTTCACAGAAATTCCCGAACATGGGGGTGAAAAATAAATTGCGAATAGTAATATTATGTATCGTTGGAAAGGGAAGAATTTTCCGCGTTCTACGCAATTTGTTCCAATGCTGT
Source organism: Uloborus diversus (assembly GCF_026930045.1). NCBI lineage: Eukaryota > Metazoa > Arthropoda > Arachnida > Araneae > Uloboridae > Uloborus > Uloborus diversus. Next base: position 48,542,639 of record NC_072739.1, on the reverse strand, counting down.
AAACTGCGGCGGGAGTTTTTTACATTTTTAGCTCTAATTTTTTTAGGCTTAGCTGAAATTTAGGCACTACTTTCTTCATTAAATCCATCAATAAAAAGTGAAGGAATTATCCCACAGTTTTCTTTTTAACAGCATCGGAAAGAGCTGCTTTTTTTACTCCAGATCTAACTCGACCTATGGTCGAAAGTTTTACCCTCTATCTCCATTAAAAAAAAGTTACAAGAGAATTAAATGAAGTTTAAAAATCTGTTCTCTATTCAAGTTTTTAACCATTTTGTTTTGTGTTTCCACGGTAACGCTTTTTGAATCCGTTGTTTATTTCTCATTTCCAATTCTTCAACCTATTTTATTTTGTTTCCATGGTTACTCCTTTTAAATCCATCTTTCTCATTTTATTTTAATTTCTTAAAAGTATTTTAGTGTTGGTCGTCATTGTTTGGCAAGAAAATTTTGCATGATGTTTTTTTTTCTTTCATTTAATCCTGGTTATTGAAGATACTTCACTTGACGCAATGGTTTTTTTCAAGGTAGACCGGGCAAAGCCGGGCAACGCAGCTAGTTTAAATGATAAATCTTTGAATTTCTGTTCAACGAAAGTGTCACATATGACTTGGAAATTACAAAACACCTTTTTTCCTGATCAGGGGTGCTTTGATCCCAAAAGTTTGGGTTGTTCCCAAAAACTTAGGGCTAACAATACATTCTAAAACTGAATAATTATTTAAAAAAAAAAACTTTCAAAATTTTTCATTATTAATAATTTTTGTATGCATATTCTCAGAGTATTTATCGAGGGGGGGGGGAGTCAAGCTTCCTTGTAGTTTCTAAAATTTTCATACGTTCTTCAGATAAATTTACTTGACTCTACTATTACCCCTGGCGCCAGGGGTGCACTCAGGATTGTTTCCTGGGAGGGGCTAGAAATTTCGTGAGAAATTACTATCAGTGAACAGGGGTCTGGCCTGAGGATATTTGGGTCCGTTAACGGACCCTTCACAAAAATCCGATCAACCAAAACGGACCTTTCACAAAATCCAGATCAAACAAAACGGACCCTTCACAAAATTCTGATAAACAAGATCGGATCTGTCAAATTGTTTATTGAAAGAGCAAATCTGAAAGCAAAATAACGCATATTTCTGTGTATAAGCATATTTCTGTGTATAAACCGATAATTTTTGGAACCTTTTTTTAAGTCAAATTAGAGGGATCAGCTTATACAAAATCTGCTAATTTTGAGAAAAAAAAAAAAAAAAAAAAATCGGCACTCTTGGGATGCTCCTGCAAGCAATAAATAATTGCTACTGCCAAATAAATATAATGGTTTTATCATAGCTAATTAGCAGCGGTGTTTTTGTAAACTTTTCTGAAAAGGCATTGGTAAGCACTTTTCTCCACTCATGATTTAATAAACAATAATAATATATATCTGCTTTAATAAACAATAATATATATCTGCAAAATGAACTTAGAACTGCAAATATGATCGCTTCAGATAGTGTTACCAACTTCAAAATTATCACCACTTAGCATCTGGCGTTCAACCTTTATAATGACTTGATTAGAAAATATTCTCATCATTTTGCCAGCTTGTCAATATTTGTGTTCCGAGGGTGTGGTGCTGTGGGATGTTTAATTGTTATTTTGGGAGAAAATTATATGAGTTTTGATTTTTCGATGCTAACAAGGATGATTAACTTTAAATAAACTCTTTTAATTACCGTTTTTTTTTCTTTAGATGTCTACATTTTGAAAAATGCAATCTTTTAACATCCGGTATGAGAATCATATTTTGTTCTTTTTTCAAGCTAACTGCTTTATTAGGATTCAAATAAATGAAAAGTCTCTTTATTTCTGTTAGAACTCTCATTTCAAGTTTTTAAAGCAAAATTCCATTTTCTGTTAGGAGTCAAAAATAAAAATGCTAAATAGATGGTTTATTGTATTTTATTTTTTGGGTCAACTGTGTCCACAGATATAAATGATATGTTTATCATAGGACTCTAAAATGCAATTCTAAAATAATTTTATCAAAAATATTTCTTTTACGAGCCATTTTTATACTTTTGATGCCTTCACTTTGAGAATTGCGATCTCTTTGCATCCGCTATGGGAATCAGATTTTTCGAATTTTTAATGATTATTACGCTTTGTTCAGAGGTAAACAATTGAAATATCTTTTTATTTTTGTTAAAATCACGGAATTTATAAGTTTTAAACGAAATTCTGTGCTTTTTAAGAGTGTCTTGGGTCAAAAAGTTGAATGCTGAACCCTATTCTGAATTTTATTTTATTTATTTATATTTTTGTTAGTTTTTTTAAGTACTGTACAGAAATATATCTAGTATAATTTAACATAATGTAGAATGGTAGATAAATATTGATACTTGAAAGAGCGATTCCCCCCCCCCTCTCCCCCCCGCCAAATATCGAAAAAAAAATCCAGAATGATTTTCTCGACGTAGAAGAGGAAAACACTCGACTTTAAGTTAAATTGATGCAGTTTCTGCCATCTCTAAATTCTTAAATTTTGTTTTAACAAAAAAGAATTTTTTTTTTTGCGAAATTTTTTGATTTTTCACAAAATTAATTCATTTTGCACAAAATTATTTGATTTTTCACAAAAAAACGGACCCTGTGAAAAATCCTGGAGAGACCCCTGGTGAAGTGAACCAATAAAGTTTCAAACGGCCCTCCCCCGAAAAAAAAATAAGTCTTTAATATATTGCAAAAAATGCAATTTTTAGGAATTTTTATTGACATCAGAATAGACGGAGGTGAGTGTTTCGGGATTACTGTCCCAAAAATGATTCTCAAGCCTTGAAAATGAAATTTTAGGGATGTTAATGGAAGACAGGAGGGGAATTTTAAGCCTTTCCCTCTAGAGAAATTTCTTAATTCTTTTCAAAATCTTAAGCCGATTTTTCATTAACTTTGATTCCTTAAAACGATTGGGATCTCCCCCTGAAAATTTCTGAAGTTGAGGTTTGAACATACAATTTTCGACTATCTTTAGCAATGCTAAGTGAATGGAGAGGCTCAGAACCCTCCCTGGAAATATTTTAGAAATAAGTTAGGAAAAAATCAATTGTAGGCTGTCGTTATTGATCTAAGCAAAGAGAAAGTTCAGATTACCTTTGAAAAATATTCCAAATTGAAGTCTTTAGAAACGTGCGGTTTTCAACCCTTTTTCATGACGTTAGGAACTCGGCAGTTCCGATAAGGTAATAAGTCCCCAAAACTCATTTTAGGCAATTTTTGGGCCAGTTAGACGAAGAGAGGCTAAGTGGCCCTATACTTCAAAAATTTTTCGATTTTAAAGAAATTGAAAAAAATTGAAGTTATCTTTGATGAAATTAGGATGGGGGTTGAGTGCTTGCTCTTGGTAAATTTCGAAAATTCAAGGCCAAAAAAAAACCCCGCCAATTTTAGGATTTTTTTGCTCAAGGGGGTTCATCTTCATGCTTCTGGGAGGGGCTTAAGCCACTTAGCTCCCCCCGTGGATGCGCCACTGTCTGGCGCGGATACAGTGTAGGGTCATGACCCCCTTCTCCCCAAACTATCAGTACAATCATACATCCATATTGGTTTCAAGCAATTTGTGAATGAAATAAAAACCATTACAATAATATTTTTTATTCATTAAAATTTTTAAAGTAAAAATTCAAATTATTACTTTTTATTGCATAGGAAATTAAGTAGTAACAATTTTGCCTATTTTGGTGCATTATTCCAGGCTGATTTGTCACTTTTTATTTACACCCGTGCAGTCAAAAAAGAAAAAAGAATTAGCACCTTAAACCGTAGGTTTATTTGCAGGAAAGGAAGGGAGGAGTTCATTCTTCAGCATTATCCCCCTAAAATGGTAATCTGTATTCTCCAATGATTTTGTCAGGTCTGTGGAGTTGACTAATTTTGGGGAAAATTAGTCTGTCCGAAGTCTGAGGTTTCAAATTCCTAGAGTTTTTGTAATCAGCAGGGCTCCCAAATGGTCCGCTTTTCCCGCCAAAGTCCGTTTTTTAGGGTAAAGTCCGCTTTAGACCGCTTTTTAACATTTTGGTCCGTTTAGTCCGCTTTTGTATTGTTTTTACTAAAAAATCAGATTTTAAAAATTTTCATTACATTAAAAGATACTGTGTGCGGACTTATGTTAAGCTCGAACACGTTGCCAGCGGCGCCGTTTTTCTATTGAACTTGACTTTCTGGTATTATTTTGCTTCAGATTTACGTCATTACTCCTCCTCCCACCGCTGTTACATGGAAATCTAGCAAATGGAGAAGTTTGGGGGAAGAGTTATGACGTGAAATCAAAACATTTTGCTACCGATATTTTTCACGGGTTCGTACGCACTTGAAAAAAATCAAGAATGTTTCATCAGTGCAATTTTCTGAACTTGTGTTCGATATGTAGCATCGCGAAAAATTACTTCCTGTGTTTGCGAGTTCAATCTTTTTGCATCTTGTTAATATTTTGATGTTTTTGACAATCAGAAGTTTCTTTAACATTCATTAACTTAGATTAGCTTATTTTATGTTTAATTACAATAGATAATAAACTTTTTTTCGGAACCATGATAACATCAAACTTTCTTACACTTCGCCGAAAATTGCTTGCTGGGTTTTGAGATTTCAATCTCTTTGCATCTTGTAAATATTTTAATATTTTTGGCAATCAGAAGTTATTTTGACACACTCCACCTTAGATTAGCTTATTTTTTGTTTAATTTTAATAGATAAGAGACTACTTTTTTTTTCGAAACCATGGCAACATTGAACAACTTACTCGCACCTCGCGATCTTTTTGCATCTTGTTAATGTTATGATATTTTTGGCAATCGGAAGTTATTTTGACATAACACCTCCTTAGATTAGCTTATTTTTTGGTTAATTTTAATAGACAATTTTTATATTTTTGGTACCATAGCAACATTGAACTTTCTTGTCGTGTTTGAGATTTCAATCTTTTTGCATCTTGTAAATAATTTGATTTTTTTGTCAATCAGAAGTTATTTTGACACTCCACCATAGATTAGCTTATTTTTTGCTTAATTTTAATAGATAAGAGACTACTTTTTTTTCAAAACCATGGCAACATTGAACTTACTCGCACTTAGCGGAAAATTGCTTGTCGTGTTTGAGATTTCAATCTTTTTGCATCTTGTTAATATTTTGATATTTTTGGCAATCGGAAGTTATTTTGGCATACGCCACCATAGATTAGCTTATTTTTTGTTTAATTTTAATAGGTAATAAACTTTTTTTTTCGAAACCATGGCAACATTGAACTTACTCGCACTTCGCGATCTTTTTGAATCTTGTTAATGTTATGATATTTTTGGCAATCGGAAGTTATTTTGACATACGCCATCATAGAATAGCTTATTTTTTGTTTAATTTTAATAGATAATAAACTTTCTTATTTTTGGAATCATAGCAGCATTGCACTTACTCGAACTTCGCGAGGAATTGCTTCTTGTCTTTTGAGATTTCAATCTTTTTGCATCTTGTACATATTTTTATATTTTGCGCGATCGAATGTTATTTTCACATATGCTATCCTAGACTAGCATATTTTATGTTCAGTTTTAGTCATGTTTAGTTTTAGAGAATTCGTTTTTTTTTTTTTTTTTTTTTTTTTTTTGAAACTATGCCAACGGTGAACATACTTCGCGAAAATTTGATTCTCTTGCGCAAGATTTCAATCCTTTTGCATCTTGTAATTATTTTGACATGTGCTACCTCAAATTTTTTTATTTAATTTAATTTTATTTTTAAAAACTAAAAAACTTCGTATCCTTATTTTTTTAAGTACTCATAATGAGTATTTTCAATTTGAAAATATAGCTCTATGAATCTAAACTTACACATTTATTTATTACATTAAGTTATCCAGTAAAAGCAGTATATCAAAATTAATTCTCTTTAAACTGGTTATGGGAAAAATTTTGTAAACTACTTTGTACTAAGGTGTTTACTGTAATAACTGTATCTAAAAGGTCTTTTATTAGGTATGCACTGATTGATCGGTCACTTGGGTGATTAGTTTTTACCTGTTAAGTAGTAGAAAATTTATTTTACAATTAAAGTTACTCTGTAAGATGGTCAGTCACATGTTTGCTTGTCATTCCCCCCCCCCCATCCAAATGTTTGTGAATAATATAATTCAATGGATAAGAAGTTCAGATGTACAGAAGGTGATAAGGATTTATCATTAAAAATCATTATTTTGGTTAATTAACGAATTATCTTCATGTATTCATTGCCAGGCAGCTAATTTGCCTTTTGGTGCTACCCTGGGTTTAACTGTGAATGGTGCTCCCAAGGTCCTCTTTTTAATCCTAACTGGTCCTCTTTGGTCCCCTTTTCGATTCAAAATGGTCCTCTTTTACCCTTTTCTATGGCTAAAATGTGTTGGGAGCCCTGAATCAGTAAAAAAAAAGAAAAAAAAATTATTTTCCAGGACCAGAGGGCAGAAAAGGAGCTGCTGTTGGAGTTAAGGGATGATAAAACGCCAGAACTAGCACAAAATGATCAGAAACAGCCTGCGCTAATGATGCTTTCACCTTTTTTCAGTGTGCAGACTTAATTAGAGAAAGAAAATTCTGTATATTCCCCAGGAGATATTTAAACAGACATCAATAAGAATGATAGGAAGACTGTGCACGTTTGCCACAAATCCATGATTAGGTTTGGCAAGTTTTTATGATCGGTAGAAAAACCAATGTGTTTGCCAGTTATTGCGAAGTGGGAAACATAGAATATCGACTCACAACTTATGGACTCTGTTTTTCATAATTTTTTTTCTTCAGCAAGTTGATAAGAACATTACATGAAATTTTAATTTTAGTTTATTTGTTTTCTAGTTTAAAATAAATGTAATATTTAAATTGCCTTTTAGTGAAATATTTCGAGATGCTTTATTTTTGAACAGAGGAACAATATTTGCAATTGCATTCAAGACGGGAAAATATTTTCTTGTAACGGGCCTGACCAGAGGATATTTGGGTCTGTTAACGGACCCTTCACAAAAATCCGACCAACCAAACAGCTGAAAATAAGTTTGGTTTTAAATAATTTATTTTATCACAGCTAATTAGCAGCAGTGTTGTTGTAAACTTTTCTGAAAAGGTGTTGGTTCATGATTTAAAACACAATAATATATATCAAGGAAATGAACTTCAGAACTGCAAACAGATAAGGGTGGGGAAAAAATATGATCGCTTCAGCTAAGGTTACAAACTTCAAAATTAATGCCATTTAGCTTCTGGTGTTAAACCTTTTTGATTAGAAAATATTCTTATCATTTTGCCAGCTTGTCAATATTTGCGTTTGTATGGTGTGGTATGATGTTTAACTTATTTTGGGAGAAAATTATTTGGGTTTGATTTTTGATGCTGACAAGGATGATGAACTTTTAATGAAACTCTTTTACTTGCCCTTTTTTTCTTTAGATGTCTATAATTTTGAAAAATGCAATCTTTTAACATCCAATATGATAATCATATTTTGTTCTTTTTTCAAGCTAACTTCGCTTTATTAGGATGCAAATAAATGAAAAGTCTCTATTTTTTTTTGTTAGAACTCTCCTTTCAAGTTTTTAAAGCAAAATTTCCTTTTATGAGTTAAAAATTAAAATGCTGAATCTATGGTTTATTATTTTTTGCTTCAACTGTGCCACAGATATTGTTATCTTTATCATAGGACTCTAAAATGCAATTTTAAAATTTTATCAAAAATATTTCTTTTATAAGCAGTTTTTATACTATTGATGCCTTCACTTTGAGGATTGCAATCTCTTTGCATCCGCTATGGGAATCCAATTTTTAAAATTTTTGATGTTTAGTACGCTTTTTTACGAGGTAAACAAATTTTTTTAATATTTTTGTTAAAATCACAGAATTTATAAGTTTTAAATGAAATTCTGTACTTTTTAAGAAAGTCTTGGGTTATAAAGTTAAATGCTGGACCCTTGTCTGAGTTTTATTTTATATTTTTTGTTACAATTATTTTAAATGCTGTACAGAAATATTTCTAGTATAATTTAACATAATGCAGAATGGTAGATAAATATTGCTGCTTGAGAGAGCAATGCCGCCCCCCTGCCAAATACTAGAAAAACACCCCGGAATAATATTCTCAACATACAAGAGGAAAACACTCAACTTAAAGTTTATATTATGCAGTTTGTGCCCTCTAAATTCTAAAGTTTCATTTTAACAAAAAAAATTTTTTTTTTTGCGAAATTATTTGATTTTTCACTAAATTAATTCATTTTTCACAAAAAGCGGACCTTGTGAAAAATCCTGGACAGACCCCTTTGTAATGTAAAGGTGGTTTTCTTGTAGAACTAAAGATATATTAGTAGCTTTAAATGTCCTTGATTACTTTCCTCCGATATTAATCCTCCGGTACAGGAGAAAAGTTGAATGAAAGAGAAACTTCTTTATTCAACTATTTTTATCAAAATTAAATATTTTAAATCCTAATGGAATCGGGAAAAATAAAAAATGTAAACAATTTTAATTATAAAATTTATAAATACTAAAAATTTGCTTCAATATTAAAAGTAGCATTTAATATGTTGTGGCAGAGTTTTAAAATCACTTGTAGGGTGCTGAGGAAAAAACCAGTCTGTTAAAAAATGTAAATTTTAAGAAAAAAAAGTTTGAATGTTTTTCATTCCATTATGGCTCGAGAAATGAGCAAAAAGAAGATAAGATTAAGTTTAACTTATATTTTTACTAATAAAATATTTAAACATTAACCTTGATAAAAGAAATATAATATTTTATTTTTTAATCTTTAATAAACTAATCGTATGTACTGCACAAAACCTTACGTGGACAACCAAAAAAAAATTTTTTTTAAATATTTAACAAAAGGAGTCCAAGAATTTTTAACAGCAGTTCAATGGCGACGACATCATACATTAAGCTTTCATTGAACTCTACATTCTGATTGTGTTGAAAATAATCATTTGGGCTTTGGTTCTGGTCACCTTACGATTGATCTGTATTTTGATGATTTAGTAAACTATGACCCATATTATACCAATGCTATCATTTCTGTATTTGTGTTTCTGTAAAAGATGAATCTTAATGTAATGAGAACTGGAATTCTAAGTTGAAAGAAAGTATATTGTTTCTATTAATAGCACATTAAAATTGAATTTTGTTTCAGAACATTTAGGACGTGGAAATCCAGCTCACTATCAGGAAGAGTCACTTGTGTCATCTAGTCCGACGATAATAGGCTTACAAAGGTTTATGCATTGCCGAAAGCAGTGGGACATCAATTGGCAAGCAGTAAGGTAAGGGAAATGATTCGACTTTCATCAGTTACAACAGTTGGTTTCTGATTACTTGGAAGAGTTGAATCGGATACTACATTTGAGGATACAATTTTGCTTCTTCTGAAAATAAGTTTGCTTTCATATGCATTGAATGATGGAAAACTAAATCTTAACTTTTTAAGTAATATAACGCATTATATTTGGAATGTCTATGGCATGCTTAACAATTAAGTTAATGTTTATTAATAACCAACTGATATGATCAAATATTAAATCATAGAATTATGCAATAAGAGAATATTTAATAAAATTTTAAGTTAATGAACTAATCTAGAATACATTTTGGGATTTTAATTATTCAGAGAAAATATATTTAAAATGTAGATCTAGGGTGGGTGTGCTGCTGCTGATTTCCTCATATTTTGATTAGCACAAAAAAAAAAAAAAAAATTATATGTAGTTTTAATTTTTGGATTGACAAGTATTTATATTACAATCCTACTTTACATTGTTAAAATCCTAGGTTATTATTGATTATGATATGAGATAATCAATCAGGGGTCTGGCCAGAAGATATTTGGGTCCGTTAACGGACCCTTCACAAAAATCCGATCAACCAAAACGGACCTTTCACAAAATTCCGATCAAACAAAACGGACCTTTCACAAAATCCCGATCAAACAAAACGGACCCTTCACAAAATTCTGATAAACAAGATCGGATCTGTCACAAATTGTTTATTGAAAGAGCAAATCTGAAAGCAAAATATCGCATATTTCTGTGTATAAACCGATAATTTTTGGAACCTTTTTTTAAAGTCAAATTAGAGGGATCAGCTTATACAAAATCGGCTAATTTTGAAAAAAAAAAAAAAAACGGCACTCTTGGGATGCTCCTGCAAGCGATAAATAATTGCTACTGCCAAATAAATATAATGGTTGTTTGTTTTATCACAGCTAATTAGCAGCGGTGTTGTTGTTAACTTTTCTAAAAAGGCATTGGTAAGCACTTTTCTCCCCTCATGATTTAATAAACAATAATAATATATATCTGCGAAATGAACTTAGAACTGCAAAGGGATAGTAAGGGTGAGGAAAAAATAGGATCGCTTCAGATAGGGTTACCAACTTCAAAATTATCACCACTTAGCTTCTGGCGTTGAACCTGTATAATGACTTGATTTCAAAATATTCTCATCATTTTGCCAGCTTGTCAATATTTGCGTTTTAGGATTAGGATGCGGTGCGATGTTTAATTGCTATTTTGGGAGAAAATTATATGGGTTTTGATTTTTTGATGCTAACAAGGATGATTAACTTTAAATAAACTCTTTTAATTACCTTTTTTTTCTTTAGATGTCTACATTTTGAAAAATGAAATCTTTTAACATCCGATATGAGAATCATATTTTGTTCTTTTTTCAAGCTAACTTAGCTTTATTAGGATTCAAATAAATGAAAAGTCTCTTAATTTTTGTTAGAACTCTCATTTCAAGTTTCTAAAGCAAAATTCCATTTTCTGTTATGAGTCAAAAATTAAAATGCTGAATAGATGGTTTATTTTATTTTATTTTTTGGGTCAACTGTGTCCACAGATATTAATGATATGTTTATCATAGGACTCTAAAATGCAATTTGAAAATAATTTTATCAAAAATATTTCTTTTACAAGCCCTTTTTATACTTTTGATGCCTTCACTTTAAGAATTGCGATCTCTTTGCATCCGCTATGGGAATCCGATTTTTCAAATTTTTGATTATTACGCTTTGTTAAGAGGTAAACAATTGAAATATCTTTTTATTTTTGTTAAAATAAAAAGTTTTAAACGAAATTCTGTGCTTTTTAAGAGTGTCTTGGGTCAAAATGTTGAATGCTGAACCCTATTCTGAATTTTATTACAACTACAATTTTTATTTTATTTACAATTATTTTAAGTACTGTACAGAAATATACCTAGTATAATTTAACATAATGTAGAATGGTAGATAAATATTGATACTTGAAAGAGCGATGCCCCCCCCCCCCCCCCCCCCGCCAAATATCAGAAAAAAAATCCAGAATGATTTTCTCGACGTAGAAGAGGAAAACACTCAGCTTTAGGTTTAATTGATGCAGTTTGTGCCATCTCTAAATTCTAAAAATTCGTTTTAACAAAAAGAAAAAAAAAAAAAATTTTTAACGATTTTTTTTTTTTTTTTTTTTTTTGCGAAGTTTTTTTATTTTTCACAAAATTAATTCATTTTTCACAAAATTATTCGATTTTCCACAAAAAACGGACCCTGTAAAAAATCCTGGACAGACCCCTGTCAATATTAACCTATGATAACGATGATGCTTGATTGATATGAGAGGTTGGATATTATTGGAGTTACTGAGACATGGGCTACCAAAAGTGATGATGATTTATTATCTATTGCTGGGTATAATTTGTTTAGACAAGATAGAGTAGGTAAAAGAGGTGGTGGGGTTTTATGTCAGAGACACTTTAATTTGCAATGAATTGGTAATCAATGATACACCTAATGAGATTGATATGATTTGGCTGGAGTTGATGAGCAATAAGGGAAATAAACTACGTTTAGGGAACATTTATACGCCACCCAACTTAAGCCAGGGTCAAGATGAACAGATGATTAGTATTATTAGTGACATTTCAAGCAAGGGGTCAGTCATTATAATGGGAGATTTTAATTTTCCAGGAATTGATTGGAATAATTTTTAACATAGTAATAGCAGAGAAGAATTTTTGAAAGTAATTGGTGACTGTTTTTTAGATCAAATTGTAACTCAGGGTACTCGACAGGACGTGATTTTGGGTCTAAGTTTTCTGTGATATGGAAGGTTAGGTTTGGGATTAAATTTGATACGCACAAAGTGAAGAATTTTAGGTTTGTGCCCAATTTCAGAAATACTGACTTTGTGGCACTTCGGCAGAGTTTGAAAGCAGTTTTTTCTTCTGGATTGGACAATAGCGATGTGAATCTTCAGTGGGCAGAGTTTAAGGAAAAGCTAGTGAAAACGGTTGGGGATCAGGTTCCTTTTAGGAGAAAGGGTGTCAACACTAAAATTTGGCCAATGTGGTTCTCCAGGGAAACTAAAGACGCTCTAAATTACAAGCAAGCTGCTTTTCATAGGTTTAGAGAAACTGGTCACAGTGCAGATAGGCTCCAATATTGTAAGGCAAGGCGTAAATTTAAGTATTTGGTACGGATTCAGAAAAGAGAGTTGGAGCAAAGACTGGCAGATAACATAAACAGGAATCCCAAGAGGTTTTTTGCATACGCTAATTCTGGGAAAGTTCGAAATAGTCATATCGGGCCACTGGTTGATGAGCACGGAATTTTAATTCAGGACGATAGTGATATTGCTAATGTTCTTAACTTTTTTCGAGTGTTTTTAACGATAACTGTATCTCAACAGTTGACACCAACAAGACACAAGCTATAGTACAGCTTGAAGACTTTGTATTTTCCAGGGATGACGTTTTACTTCATTTGAAAAAAATTTAGAGACTAAGGCTCCGGGACCTGATAATATTTATCCAAAAATTTTAGTTGAATGTGCGGAGGAATTAGCAGATGTAATCGTAAATATTTTTAATGCTTCTTATAACTCGGGGACCGTGCCAGAGGACTGGAAGCTGGCTAACATTACACCGCTCTTCAAGAAAGGGTCTAAAGGGAGTGCGGGAAATTATAGACCTGTGAGTCTAACTTCGGTGGTTTGCAAAAATTTTGAAACATTGATAAAAATTAAGATAGTAAATTTTCTAGAGACTAATAATCTATTGACTAGTTTTCAGTACGGTTTGAGGAAAGGCAAATCTTGTGCAACTAATTTATTACATTTCTATGACGAAGTTACCATGGCTTTGGACAATAAGAAGCCTGTAGATGTTGTTTACATTGATTTTCAAAAAGCTTTCGATAAGGTACCGCATGTTGCTCTACTTAGCAAATTAGCTGATATAGGAATAGGAGGGAAAACTTTCATTTGGGTAAAAAACTGGCTGACCGGAAGGAAACAAAGGGTAGTTGTAAGGGGAAATTACACTAATTGGAGTGAGGTTTTAAGTGGGGTTCCTCAAGGATCAGTGTTAGGGCCTGTTTTGTTCATTGTTTTTATGAACGATATTCACAAAAATATTTCTGGGAACATATATTGTTTTGCTGATGATGTCAAAGTTAATGGGGGACTGTAGATAATGAAGAACAAGCAAAACAGCTGCAAGAGGATCTAGATCATATTACAGAGTGGGCTGATAAATGAGGTATGGCTGTTAATGTTGGGGAAATGTCAAGTGCTACATTTAGGGCATAGAAATAAGTGTACAAGTTATTATTTGCAAGGTACAGTCATTAGTCAGGCAGACAAAGTTACTGATCTGGGGGTCTTAATAAGTCAGGATTTAAAGTTTAGCCAACAGTGCAGCATTGCGAGTAACAAGGCCAATAAGATGCTTGGGTTTATCAATAGATCTATTTCAAACAAATCTAAAGAAGTTCTTCTGCCCTTATATAGAAGTTTGGTAAGACCTCATTTGGAGTATGCTGTTCAGTTTTGGTCTCCTTATCTTAAAGACATTAATGTATTGGAAAGGGTTCAAAGGTGAGCTACAAGGCTAATAAATGGACTTTCTCACTTAGACTATGATACCAGGCTTAGAAGGCTCAAAATGTACAGTCTTGAGCAAAGAAGAAACCGAGAGGACATGATTCAGTTGTTTAAATTTATTAAAATGAAAGATGTTACGGGGCTGAAGTTTAGCACTGAAAACAGGACAAGGGGTCATTGTTTTAAGCTATTTAAATCCCAGGCTAACATAGATATTAGGAAAAATTATTATAGCAGGGTAGTGGAACCTTGGAACAGTTTACCGGAAGAGGTGGTAATGAGCAAGGGAGTACAGTAATTTCCGGAAGAAACGCCGCGGCGCATACGTGTTTAAAAGTAAAATTTTATTCAGCTGCGGCGCTTGTAGCGATGCGGCCTTTACGAGCGAAAACAAATTTTTCGAGCCGCGAGTCCGAACAAGCAAGCACGGGAGGGGAAAAAAAAAAAAGATTTCCTCCGTGCGAAGGGAAAAGGTTTCCTCCACTCTCCACTTTTAATGTTCTCCTCCAACTCATTCCGTGAAATAGACCTGTCCACACCCCACCTGTTCAACGAAATGGATTCATCCACACCTGTTTCGGCGGTGGCGTGCTAGGAGAAAGCGCGCGACGTCATTTGCATTCGTTCTTTCTCGTTACTTGTTGCGCTAAATCTTCGATCTTTCTTTGCTCTCGTTCGTTCGATTTTTTTTCTTAACGATGGCTCCTAAGCGAAATCGCAGCTACACTGCCGGCTTCAAATTGACAGTGATAAATAGAGCTACAGAAATTGGTAATCGGGCGGCTGGAAGAGAATTCGAAGTCGACGAAAGATGTGTTCGTCGCTGGCGTTCCGAAAAGGACAATTTGGAAAACATGCGTAAGACGAAGCATGCTAGACGAAGTGGCACGGTGAAATGGCCCCAGCTTGAGACCCAACTTGCAGCGTGGATAAAGGAACAGCGGGAAAAAGGCGTGCCAGTGTCCACCATTAAAATTCGGCTGCAAGCCAAGAAAATGGCTCAGTTGATGAGCTTTGACGACTTCAAAGGCGGGCCATGCTGGTGTTATCGCTTCATGGCCCGTCACAAAATCTCGGTTCGTTGCAAAACGACTATAAGCCAACAGTTGCCTAAGGACTGGGAAGAAAAAAAAACTGCCTTCCTGGACTTTGTTAAGGAAGCAATCGCGGCTGGGAAGTTCAACCATTCCCAAATCATCAACATGGATGAAACACCGCTCACCTTTGACTGCCCGGCAAACCGAACCGTGGACCAGACCGGCGTGAAAAGTGTATCCATCACCACGACCGGCCATGAGAAAACATCGTTCACCTGCGTGTTGGCTTGCGCCGCGGACGGAACGAAGCTAAATCCTCTGCTGATCTTCAAAAGAAAAACGCTTCCGAAAGGGAATTTCCCGAGTGACGTAATCATCTCCGCGAACGAGAAAGGATGGATGAACGAGGCGGTGATGATGGAGTGGCTAGAGACTGTTTGGCGGCGCCGGAAAGGAGCCTTTTTCCAGCCCAAAGGACTTCTTGTGATGGACAGTATGCGTTCCCACCTGCTAGATAGTGTGAAACTAAAGTGCAAAGCTCTATCGGCCACATTGGCCGTAATTCCTGGCGGCATGACAAAAGTTTTACAGCCGTTGGACTTATCCGTAAACAAGGCGTTCAAGGCGGAAATGAGACGACAGTGGGAGGAATGGATGACTGAGGGTCTGCATTCCTTCACCAAAGGAGGGAAAATACGCCGAGCCACGTACGAAGAAGTCGCTAAATGGGTGTCAACTGCGTGGAACTGTGTAACAAAAAAAACAATAGTGTCAGGATTCAAACAATCCGGCATTTGTTCCTATGAAAACGACTTCGTTGAGAACGACGAGGTTGATGATCTTGATGAGCCAGAACCTCGCATCACTTGCGTTGATGAGGACATGTTAAAATTGTTTACTTCAGACACTGAAGAATCTGATTTTGATGGATTTTAAGTTGGAATTTTTGCCGTAATATATTTTGTTCACGTATCAAAATTTGTTAAAATGTTATTTTCATCAAAATGTATATATTTGCTTGTATTGTGTTTTCTGTTTTTCTAAATATAATTTAATTCTTTCAATCCCTGCATTTTATTTACTTGATCATTTATGCTGTTTTTTTGCTTGTATAAAGGTAAGTCCATTGAAAATTCAATTTTTAGTATGCGGCGTTTACGATGATGCGGCGCTTCTGAGCATTTCTTTTTTTTTCGAAGCGATTTTTGCGGGGTGCGGCGCTTCCGGCGATGCGGCGTTTCTTCCGGAAATTACTGTAGATAGTTTTAAGAAGGCCAATGATCACTGGGGATTGTAAATTGACTAGGACCAGTCTAGCTGGGCCCAGAGCCTGTTGCTGGTTGTCACTTTTGTATTTGTATTATCTTGGAAAGTGAATACAAGATAAGTTAAAATATGTTGACAGATCAGTACATCTTAAAAAAGCTTAAATCTTTTAGCAATTATTAAATTAAATATAATTTTAAACTAATTACTTGAAGATACCCAATGGGTCGCATATCTGCCCTTGTATATATAAATCACTATTATGAGTTTCAAAGCAAGAAATATTTGAAGAATGTTTAATGCAGTATATTTATATAGCATCTTTTAAAACTTGAGTTTATATTAATAGTTTATAATTTTATTATAATGTAATGTAGCTTTCAATAGAATATTTTGTTAGTAAAAATTTTATGAATTGAATGAATTCTGGTTCTAAGGGTTCAATATCAATGCAAAAAATTAAAAAAAAATTAAATATACATTTTCTTTATGATTTATGACGAGGTACAATTTTTAATTCAAATGACTAACTTATATAATATCTGTAAAAGAAGGTTCATAACATAAATTTTTCCAGGCTGAATCACCGATCAGGCCAAAGCAACCTTATTTGGCCAGGCCAAAGCTTTGTTTCTTCTCTAATTGTAATGCATAATGATTTTATTGAATAAGCATATTGTTGCAATGTTAATTTCCAACAATTTATTAACACTAATGTGTATGTTAAGAATTTAATAGACACTATGTTATGGCTAGAGATGTAAAATTTCAAGGAATTTCGATGCCATCAGAAGAATCTTTTTTTTTTTTTGAGAAATTGGGGGAAAAAT
The DNA here is from genome assembly GCF_026930045.1 of Uloborus diversus. NCBI lineage: Eukaryota > Metazoa > Arthropoda > Arachnida > Araneae > Uloboridae > Uloborus > Uloborus diversus. Next base: position 48,525,600 of record NC_072739.1, on the reverse strand, counting down.
AGAAATTGATTTTTTATGAATTAAAATTAAGTTCAGTAGCTAGATTTTCTTACGAAACAAAAAGTGCTTGAAATTTAAATTTATGCTATCTGTATTTTTCCTTCTTAGTGTAAAAATCTTCCTATTGAAAAGTCTTTCTATTTCTTACAGCCAGTAAATTTGAAAACACAAAGTATTCAAATTTGTAATATCATCATTCAGTAGTAGATTTTCACTAGGGAATGATTTTTATAAATGGTTAAACCATTATTGTTTTTTATTTGTTTTTCTTCTGTAAAAAAAATATTTGCATTCACATTACATGTTTGGACCTGCATCAGGCACGGTGGACCTATTATATTTTTAAAAAAAATCTCCCCAGACCTCCATTTTGAGCACAATCTTTATACGATCATATTAAAATGAAAATATATTTAAATTTCAACATTTTCACTGCTTCATGTTATTGATATAGTTATGTATTTGTATAATTTAGTTTACAAATTTAGTTTCTTTGTTTCTAAATAATAGTTCTTCTTATCCTCCTAGGGTGCTTTGTAACCATCAAAAATTACGGCCCTTCAGATCGTGACTTTTCGTCTCCTCAGCCTCATCTCCCGTCAATCTTGTTTCCAACAGCAGGCAGGGAACGTGGCAGGCCAGTTTCTTGCAATTCCTTCTTCACCCATATCTACAGCAGCTCTTTGATCCCTCCACTTAATTTTTCTCTTAATCATGAGTAATATCAATGTCAACCGTAGTCTTTCAGACCAATTTTACCGCTATAAGATGCCAAAGCTTCTTGCCAAGGTAAGTTTATAACACTTTTTGAAATATTTATAGTGTTTTGCTACAGTGAGCTGAAATGCAGATCTTCTTGAAATTGGTTTTGTTTTCAGGGAATTAAAATTCCAAATATTCTGGTGTATGATGTGAGCTAGGATTATTACTGATTTTTGTTTAGCCAGGAGTGTAGAAATCAATGAACTACTTGATACAGGATCGGAAAATGAGTTTTCTTGTTCAAAGTACTCAGAGTTTGAAAATTCTGAAGCAATAGTACTTTCAGCGCTGTCAGAATGTAGTAGTTGAAATCAAGTTCAGATTCAAATATTTATTTTCTACATATTTAGTGTAGTTCTGCCGTTAATTTCTCCCTGCAGAGAAAAAAATATCCCTCTGCGATCCTACAAACTAGACACGTTCTGAGTAGCACTTTGGCTGAGTACTTGGTTTTTCACTACTCAACCGAGTACCGAGTTCCAATTATGTTTTAAGAAGAACCACCGACACATATATGATGAATTTTGTACTGGTTGGAATAGTAGTATAGACCTTCACGTCCAAATAAGTTTTTAAAACAAAATTCCATCTGAAATTTACACATTATTTAAAAGATTTTGTTTGTGTCAATAATTTTACAAATAAGTTATGTTTTAAATTAAAAATAAACGAATATATAAAAGGTAGGATTAATATCAAGTTGGAATTAAAACAAATTGTATCAATCTATACTTCTAGTCTGCCAAACTTAAATTTTTGAAAGCAAATGAAACAACATTAAAAGCACAAATGTGTAGGAGCACTGAAGTCACGTATTTCTGCATTATAAGGAACATTTTTTTCAGTGCATAAAATGTGAGCTAATGGATAAAAAATCCGACTTTTGTCAGATGTCTTTAAATCCATAAGCTCACATTTTGTGCATTGAAAAAAGCATTCCATGTTATGCCAAAATACTTGTCTGCAGTGTTCCTTCACATTTGTTCTTTTAACACTTTTTTTTTAAGAAAAGGTATTTTTATGCTTCTTATAAATAATTTTGTTTGTGGCAAAAATCCATTTAATAATATAAAGGTTTCATTAACTTCAGGTCATTAAAATATAAGATTTACTCCATTGAAGCATAACAAACTTCATTATTCTCAAACTTGAATTTGACTAGTAAATTTGAATTGTAAATGATCATAGTATAATGCTTGCACTTTTTATTAATTGAAAAATATGCCTTGAACAATATTCAATTTTTTACAACTACTCGGTATTGGCAGAGTACCTGATCAAAACTTGGCAGTGTATAGAGTAGTTACCGAGTTCTTGGTACGTTTCTACTACAGATTTTTCTGTGCAAATTTAAAGTAATACATTGCCTCATTGAATTAAAAAAAAATCATCTATTAAAACAGCTTTTTTTATGTATATGAATGAAAGCTGACAGTATTTAGTGATATCTTCCGTTTGAAATCAAAATACTAAATACAGGGCTGCTAACTACCACGCATTTAACTACGCATCTCAAAGCAAAAACTGCACATTGGTAGAAAAATTGGAAGGAGAATCTGAAATAGCTTCCAAAGTTAGATTTCCATCGTTTTTTGCATCTTGTAAATATTTTAATATTTTGAATAGTTGGGAAGTTAAACGCTTTCAAAGATAATCTTATTTTATGTTTTATTCCAATACTTAATGGTATTTTTTTTTTTTGGTAAAGATAGCAACACATGACACTTATGACACAGAAAGTTGCTTCTCATGTTCAAGATTTTAATCTTTTGTCATCATGTAAATATTTTAATATTGTGGACAATTCAGTTATTTTAATGCATACGACCAAGTTTATTCTCTATTTTAATAATTAATGAAGCAATTTACTTTTGGAAATTAACAGATTTACTTAAAATCACTACATCTGAGTGTTCGTTATATCGGATTTTCATCCACCTCCCCTCCCCCAGAAATCGCAAAAATACTTCTATGAACCTATTAATGACATAACCTTGCTATTAGCAATTAGGGTAATAAAGTGAAATATTATTAACTATATTGTACTGAATAATAAGTAACTAAGAAGCACTACTACAAACATCGAAGTAGAAACCAAAGTTACCCAACTAATGCTTGTATTGTCGAAGTTTGACAATTATTTCTTTATTAGCCGATAGTGTTAATTTTTGTTGTTCAAAGATCAGTTTAAAAGTTTGAATGCATCACTTTTCTTGATAAAACTACAGTAAAATCCCTCTAATGCGAACACTATTTTTTTGTCCGCAATAGAGAGGTGTCCACAGGACAGGGGTATAATAATGTTATTTCTGTTGGAACTGGGAATTAAAAATGTCCGCATAAGAGGGGTGTCCGCCTTTGAGGGGTGTCCATTAGGAGGGGTTTTACTGTATCTTGTGTTTTAAAATTTTATTTCTTAAAATATACTTAAACATTTTCTCCCCAAATGTCCAAAAAAAAAACTCCCTTAAAATGAAGTTAAATGTTCACCTTGACTTTGCTCCTAAATTTAGAAGAAAAAAAAAATCATTACTACTTTGTTAAATTATCCTATTAATTTTATTTTGTAAATAACTTATAAAATTAACTTACATGATAACAAAAATACCTTTGTGTTAAAAATTAAAATAATCAATTAACCAATGTTTTAAAGCACAAAATTGTAAATTTACAATTTTTGTGCTTCAAAACGTTGGTTAATTTATTATTTTAACTTAACATGGTCAAATTGGCACTTATACCAACAATCACCCTTATAGATTGAAAAATCTGTATGGAAAAGAAATTTTTACCTTGTAAAGGTTCTTTATAAAAAGAAAGGTGGGAAGAAGATGGCCGATTCCCATTTTTTCAGTCTTCACTTTTTGTTTGTACTTCTTTCTTAGCATGTCGATTTTTTCAGGTCTATTGGAGCACATCTTAATAGTAACAAAAATGCATTGAAATTTTCACTGCATAATGAGTTATGTAACATTAATATTCTCTATAAGAGTGAAGAAACCTTTTGTCTTTTCATATTCATGTATCTTAATGTTTTTTTTTGCTTTTAATTTGTGTTTGCTGTTAATTACTAAGTACCTGAATATTTTAAATTTGCGTAAGCCTTTTTTTTTTCCGCTTTGTACAGGTTGAAGGAAAGGGCAATGGCATCAAAACTGTAGTGGTAAATATGGTTGAAATAGCTAAAGCTTTGAACAGACCTCCAACTTGTAAGAAACATTTTGCTTTACAGTTTTATACCAGTTAAAAATGAAAAGTGTCAGTAGAATTGTGTTTTGTAGCATTGTTTTTTCAAGTTATTATTCTTGCTTTAATATTGGTGTTATATATTTTTGTGTTGAAAAAATAATCTTGAATTTAATTTTTTTTTTCTGGCGTTCATTTAACAAATAGTATCTGTTCAGAATGCATCCTATTGCATGTATCAGGAAAAAAACACAACTTAGTTCATTTAAGGCATTTAACAAATATTTTCAATAAATTTGTTGTCTTAACAGAGGAGGTGCATTCTCATAAACCGCTCAAAAGTTCATACGATCACACCTATTTAATTTTCAGTCCAATTGAATGGTTTTTCCCAATAGCTTTTTGTTTTGCGACCTTGAGCACCCCACTTGCTATCAGTATCTTTAAGCAAGTGCATCTGGTTCAAATTTCATTGCATTCTTTTAGAAGCGGTCTGTGAGACCGCATCTCCTCTTCAGTGTTACAATTTTCGGCTGTAGTAGACAGGCTTTAAACGTTAGAGCCCCGAGGTTCATTTATCTTATCCACTTATGCGGAAGCGATCCAAATTCTAGATGAGGTTGAGATTTGTTTGAAATGTTCACAAAGGTTATGCAATGATGTTCCAGGGGCGGTGAAGACCGAATTATTCCTTGAAATAAGACGTAAAATACTAATAGTTTAAGGGCTGTCAAAAATTTCCCGTAACATATAATCAATTTTCTGGTCCTAAAATGTTCTGTATATATTTAACTAAAATGAAATCCTTAATAAATAAGATTCATTTTTATTAAGAGTAGATAGTTATTTACTACAGTATAGATGATTTTCTCAAAGAATCTAAGACTAGCAACATTTCTTCGGAAAAGGTCTATTTTGATTAAAAATTCGAAAATATTTTTTCCCCTTGCTAATAAAATTTCAAAGAACATCTGTGGGAAATTAGAGGAATATATAATAATTACACATTTTTTTAAAAAATTGCAAATAGAGAGGTCTCTGGGACTTCACGTTCCCTGTTACATCGTACTTTTTCATCTCCCCTGTTACGGGTTAAATTGAAAAATATTAAGAGCATCCTTAAATCTCTTTATTACTAATAGTATTGTGCTCTAATTTTATTACTAGTAGTATTTTTGCAAATAATTATTTTATTGCAATGAATATAATATTTAGCATTGTTTTTTTAGTTCAATCTATTTTTTTAACCCACCTCCCCATAATAAAGTTTGGGAGGGGGTTGAGCACCCTCTTTGTTGAAATAGGAAGCTGAAATTCTTCCAGTAGATTACTATCACAGTCTAAAAATATTAAGGGGTGTTCTGTTATCTAAGAGGACCCTTTTTTTACATGTATTTTTGAACCATCTTAATGTACACCCTGTCTCCTGTGCATTAGAGATGAGACGGGCTCAGCCCGAGCCCGAAGTGAGCTCTAGAACCGAAAATAGGTTTCGGGCTCAAGCACAGATATTCAATCTCCATACAAATTCAAAGCAAATAAACATTTTCCTACTGTGAGAAAATGAAAAGAACATTTAAATCAGTTCAATCAATGTCAAATTTACCCCTCCCCCTCCCAAAAAAAAATTAACTTATTTATCCTGTTTCTTTGTGATTATTGCAATATGTCATACAGTAATGCATTTGAAGTGGAGTATTTTAAGAAAATTTACAAATTTCGGTTAATGAAAAACATTTGACGTAACCTTTTCCATTGACAGATCATGTCAGATTGTAGAAGGCTCAGTTTTTGATACAAGAAAGTTTCCTACGGGCTCGGTTACAAATTTTCAGGCTCGGGCGGGCCCGGACTCTTAAAAATGAGCCCAAACTCATCTCTACTGTGCATATTAACCTCTCATAATTAGTTGAAGGCACTGTGTGAGTTGTCATGGGAAATGGTGGCACAGACAGTATCAATAGCAGTATTTGGTCCATTTGCAGTACCGTATGTACTCGCGTATAGGTCGATTTCGCGTATAAATCGACCCCCCCTTTTTCAGAGAAAAAATCTAAAACCCACGTATAAGTCGACCCCCATACTTTCCAAAAACATCGCGAATTATTTTCAAAGAAATTTCAAAATAATGAACACGTTTATTTACAAATAAAATACGAATTAAATAGGAAAACATTTCTGAAAGCCTTCAAACTCGGATTCCGAGTCGGACGCAAAAAAAAAAGTTCATTAAAGTCCCGCTTCCGTCATCACTGCGTCATCGTATACATCGGCGGCTGCAGAATCATCAAATGATATCAGAGGATGCGTTCGACGAACCTCACCGGTCAACCGGTAAGTAACCAGTTACTAACCGCAGTGTTCTATGATCAACCGGTTACCGCAGCAGTTACCATTCTAAGCAGTTGATTGGTTGATTTGAGCACGTGATCATTAGCTGTCACGTGATTAACTAACCGGTCGCTCCCGGTCGTGCTCGTCGAACGCACTCTCAGTCTGAATGGCGTGACTGTTGACGATAAATATTTTCATACGTTTCACGATATTTGTTAATTGCTGATTTGATCCTTAATAAAGAAGAATAAAATTATCTTTATTTATGTGTATTATTTAGGCTTTTTTAGTTATTATTTTTTAATAAATTTACTTTTTCACACTATCAACTTACCAGCAACTACCTGTAACCGCACATCGGCATTTCTCGTAGCTTCCCAGCTCTCGTTGATCGGAAAAAAATTTTCTGAAAATTTGACCCGCGTATAAGTCTACTCCCCTTCCTTTGATCTCATTTTTTGGACAAAATTTCTCGACTTATACGCGAGTATATACGATAGTTGCAATCATAGATCTTAAAATAGAATAGATGTGCCTTCTCCCCACTTCTCTCCTCAGAGCGCGCTTCAACATCCCCCGTTGGACATCACGTGATCAAGGGACACCTCTCACAAGAAATTGTTTCTCCTATCGAAGAGAATCACTTTGCGCCGCGATCATTTGCACAATTAAAGGAAATTAAAGCATTTAACCCATGGGTTAAATGCTTTAAGCATGGGTTAAACTCCCCTTTAAGCATGGGTTAAATTAAAGCATTTAACCCATTATTAAAGAAAAGGGGAACACTCTGTCCCTCACGTAACACATATTTTTCACTAAAAGTAATAATTAAAAGAGGTAACAATTTTGTTTTCATTAAGAAATCGCAAATGTATTTGTTGTACTTTTGCAAAAAATGTCCTTTGTTACTTTTTAAGTTATTACATTTTAATGAAATGTGGGACAAAATGACAGCTTTTTCATGGAATGGTCCATTAGATATTTTCCCAATCATAACTTTTGAAGCAGGCGCACAAGCTATTTTAACTTTTTTTCAAGTGCTTTAAATACTGAGTAGAAATAGACGTCTTCAAAAATCTTAAGCAAAAATTGACCTTATAAAATTCCTTTTATTTCAATCAAATTTTTCAAATACAGATAAATGGTTCAATGCGTGCCTTTTCCTACAACTTTTGAAGCCAATGCAACGATTTAACATAAAACCCTATCTAAAAGCATAAACCAATTAGAAATACAAATGTAAATAGTATCGAATGTCAATTAACTCAATTAAATAATATTCTAAGATTCGCATGCGTTTCGCACCAACACACTATTAGCCAAACAAATAACTTTGGTTTGATCCTGATTTTTAAGCAAATTCAGTGTTTTTTTCTTTTTTTAAAGTACTCAGTAAATAAATTCATTTGCAATTATAAACTACATGACTTCCGCCCCCTCCCCAATTTTTCTTTTCTTTTTTTTTTCGTCAACACAATTTTGACAATTTAAACTCGAGGGTGAAGAAAACTAGTGATTATTGTCCTTCAACAATATTAATTTTGTCACTTTCCTACTTGTTGGTCTTTGTGAATTATTTTCATTGTTTGAATTGACTGCGCGATACATTCCAACGCTTCAATATTTAGTAACGACTAATTTTATAAACTTGTTAACGAGAAAATCTGCTGCTTCTGTTTCCAACATATGCTTATTTACACTTAGAAAAACGGAATTAGAAATTTTTCTCATAACTCTTGTGGCTTCATGAGTAACATTATATTTTTGTGTTTTACTCCCAAAACTTTTTCACATTCTCGCTCAGTTGTTCTTCACAAATGTACATATTTCAATGGTTGCAATAAGTTATCATACTTGAATGTGTCTCAAAATTCTTAAATTTTATTATGCCTATTTTTTAGTTTATTGTAGTTAAGACTGCGTTGCAGTTGTCGCAGTTCACAACAGAGTGCATTTGCCGGACAAAAAATCCAGCGTAGTCAGAAACATCACTAACTGCGTCATGTTAACCGAGATGATTTCTGAATTTTCCAAATCGTTGTCAAAGGAATCGGGGGAAAAAAAGGCTTTCTTTCAAATCATTTTTGCTACGCTTCAAACTTAATCTTAGCATTTGAAGGTTGTTAAAATCAGCGCAATTTAAAGAACTGAACTCCTTAAATTTCCGTATGAATGAATAATCTTTTTTTCGCACTTCGAAATTGTCCGACGATTATTGTTGAATCCCCCCTCACAACCTGATCGCACTGAAAAAAGTTTCTAGGTGATCCTGAGTAAGCTTATAAGTCATTATGCAGTTTAGAACTGGAATTCGGGCACCTACATACTTTTCATATGTTCCCAGCACACTTTTCATAGAAATTAGGAAACTTAAAAATCCAGTTTTTCGAGGACATACTATAATTAATTTTCCATCACTTGTTTTTAGTGATTTAATGTAATGTTCCGCATCTACAATAAATTGCTTAAAATATTCTTAATTTCGACTCTGCAGGGAACTTTTTTTGCCTTTAGCAGAAAGAAAGATTTCTGTTACTCAGAAAGTCCACTATGTCTTTATTTTTTAATAAAATTGGCACCAGCATCGCATTCATGAAACCCTCTTTCGCTAAAAAATTTCAGATTCACACATATAGAGATTTCTCCTATAAGTATAATGAAAATCTTCAGATAATCCTAGACTTTTAACGACGCTTCGCATTGTTAAATCACTGCTGCCCGAGAAGAGGGAGACACAATGTCCCTTGATCACGTGATTCTCGGCAGAATCATGATGACCCCACTTCCTCCGGGCGAAATACGCTGCGTTGTAGGAGAAAGGCCTATCTATCCCTTTTAAAGATCTATGGTTGCAATGCTGTAGTGTGAAGGAGTAGATTCCAAATGGTGTTCTGTGATTACTACTCAGTGTGCACTTTGCACTCTGTTTTGATGGGAATGCTATTGTTTGGATAGTAAATTTTAAAGCCGCTACTATCGTACATTGTATTAAAAACAAAAAACCGCTTTTAAATTGTTCATTTAGACTTATTGCTACTGTGTAATTATATGATAGAATGCAAGAAGGGTCTTCTTAACATGAATTCTTTTTCTAGCTTAAAAGTATCATTTTGGCCATGTTGGAATTGAATGCAAAATACTTGCTGAGCAGGATTCAAAATCACAATTACAAACACTTGCCTGCATTACCACGCTCGCCCTGCTGCGGAACCACTGCAAATGACATAAATGCCACTATTGACCAATATTGGCTCCCCCACCACAACTTGCGTAGCAGCTTTTCAAAATACAGGAAATTGATTATAACCCATCCATTATTTGAATAAGTTGCTCTTTTTATGTACAGTTCTAATTGTCTAAGATTATTCCAATATGCAATGATATTCTAATCATTTACATTAATTCTGAATTGCACTTGCAATGAGTTGGAGGGGAAAAGTTAATGTGATCCAAATTTGTTCGTGGGCCTTAAATAGAAGGGTTAACTATGTTTCTCCCCCTCCATTTGTATGCACACATTGGTATGTTACTGTGAAAACAATAACGAAAAGTCTTAAATGAAATAATTTGGGTGTTGACTTTCTGTGTACCCTTGGGACTCAGAAATTTGATTTTTTTTTTCAATTGTTGTAAATTTTAATCTGATTATATTTGAAAGCCTTAATTTTATTTTCCCTCCTAGATCCTACAAAATACTTTGGATGTGAACTTGGAGCACAGACTCAGTTTGACTTAAAAAATGAGCGTTATATCGTAAACGGCTCTCATGAAGCTGCTAAGCTTCAAGATCTTTTAGATGGTTTCATTAAGCGTTTTGTTTTGTGTCCTTCTTGTGACAATCCTGAAACCGTTCTGGTAATTATAAATTTTCATGATTTATCTTTCATGGCTGTAACTAATTGCTTAGATTGAAAAATTGTAATTTATTTTTAGACTGTTCTTGCAAAGAAAGGTGTAATTAACACCAAGTGCATTGCTTGTGGCTATAGTGGACAACTGGATTCAACTCATAAGTTAACAACTTTCATCCTCAAGAATCCACCTGGAATGGTAAGTAGGATATAATTTTATCATAAAATATAAATGAACTAGTACTGAAATTCTACAACTAAATGCAAAGTCCTTGATTAAAAAAATATTTACTTTGTATTATGTAGTATGTGTTGATTTGTTGCTTCTGACTAGTGATGTGCTAAAAATGTAGATCTGCGGATCCCGATCATTAGTGTCTAGATTCACGGATACGGATACACACCTTTTAATTTTTTTAACACTCTTTTATTAGCTTCACCTGTATGTATCTTGTAACGGAATCTTGCAGCTCAAATTTCGCCCACTTCTTGCAATCGGATTCTTTTGAAATATGGCACATGACCTCAGACCCGATGACAATGCAATATTCTATAATCAAATTAAATCTTTTAATTGTTAGTTTCTTCCAATTTTAATCAATATTTTAGCATAAATCCAACAATGTGAAAAAGGAAAAATTTAAAAAAATAAATTAAAAAATGTTCGCAAGAATTATTTAAAAATATCTACAAAAACCTTTAATTTTTCTGTAACAAAATTTGTTCCTATGTTCCAAGGTAATTAGAACATGAAATATAATTGTTTTTAACTAATTTCATGCCAAAATTTAGGTGAGCCTTCAATTGGAAATTCATTGCTGATTCACACCATTGTTGAACAAAACTTTTATTCAAATGCATCTCAAGTTTTCAAAGTAATGTAGATATGATTTCCGCACACATACATCGATATTTTTTCGTAAAACAAGTTAAACTAAAAAGAAGAAAATAAAATAATAGTTTAAACAACTAAAAAAACACTTTTGTAGCAAGATGAACTAAAAAGTGAAAATCTTTGGATGATAGTAGTTGACCAATCACTTAATTTTAATGTAATACAAAAAAGTCTGGGGGGCTTATCATTTCTTGAATTTCTTCCATTTGTTGTCCATGCAAAAATGTAAATAGACAACACCCCACATTTTTTGTATTACATTAAAATTAAGTGATTGGTCAACTACTATCATCCAAAGATTATTTTTTACTTTTTAGTTCATTTTGCTACGAAAGCGTGTTTTTTAGTTTTTTAAACTATTTTATTTTACTTCTTTTTTTACCCCATTTCTTCAAAAAGTATGGCGACATCATAATCAAGAAATCATTTATTCTTAAAAATTGATTTATCCTTAAAAAAAAGTCTCCGCTAATGATATGGGGACAGTTGGGAGAAATTGGAGAGCTTAGCATTTATGATTAAAAGGGGAAATTATTTTTAGCTTGTCCAGTGGATGTAGGAGTAAGTCTGAAACTGCCATTGTGGAATTTAATAGAGTATTATGCATACATATATTCAGAATTCTAAATATGTGTCGAAATTTAGGAATGTAAAAATCTGTTGATCCGGCAAAAACGTAACCGATAGGGATACAGATCTTTCCTCCAATATGCGGTACATCACTACTTCTGACATCCGGTATGCGAGACACAACAATTGTACCTTTGTGAGCCCAGTCTTTCCCAAGCACTCAAATTGATGTAGAAAGGCAAGCATCTGATTCATAGCTTGAAAACTGACCTTTTAAAAAATTAAGTTGGTGGATCATTTAATTTTCTGAATTGAATAAGTTTTTAAAAATATTCTAATCATGAGTGGTATCAGACTGGTTCTGGTATCAGTGGTTATTTCATTCTATAAGACTAGATGGATTTGTTGTATAAACATGTTTATGGCATATTTGTTTTCTGAAAATTATTCTCAAGAATATTTCAGAATTATTTTCCGTCCAAGCATAGCAGATAGCGCTCAAAATTGGTGGCTGTTAGTTTTAAATTACGTCCTAGAATTTCTAATTGATAAAACGAGTTTTCTTCATTCTTTCTTCATAATCTTACAAAAGAGGGAATTTTGGAAAATGGGGATGGAAGGGAAATTCACAATATATAAATCTAAATATTCTGCAATTTAAGAAAGTAGGAATTCCTATTATCCTATAAGAAGCAGAAAATAGCTTTGTGTCGGAGTGTTGCAGCCTGGAACGATGTAATCAAAAATGAAGCTCATGGTTCAAAATAAAGATGTTTTTACTTTTTTAAAATTCCCACTCTGAACCCCCGCAGTTTTTGATAGTTTAAAAGATCATATTGATATTTCAATTCTATAGTAGACCCCCGTTTTGTGCTGATTTGATTATATGTGTTCTAAGGTTTGGCATTTTTATTTTGCGCTGCTGAGTCTAGATTTTACACGGATGCTACATCGTAAACAGGCAATTTTTTCCCTCTTTCAAGATTTCAGTTTTTTTTTTCATCTGAGGAAACTAACCCCTATTTTATATTTTAACACTTAAGTCTTTATTTACGTGGTTTTGATTTGTGCAGTATTTCCTTGGAACGTAATCCCCACATAAAAGGAGAGTTGACTGCATCAGTTCTGAACTGGCGGTTCGCCTACCCTTGGGGGGGTTCGTGAGAAGTATAAAGGGGATTACGGAAAATAATTCTGCAATGGCAGAATTTAAAAATTTTTGAGATTAAATCTCAAGTTTAAGCGTTGTCTCTTGCACATTCGATAGGGTCTGGTGGGGGAAAGTGGTCAATGGGGGAAAGTGGTCATAATTCAAATAAATGGCTATAGCTTGGAAATTAATGTTCGAATAAATATGAAAATTTTATTTTAGGGTAGTGCATTTATAAACTATATTTTGAATACAAAATTTTACAACTGGCAAAATTTTATTTGGTAAAAAAAATATTTTGTGTAAATATGAAAATTCTTAAAATCTAAACACCTTTTTTAACTTTCTTGGGAAATTTTGTTTGTTAGAATTATGAACAGATTGACTGCACAGGAAGCTTCCTACATGTCTCAAGAACTCTTACTCATTAGCAGTTAGCTGAACCTATTTTGAATAATTTGTTAGAACAATTTAAGTAAGATGGGGTAAAGTGGTCATAATATTAGGCTTAACGAATATTGTTCTTCTAAAGTCACTAAATCTTTAAGTATAAGGCAGATATAAATTAAATATTAATTTCACTTAATATGTATTGTTTTTACAATAAACAGGGTTAAATATACGAGTATATGCGTATGTATACGCATATACACGTGTAGGCACGTATGTATACGTACTCACATAAATGCACCAATAAACACGTATTTGGGTATCTGCAAGTATTTTTTATCTATACAGATATACATTCGACTATACACGTATATTCCCGCTTATATGCTCGTATATATACGAACAATTATATACTCAGGGAGACACGTATATACGCGTTCGTACTCGAGTAGACACTTGCATACAAGTATATGATATACATGTATACAGGGTGAGTCTAAACTCTTGGTCAAATTACTAAAAGGTGTTAGATGGGAGGACAAGAAGCAAGAATCATAAGAAACATCCAGAACCAAACTCAAGGCTGACGCGCTACATGCACGCAAAGCCAGAAACTGATGGATGCAAAACATGTCACAAATTTATTACACGAAGACAATTTTATACAACATTTTAGGTTTTAAGAAAATTTTTAAGTTATTGATGAAATTTGCGGCCGGCAGCTGTAATACATGCATCGCAATCACTCTGTTGCAATTACGAGACTTTTGAAAAACGTTCAACAGTCGCTGCACCTTCGTTGCGATGCGTGTATTAGAACTACTACAGGCCGTAACTTTTAACAACTGCTCTAAATATGTCTTAAAAACTAAAATGTCGGGTAAAATCATCTTCGTGTAGCAAATTTACGACCTGTTTTGCTAACGTCAGTTTCTGACCTTTTGTGCATGTAGCGCGTCAGCGACGATAAGTTCCTTATGATTCTTTGCTTCTTATCCTCCCCTTTCACACCACTTAGATTTTGCAAACAATCTTGGATTCATTCTGTAAGCATACATTTATATTAGCGGATATACTCGTGGATATACGTGGATACATGTACTGGTGTATACACGTAAATGCACGTATATACGTCTAACAGGTATATACTCGTGTTTACACGTAAACATACGAATATACTCGTGCTTTCATATATATTTACGTGAGTAGACACGTACAAACATGCACTGGATATATCCACGAATTAACTCGTGTTTACTCGTATAAGTATGTATGTACACTTATATATGCGTATATCCGTCGACTGTACACGTATATACTCAGGTATGCACGCATATACTCGAGATACAAGCGCAAAACACGCATATGATGTTCTTTTCTACACTTTACTCGCATATACACATGACACGTATATACTCATGTAGACACGTCAGTGGTTGGAAAAACTACATTTTTTTTGTAGCGAACTACAACTACAACTACTTTATGAAAAATGTAGTTAACTACAACTACAACTACTTTTTTCAAAATGTAGCAACTACAAACTACTTTTGAAATGTAGTCGCTACTTCGCTACTTTTTAAAAAATAAATAAATAAAAACACACACATACACACCGTTTGAGGATTGAACAAAAAGAATTCAAAAAGTGGTTTAGACTAATATATTGGCTCATTTGAACATGGAATTTTACTAAGAATTATTTATTTTTTCCTTCCTTTAATTGGCCAATTTGTCATTCGAAGCATTTTTTACGATTTTTAGTAATACAGTAAAACCTGTGTAAGTTGGCCACTCGCGGTGCACTACTTTAGTGGTCAACTTAAACAGATGATCAACTTAGAGAGGTTGATTTATACGATAAGGGCTAATTCCGTGCCTGAAAAAAGCGGTCAACTTGGACAGGTGGTCAACTTCACAGGTTTTATTGTATTCGCTTCAGGAAAGGATTAAAAGTTGAAAGTCAATAAATGGAACGGCGTCAATAGATGGAACGTATGGCACCAAAATAATATGTTTGAGGTTAGCTCGAATTTTTCAGAGTCTTACAAATTTGATTGGTACAAGTTATATTTGCGTAAAACTTGCACCCGTCAGATTCGCTTGAAACATCTTTTCTTTCCTTCCTTTTTTTTTTGAAAATTTATTTAAAAGTAGTTTCTAGAAGTCGCTACAAACTACTTTTTTTTGTATCGAACTACTCGCTACTCTACTTTTTAAGAAAGAAGTGCGCTACACTACAAACTACTAAAAAATGTAGCTACTACAGTAGCGTCGCTACTTGTAGCGCGCTACTTCCAACCACGGAGACACGTATACACTCCTATAGGCAATCACGTATACATGCGTGAGTGTATACGTGTATACACTCGTGTATACACGTATATACTTGAGTAGGCATGTGCATGCATCTGATGTATACATGTATCTATTCATATATGAACATGTTTACTCATGTCTACACGACACGTATAGTAGACTCGTGTATACCCGTATATACTCGTACATATACTTGTAACTATAAAAATAACCGAAATATACAAAAATTAGGGTTATTTGTAACGGTTTTGCAGTTTTTTTAAACTATGACCACTTTACCCCATGCTATGACCACTTTCCCCCATCCCATGGGGTAAAGTGGTCATAAATACAAGGGGAAATGAAAGTGTTATAAAACTACTTAAATTCAATTTTTTTTTTCTGAAATGCAATGTACCGTGTTCTTTAATAATGCAATGTAAAATAACAACAAAAAAAGTTGAAGTGTTTAAAGAATTTATTGTTTTTATTATCCACCTAAGTTCAAAACCTACGATTTTATGACCACTTTACCCCACCAGACCCTACTCTTTGAACGCAAATGTTAGCATACTTACTGACAAATTTTGTAAATTTTAGTGTCATTACAAGGAGCCAGTTCTTACGTTTTCATTGAGCATATGTTAGAATTGAAGCCATTTTGAAGAGGTTCAAATTTTGAACGCAATGAAAGCATACAAATGTTTTGGTTTTCTCTACCTTTTTATCAGAAAACTCCATTAAATTTGATGGAAATATTTCACAGAGCATATGGGAAAGTCTGAAATATTTACAGTTAATTACCGAAAATGCTTAGAATTGCGATTTCGCTACTGTTTATTGTGGAAATTTTCACATAACCTAAATTAAAATGTTCTTCAAACTGACGAAAAAGAGAAGAAATAGTTCGCAACTCAATATTTCCTGGGTGAAAACTTGCAACAGTGTGAGGGTACGTAGAAAAAAATTAATAAAATTAGCCTTGGAACTTGAATTTTCTCTTAACGTAAAAAAGGAATTCATGAAATTTGTGTAGAAAAATTCTCTTGTAATAAGTAAACATATTTTTTTAGTAAAAATTACCTTTTATGCTGTCATCAGACTTACTTATAGGCGTTTTTATTGTTTCTCAAAAATAAAGACAAATAAGAATTTTGCATTTTATTCTGCACGTTCGGTATAAAGGCAAGAAAATTCCTCGGCATTCAAATGATTAATGTAGCAAAGAAACTATCAAACAAGTAGAGTCGTACAGGGTGGCGACAGATCAGGGAAATCAGGGAGATCAGGGAAAAGTCAGGGAACTTTATTAATCAGGGAAAAGTCAGGGAAATATCAGGAAATTTTGAAAAAATAACAAAATCAGGGAAAATTAATTTTTGGAGGAAAAAAATTTTTTTTTGCTTTACAAAATTAAGTAATCTTAATTCCCTACGCATTTTCCACCAATTATCTGTTCAAAAAAAAGTAAAATTAATGAGGTGCGATTATACACTGCCGCATATTTATGCATCTTTTTTCCTCAACGTTAAAGTATTGAATGTTACTTATTAACCACAGGATGAACTCCTAAGATTGTTTTTGTGTCTTTTAGGTTGTTTATTTTACCTAGCTTGAAATTTCCTTTTACGCTTTCGATGCTACGTAAAATAAACAACTATACAGGCAAAGAGGAAGCCTTCAATTATGCCTTAGCTCCTTTGCCTTTATTCCATTGTCTTGAAGTAATTAGCGTACTCTAATCACGATTTCACGAAGAAAGCTTTGTTTTTTGAATTAATACTATAAAAGCTTGAAAGTTATTACTTCTTTGCGTTTTTAATTTTATTGCTGAAATTGAACTTTCAATTAAAAAAACTTCGTTTTTTGCCGTTATACTATTTGTTGTCACCGCAGATTATAAAGGTTTTCTTTCCTTCAGACTTTAGTGATTCTTTAATTTTATAACCAAGTTGTATTCTTCTTTTATATATTTTAAAATTAACTAATTGCTTTTTTTTTCTTTTCTTTCCCTTGCATTTCAAAGTTGTTTGTTACAAAAGCAATCTAAGATTTTTTTCTCGTTACATACTGAAATCATTTGAAATAGAGTTAACTTGTGTACTTAAGTAAATATCTTTATTTTTTTATTGTTAAAATACTGTATTCATTCATTAAAACCTATGTTCTTGATTAGAGAAAAGCTCCCTATGAACGGTTGTCAAATGGATTCATCTGTTTTGCATAAATATGTCAATTAGTTATATAAGAATAATTACATCTATTCTTTCACTATTACTTGTTATTCTTGTAACCATTATAGTACTGTTTGAAAACTTAGTTCAAAATAATTTCAATTACTTTTTAGTTCTATCATAAATACACATGTTTTTAAAAGTAATTTTAATAGTTTCTTAAAATTCTTATGCTAAGTGGTTTCTGGAAGTAAAGTATTTTTTTTTTTAAATTTTCTATAATCTTTCCATGTATAAAAATTTAATATGCTGTATTGTAGGTTGTTCCCCCTCCCCCCCCCCCAAAAAAAAATTGTCTTTTTTTTAACCATTTTATTAAAAAAAGTAGCATCTTTTTAAAATATATCTTTAGTTCAACAACTTTACATAACTTAAAACGTTTAAAATACTGCATTTTATACAAACATGCAATGAATTTCAAGTAGAGTAAAGAAAGAAAACCATTATCATTGGTAACGTAAATCAGGGAAATTTGGTGAACTTAATCAGGGAAATCAGGGAAAAGTCAGGGAACTTTTTTTCACAGTTCCTGTCGCCACCCTGTCGTAGTCCTTTTCAACAGGATGTTAATTTAGAGACCTTTTAAATTTTGCTGGTAGAAAAAAGATCATTTAGTTAATCTGAGACTGTTTAATGAAAGGTATGTTTAAAGATCATTCTTTAGTTGACTTATCATTTAGTGTTACCATTAAATGTACTATTGTATCGTAAAAGGAAGTTTTGAATTTTATAAACTTTTTGGACAAAAGTGTAGGATTTTTAACTTATAGGGTTAGATAAAGAAGCAAATTAAATGCTTAATTCAATGCAAAACTGAAACCGTTATATATTTAAGCCCAACTTTGACCTTTTGTTCCACAACCATCCCATTAAGTTTTTCTTAAAGTTGACTGAAGCCCAATGAAAAATAATCACTGGGTTTGTTTTTAAATGAATTAGTTTTGCATTCATCTTCAAGCTATCACTTTAGTTTGTCGAAATGTTTGTCCTTTTTTCTTTTTGCAGTTATGTTTTTGTTATGAACTAAAGAGCAGCATCACACTAAAAATGCTCCCTAATATTATTGCGAGTGAAATTTTTTTTACATGTTACTTATTTATTACACAAGGGGTTTGCTAACTTCCTTCGAATTTTGAAAGGGGTTCGCAAGAGAAAGAAGGTTGGGAACCGCTGGTCTATTGCACTATGAAAGTTGATTAAAAACTTATTTTTTCATTTTTAGGATCCAACTAAAACTGGTTCATCTACTAAGAAGAGTAAACGGAAAACAAAGGATGATAAAACTCCTAAAAAACATCAAAATGGTGATGATAGTGGATCTCATAGCCCTAATCATGATTCAGATCTTGAGAATGGGTCTCCTGAAAAGGTAAGTTTCCATTATTGGCATTCAAAAGAGGTATATTATTTATATCTGTGTCTTATAGCCTAAAATGTATAGTGGTGGCTGTAACCTTTGAACATTAATCGGAAGGCAAGACAAGACATAACTAAAGTAAGGTAAGACAACGTTAAAAAAAGCACAAATTTGCCAATTACAGCAGACACATGTTTCGGCGTTACAATGAACTGATTTTTCAATGCAAAAAGTAATGAGCTTATGGACGAAAAGAAATCGGACAAGACTTTTGTCGGATTTCTTTTCATCCATAAGTTCATTACTTTTTGCATTGAAAATGGCATTCCCTGTAACGCCGAAACACGTGTCTGCTGTAATTGGCAAATTTGTGTTTTTTTTTTTAACGTTTTTCTTACTTTACTGTTCAGCACAAACCACAAAGGTATTTATCTTAAGACGTAACTAATTTGTAGGAAGAAAAAGCAAATCAAAAAATGGTAATTGCTTGAGTTAGTATTTCTCTTTGCAATTTATACCTGAGCTGCCAAGTGTTTAACTGTATTTGTTGTGTTTTCTAAGTCTTGTTTTATGGCTATGACTTCAGACCAAAATGTTCAGATTTTTTTTTCAAACTAAAATATTTAGATTGTCATATAGCTTTCAGCCTTCAATGGTTTTGCTTGCCATGGGTTCTTGCCTCCCCATATGATTGTTTGAAGACATGAGCTAAAGATTGATCATTTGAAATATTACAGTTCTTATAGCTGCCACTATCATAAAAGAGTTTCAATGACTTCAAATAGCAACAACTAAATTGATCAGCAAATTAAACCACAAATGGTGTTAGAAGGAAGTTGTGTGACCAAAATGCTTATGCATTTGCAAAGAATAGCATTACAAACTTGCCAACTATCCAGTTTCCATGCTGATCAATTTGTGCAAGGAAAAATTGGTACAGTTCAGGGGGTGTTTGCAATTCGACTTTTCCGAAAATTTTGTGTTGCCGTTTTCAAAAATTTTGTCTGGCTACATTCTGAAACTGAAAAATTATATTATTGAAAATTTTTTTATTGTTCAATTTTTAATGATTGAATATGAGTATGCATGTTTAAATAGTTTTTATGGGAGGGGGGGTTTCAAGCTTCCAAAACTTTCACGGTTTTCAGAAAATTTTGCGTGGGTCCACTTGCACCTTTGTTACAGTCAAACTCGCTTATAACGAGTGCCAAGGGAGTGCGTTATTTGCTTGTTAAAACCAAGTGCTCGTAAAAAAGCAAGTTAGTGCAGGGGTCGAAGTGGTCCTATATATCCTATATTTTCAAAAAAAAGTATGAAAATCGTCCTATATTTTTGGAAAATGTCCTATATTTCCTATATTCCTGTTTTTTATCCAATTTATTTCTTTAAAACAACAAACTATCTGACTTCGGATTTTTCGTCGAAAGTACGTGTGCAAACGAATTTGCAAATTAAAAAACACAACTCACTAAATCCTGCAACAGGCATCTACTCTCATTGGCCACAGCAATATGACGTCACTGTAGTGGGTGGAGTTTCGAGAACGAATTCTGAAGTTGGTTTTAGAATTTTGCGTTTGGCAACAGCAGTTTGTTTTGTTTTCCAGCGTGGTTTTTTTTGGTTTTGCTTTCGTGGTTTTTTTTTTTTTTGGGTTTTGTTTTCGCGGGTATATTTTTGTGTTCAGTGCATTTTCTGATCGGAATGTCATAATAGTCTTTTTGCAACTTTTCTTTTTGTGGAATTTTATAGAACAAAATATCTGTTTGTGCTACAAAGCATTGGTTATTTCCTGTTAGTTCTCAACACAAAGAGGGTTTTTATTTATTTATATAAGCTATGTTTGTGACACTTCTATCCCCGCAAAAATTGTGAGTTGCTGTGTTAATTACCAATAAATTTCACTTTGTTCTTTTTTTTTTTTGTCTACAAAGTACACTTTTTTCAAAAATTATTCTTTCAACTACAGGAAAGTCATTTCAGGTGTAAGTTATAATTTTGTTTGATGGTTTTTTTTTTTAAAAAATCATTGATAAGAATAAATAAATAATATGTATGTATTATTTCTTTTTTCATAGCGAAACTATTCATATAATGTGTCCTATATTTGTCCTATATTTTTTGTGGAAAATGTCCTATATGTGACAAGTCGATCACTTCTACCCCTGTTAGTGCTAAAAATCATCTAATGCATTCATATTTGCTTTGTTTTTTCCCTTTAAATCATTTTTGAACAGTAGCAAAGATGTTGGTTATTTTGCTTCACTGTCTTATTTCTTATATTACTAGTTCGAGAAATATTTGTGGTCCTAGCAAAGATGTTGGTTATTTTGCTTCACTGTCTTATCTCTTATATTACTAGTTCGAGAAATATTTGTGGTCCAAAAAGCATTGTCATTCACAGCCCTGACTTGGAAAGTAGAGCATCATTTTAAAAAATAAAATCCTGTGCTAGTGCCCTTGATTTAGTTCAGAAAATGATCTTTTCAATTGCAGATGCTCGAAAAATTTGGATTAATATAACAAAGGACGAGAAATAATACCGGTGCTCAGGAAATAGGAGTAACATACAGAATTAAGCTGGCATCACTGATTGTAATTTGCTTGCTTATATGCTTCATCTAAATTGCTTGTGATTGAAATTGTTGTGTGCTTCAAGAAAGTGCCAGAATTTTACTTGCCAATATTAACATAGATTTTGTTGCTATGTCACTGCTTTATAAAATTGGCCCTATTTCCCAAAACTCATTTTTCCAGTCAAATGTTTACCATTACCCCAGTTACTACATGGTGGACTAGTTTAGAAAAATATACAACAGATGAAAGTTTCACAAACATTGCTTGTTCCTTGATGCATTGCCTACTAGCTCTTCTGTAGCAAGAATATTCTAGAATTTCTTGCTTGTGCACATTAAATTGAGAAACTTCAAATTTTAGAAAACACCTTTCTAAGAGGCAACTGCAGGGTTAAACCAATGTCACATTTAAGTTTTAACTGTGAAGATATTGTAATTAAAGTGCGCTTTGGGGTTAACAACTAATTATGTTTTTTCATGCATTTTCTATTGTATGTCAGTAATTAATTTTTGTCATTTTGTGAGTTTTTGCCAGTTTCTGCCGCAAATGTGGCAGAAAGTGGTTTTTGCCATGCCGGTTTTAACCGGTTTCTACCAGTGGCTTTAACCGCCTTGGCAGAAACTTGCCAACCCTGCTTCAAATATGTTATGTTTGTCGTTATTGTCGCAAATGCATTCTCTACTTCACTCTGCATTCAAATGCTTCTCTACTCCTCAAATGAAAATAAACATCATAACTTGTTTTTAAGACTTATATCATTTAATTTATTAAAGGAATTTTTCCAAGAAAGTATAAACTGAGTTGGAAGTCAAAAGAAAATTTTGAGTCTCAAAATATTGCTCGCTTTTAACGGGGTTAGCCCGTTGAAAGAGTTTTGTTCCTATAGACTAATTGTACCAACCAAACCATTCTGAGTGAGAGTTTGACTGTATTGCAATTTTAAAGTTTCAAAAATTCTATCATTGCAAGCAAAGATGAGGGGTGATGTGAAAATGTCATGTTTTTTCGTGTACAATGCTTGAAGTACTTGCAGAAAAATTTTGGTCAAAGATTTTACATTGCAGAGCATCGTAAAGTATTCTGCTTTGGGGCATACATCTTTATTTTATTCCTTATAGGATGATGATGATGATTGGTGTGATGATACGGATGCTGAAGCTGTAGCTAGACGCATGGAGAGTCTTTCATCCGGAGCCAAAGGATTAATGCTCAACGATGACTTGGAAAAATCCCCTCAAGAAAGACTTGATTTATTCTATGAATTTGTTAAGGTGAGTGCAGAATAAATTTCATATTGTTGTATGTGTGCTGTGCATATGAAATAAGCTTAAATGATTTTAATTGCCTACAACTTTATTTCTTGAAATTATAGAAACACAAAGAAACTGGAACCATTGAAAACCTGCAAAAAGAATTGGTTGGTGAGGCTGAGAGACTTGACATTAAAGACAAGGCTGTACTGGTCTTATGTGAATTGTTACTTGGGGAGCACATACTTCAAGAAGTTAAGACTCATAGGCTCCTGTTTCTAAGAGTAAGTTTTAAAATTGTAAGCTAATTAATTGCTTAAAGAAAACATCTAATACAGCCAGCCTGCTCCTTTGGAAGGGATGTAATTTATTTTTTCATTGGGTCATAAATTATTTGTCACATTGCTCTTGGGACAGCCATCACAAATGGCACAACTTCTTACTGTAGGGGTGAAAAATCTGCACTGAATTGCAACAAATCTCAATGTTTGTTAAAAAACCTAGAGTTTTTGCTTCCAAACTCAGCTAAAAATGAGGTTGCTGTTGAAAATTAGCTAGTTTTTATCTTATTAAATTCATTTTGAAAATAAAAGGGCTAATTTAATAATACAGGTGTAGAAAAAGTCCTGAAGGTTAGTTTATTTTGAAAAATAATATATTTAAGAAGTGTAACTGTCGGCATGACCAAACCTACTTATGTCTCCCTAATTATTATCTTTCAATGTTAGTAGCTTTTTAATGTTTTAGCTCTGTATTTTGATTTATGTTAAAGGGCCATTACATGCGGGACAAAAACTCGAACTAACATTAACATTTTGTCATCTCTTAATATTTTACTTTAACAGGGATAAGCAACTTTTTTAATCTTCACAGTTGATGCAAATGAATACTCCTGCTGTAGTTGTATTTTTTATGAAGCAATTTTGTTATTTTGTAACTTATTTGCATGTGTGGGACATTCTAAGTCCACCTCTTGTAACTAGCTTTTGAATTAGTTAATATTGTTACTCTATTAATATATTAATATTAAAATAAATTGTAGGTTTCGAGAGCAAATATTCCAATGCGAAGGTAACATCTCATTTGTTCAGAAATATTAGTTGAACCATTGAAAAAAAAATATGTATTATGCCGTTCCACGAAAAAGTAATAGCTTTTTCCCCTCACGTGATGGTTCATGTAAATCATTGATGTCGTGTCTATGGTAATGTGCATTTATATGACTCCGAAGCTGTCTTAAACAGCCTTTGCAACTTCGACATCCTTATCTGTATAGAGTAGGTCTACTGTCGAGATGAGACGGGCTGGGCCCGACAGCCCGAGCTCGGGCCTGAAGCGGGCTCTTGAACCGAAAATAGGTTTCGGGTTCAGGCTCAAGCACAGATATTCAATCTCCATACAAATTCAAAGCAAATAAACATTTTCCTACTGTCTGAAAATGAAAGGAACATTTAAATCAGTTCAATCAATGTCAAATATACCCCCCTCCCCCCCCCAAAAAAAATAATGCTTATTTATAGCATTTTTTTTGCGATTTCTATTGCAATTTGTCATACAGTAATGCATTTGAAGTGGAGCATTTTAAGAAAATTTAGAAACTTCTCTTTGTTAATGAAGAACGTTTGATGTAACATTTTTCATTAACAGAGAGATCATGTCAGACTGTAGAAGGCTTGGTTTTTGACACAAAGTTTCCTTCAGGCTCGGGCGGGCTCGGATTTTGGTCCGAGACAATGTCACTCGGGCTCGGTTACAAATTTTCAGACCCGGGCTCTCAAAAATGAGCCCAAACTCATCTTTAGTCCACTGCATACCTGCCAACCCTTCCGGATTTCCCGGAAGTTTTACGGATTTTTATGTCCATTTCCGTTTTTTCCGGTTATGAGCAAAATCTTCCGGATTTTTCACGTTTTGTAGGAAAAATATTTATCTCGCCAATTTTGGCGCTAAAGATACTTTTGTGGAACGCGGCACCACGTTTTAGGCCAAGTAGCCAAGGAAAGGTTGCCGTAAGAGAATGGCAGGAGAAGAAGCGAGGCAAGATTATGACGTCACTGAGTGATACAGTGCATGACTTCATCGGGATCCAATCAAAGCAAGCGTCGCGGCGGGCAACTGGGGGCACAATTTCGGCGCCAATTATCTTCTCATTCTCTCAATTCGAGCTGTTTTTGCTTCGTTCTTTTTTTGAGATGAGTAACAAATGTTATTTCCAAACAAAAGTAATATTTACTAAACGAAAGTAAGTTCAATTAATATGAAATTCATAACTAATATATTGTTAAATGTAAAGAGGGTAGGTGTCCTGTTTGATTTTATTTTGCGTTAAAATCTCGTGGATAAAAATTAAAAAATCCTCCGGATTTTTTCTCGGAGGTTGGCAGGTATGCCACTGGGTCTTCTAAGCCAATGTTAAAAAGTTTGACCTGCTGGACAGATGAAGATGTAATGAAGTATATATGAGGTTTGACGTATGGGACGAAATTACAGTTTTCTGTGGAATGGCCCTTAATTTGAATGGTTAAGTTATTTAATGAGAAATTTCGAAAACAAATTTGTTTTCTTATTTAAAGTTTTCATTTAACAAAAGGAGTTTAAAGAAATGTTGGCTAATATTTAAGTTTTTGCAGCTGTATTTTAATTTTCAAAACTTTATTTCCAGTTTACTCATGGAAACCACAAGGCCCAGAAATATTTGCTTGGTGGCTTGGAGCAAGTAATAAATTTGCACAAAGATTCTTTGATGAACAAAGTTCCGCACATCCTGAAATTATTTTATGACACTGATATTTTGGAGGAAGAAGTATTAATTGATTGGTCACAAAAGGTAAGAAATTATCATTTTTGAAAGTTTCTCTGAAATATCTAGTTTTGTGATTTTCAAATTTGTCTAAAGGTTTTCTTAGCCTATTGAAGTTGATCTATGTTTGTAAAATATGTCAGATGATAAATTATATCATGCATATATCATTTTTTCCCTTTAGGTATCTAAAAAGTATGTAAACAAAGATGTAGCACAAGAAATTCACGAGAAAGCCAAACCTTTCATCAAATGGCTTCAAGAAGCAGAGGAAGAGGAATCTAGTGGTGATGAAGATGATGATGATGAAGAAGCAGTGGAAGTAAGTGGAAAACACTTCATAATATGTCAAATTTTTCTAAAGCTGTCTTAATCTATGTGCAAAGTTTCACTGAAACTACTTACATGCAAAATAAAACTTTCAGCAGAAGATGAGCTAGACTGAGTTCTGATTGAGTTCATGATCACATAACTGGACATTTTTATCTAGTTTATGTTCAGCCTATTATAAGTACCATGGGTGCAAGACCTTCCATCTCAGGACGGATTTCCGTCCTGACAAAATTTCCGAGACGGAGGTCGGGACGGAAAAATTCGATGACGAAAAGAAATTCGATGACTTTCTTTTAGTTTTTTATGAAAAAAGAAAAAATGAGTGTTTGAAAAATATGCTTTAATATTACTGGACCGTTCCATAACCACGAATTTACATCGACATTCTCTCGGTTTTCTGCCATGGGCTCGTTTTGTTTGCAACGTGCTTTTGGAGGAGTGGCTTTTCGACTCGCGCCGTTTCACTTTTTTTAGGTGTAGCTCTGTTATTTCCAACTCACTGCATTGACCAAGGAGTTGCTGGTTGGAAACACCGATGGGCAACCGTTCCTGCATTTTTGACAAAGACTTGAGGAAACACTAAATTCTGTCATTGAATCTAACACTCGCTAGACTGGGAATATTGGGGGGGGGGGGAGAGAGAGAGAAAGGAAAGAAGAAAAATAACGGAGCACGAGTTTGTGAAAAAACGCTGCTCTTGCAAAGAGGGTAATCTGTTCGCAAATTAAAATGTTGGTTTTAAAACGTTGATATCTTGGATAATCTATCGGGGTGGGGGGTTACTCACGGGTTACAGTATAAAATATCGAAAGACTGAATTGAAAATATTTTTGAAGCTAGGAGTGGTTCGATATTTCTCCTCTGCAAACCCTTAAACATTTAAAAGTCAAAAAGTTTTAGGCTGTCTTTAATGATGTAAAAGCGGGGAGGGGGAGGTTTTAAAAAAAATCGAAGACTGGAGACTTAAAAACACTAATTTAGGCAATCTTTGGTGAATTTATGAGAGATGGTTTTGGTGTTTTAACATGAAAATGTTTTGTAGCTGATGTAATAAAAACTATTTGAGGCTATACGTAAATGACTTAAGTTAAAGGGCATTTGAGATCCTCTTCCGAAAAGTGTTTGTAATTGAAGTCTTAAAACTTTCATGCTGTCTTTGGCAATGTTAAGAGGGAGGGAGGGCGCTCTCTTTAGGCGAAATTCCGAAATTGGAGTCTTAAAAGCGCAACTTAAGACCATCTTGGGGTTCGGGGTTCTCCTTTCCCAAAAAATATTCAAAGCTGAAGTACTCAGCTTTAGGTAATCTTTGGAGGACTTAAGATGAGGGAATTCGAAGGCTTTCTCTCAATACGTTTTAGAATTTAAATTCTTAAATCTTCGGTGATGAAAAGGGGAAACCGTAAATTTAAGTAAAATTTAGTGAACTTAGAGGAAAGAGTTCGGGGGGGGGGGGGGGGGGGGTCTCTCTCCCGGAAGTATTGAAATGCTATTTTAGCTATTTTTGAGTGAGTTAAGAGTTAGGGAATTCAGGGGTCTTTCTCGAAACGTTTTCGAAATTGAAGTCTTAAAACTTTGGGTTGTCATTGGCGATGTGTGGAAGGGAGTTGCTCTCTCAATAGAAAAATTAACCTTAAACAAAAACTTACACTGCATTTAGTAAACACAATGAGAGGAGGGGGGTATTCCGCACCCTCCGCCCGAAATATTTTCGTTTCTGAAATTTTTAGAGCTTTGTTTTGGGCTATCTTTGATTGACTTAAGGGGGAAGGATGTAGGAAGATTCTTTAAAAAAGTTTCCAAAATTAAAGTATTAAAATTTTTAGGCGGTCATAAGTCATGTTTGTAGGTAAGAGGGGTACTATTCCTACAAAACAATTTAGAAACTGAAGCCTTAAAAATTGAAATTTAGGACATTTGTGGTGAATTCAGAGGAAGGGTTCTCTTCCGAAAATTCTCTGATGCTGAAATATTTAAAGCTCCACTTTTAGACTATATTTGAGTGCCTTAAGAGGGATGTGATTCGGGAACCCTGCCTGGGGTTAGGATTCGGTTCCCCTATTTCTTTTTTTAATTAATGAATGTTGGAAAGGGTACCTTGTTTAAAAAATATATCTACTTCACTGAAGCGATTTTTTATTGCTAATTCTATCTTATAAAAGAATTCTTTTTCAATTGAAGACTGTGTGGGGGAATAGTGACAGTTCATTATCATTAGTCGGCTTTACCCTTCCCCCACCTTTCCTTCTTTTCTAGTTTGTTAGCGCTACCTTGGGTAGACTTTCCGATCAGAACTGATTTATGTTGCAAAAGTGAAATTCTTATGTCCTAAGCGATTTTATTGCTACAATAAAAATGTTTACGATCGGCAAAAAACTAATGGTGGGGTGCTGCAAACGCTTTTACCCCTTACATTATCCAACATCGTCTAAAATTGCGTTTTTGAAACTTCAATTTCGAAATGTTACCGAAGGTTGGTTCCTGAACTTCATTCCATCAATAGTGCATTCAAAAAGCGTACAAACGTTAAGAAATTTAAATTACAATTTGTTTTTAAATCTTCAATTTCAGGAAAAGCCCATAGCATCCCCCCCCCCCCCCCTTCTCTAATATTTTTTGAAGGTTGCCCAATATTGTGATTTTGGGACTATCAGTTTGAAATAATTGATGTAAGAGTCCCTGAACCCCTCCTTTCCCTGAACTTTATCAAAATGGCCTACCATAGCGTTTTTTGGACTTCAATTTGAAAAAATTTATGGGGGAGACCCCCAGACCCCCCTCTCCCCCTTTTATTGCCGGATTTTAGACTTTTTGGAATTGTGATGTCAAATCACTTAAATATTACAATTTTAAGTCTTAAAATTTAAATCAAACAGATTCCAAAACTGGCATTGTTAAAATCTACAACATTTATACATACAAATTTTTCCTTAAGCCCGCATGTGGGTGGGGGGGGGGCTGAAAATATTTTCCGTCTTGAACACATCACCAAACTTGCACCCATGATAAGTACCAAACATCACTGTGGACCAAATTGAAGGTTTTAGAACCCTTAGAAAGATTGACACAAACAGCAGTTGTCAAAATAAAAATCTCTTCATTTTGAAAGTAAACTGTTAAGTACTTAAAAGTAGTATTGTTTTATTTGTTTAGAATTTACCCTAACAAAGCAACCTAAAGATCTGTGAAATAGTTTGCAAAAAATATTAAAGCATTTCTTTTGCATTGGAAAAGACGTGCTTTGTTACGCCGAAACACATTTCTGCAGTAATCTGCAATTTGTGCTTTTTGAGGTTATTTCTTGCTTTACATTTCAGCACAAAGGTATTTATTAGTTAACAGTTTGGGGAGGCTAATGTTCCTTAAAGTAGAAAGATATTCAGCTCCTTACGGTATTTTTTCTTTTTCAAGTTGTCTATTTTGTATCAATTTGTTCTGCTTCCTAGGTTGTGTATTCTGATCGTCACATCAGTACATCCATCAGTGTTGAGAAAGAAATGCCAAAACCTGCTAAGAAGGAAACCCCTGCTGGTGAAGAAGACGATGACTTGGATATAGATGCCATATAAATAATGCTATTACATGTTTAGCACATACTTTGATATTTGTGATATTCTTTTTTTTTCTTTTGAACTGTATCATATTGTAACTTCTGCATTCAAAAAAATATGCTTTTCAAGATTCAGTGTTTTGTGTCTTGTAGTTTTCTGGAACTTTAAATGTTTTGATTTTCTCTTGAAGGAAATCATTTTTGGAATTAGAGCATTTAAATGTGCTCAAGTTCTTTGTTTTAGAAAGAAATAGTCATTTTTCATTGTATTTTGTAATGGTGTAAAAAGGAGCTTAAAATTAAATCTGCAATGATATTTGTGTTGTTGTTTATTTTTTCTACTACAGTCACAAGAGCTTTTTATTTAGTTACTAAAAAATTGCCCATCTAGGCATGATGGGGGAAAATTTCTTCTACATTTGAATGAAGCAACTGTCTCTTTAGATAAAAGTCAAAAACCATGTTTAAAAGCACAAATAAAAGATTAGTGCGAACATGTTTCAGAAGCAATAGTCTCCTTCCCCAGTGCAAAGCAAGCAAATGGGATTGAACACTGTCATGGGAGAGTTTAAATACAAAAGGGGAGGGGGGAGCCAATCTGATCTTAGAGAGTGCTGAGGCATGACTTGACGCATCAGAATACGTAAATTTGAACCCATCGATTAAGATTGGAGAGGTATGCTGAACTGCAAAAGACTCATTGCAAAGATCTCCCATGACCATGTTTTATCCCATTTGTTTGCATTGCACTGGGGAAGGAGGCTATTGCATGGGAAACATGTTTGCATTTTAAATTTTTCAGTCTTTTATTTGTGCTTTTTAAACGTTGTTTCCGACTTTTATATATTACTTTTTTGTTTCTTCATTCTCCTAAAATTAACTTTCCAGTAAAACAGTTCAGTTACCAGATTCAGTTCACCTTGTTAAAATAAGGCATTTGCTTTCATGTCAAACAGTGCAAAGCAATAATATCAAATTATAAATAATTACTGAATTTTTAGTGCCTCAACAATGAAATAATGTGGTCGTGCATGCTATGGAGTGATTTTTTTTTTATCCTCGCACTCAAAGGTCTTACCGTATTCAATGCCTACAATCTTCAAAAACTCCTATTAAGTTTTTGTCTTGTTCAGTGAAAAAATCGGATTTTCTATTGCAAAATTCACGTCAAAAATTGCAAAGAATTAAATCGCCCCACTCGAATCCAAACCTCTCCAAGCAGATTTAGACCGTCCAATAGCGCCGTCAATGGCATGGTGCCTTTTTAGTCTATTCACAAGAAGGTACACTGTCGTTCGATGATTGATTTTCAGGATATATTTTTGATACTCCGGTTTACAACATTTGACTATCCTGTTGTCCAAAGTCAAGCTTGCAGGTCGTTTTAGGGGGTCTGATCGAAAGGTTTCTCCCTCCTTGTAATCATCCTGAGGTCAAGATACCTATGCCATACTTCGAAAATCGCAGTTATCATCCAGGCTTTTTTATACATACTTTGTGCCAAGAATGGACAACAAGGCAAGTTATTTTTAACTGGTTAATGCAGACAAGACTCTACTTTTCAACAAGAAGACATAATGCAAAGACTTCCCCTTCCCAAATAAGAGCACGAAGTCTACCGACTCCAAAGGGAAAAAGCAAGTAAAAGAAAATTGCCATATCGTTTCTGCAGAAGAAACATTACAGCCTCTGATTTGGAAATCGGAAAAACCTATATGTTTAAAGAAAAGGTTATTTGCAAACTTGGAGTTCATTTCGTCTAAATCTGCAACTTCCGCACTCGGTGCACAAAGCTACATGATTACAAACTCTAAGCTTGTCGAGCCATTGCTGGCATTTCTCCCCCCCCCCCCCACCCGGGTCGTTTCAATCTCCATTGCTTTTTCTTTCATCAGTTGGGATATTTTTTGCCCTGACTGAAGTAGAGCCACTTGATTTGGGCTTCGTTCACCTCTGGAAATTCTTCCATATTTGAAATTTCCATTCTATTCGAATTTTATTTAGTCCTTCAAAATTTTGTTTGAGTTTTGCCACAACCGGGATCATCTTTAGCTCTTTCAAAGTTTACGAAAAATTCAAGTTTCAGACTATTTTACTTGTGTCCACTATCACCCCTAATTAATATATAATAATACCTGGAAGTGGTATTATCATAGGTTTAGTGGTAAAAAAATAGTAGCGGACTTTTCTGTTTGACGCTAGTAGCACGACTGTGTGATAATTCCTATGGCACATCACGATCACCAACTTTTAATGGTGACTAACAAGACAATTTTCTAATTCTTGGACTAATGCGGTATTTACCAACTCAAATGAAAGGACTTGTCCTCCTTCAAGTTAGAGTTCTTGGTCTTTTAAGAGGGCAATTTCATTTTTCTGGTTACACACTTTTTCTTCTAGATTCTTGATCGTCTTTTTGTTCAGAGCTACGATGTCATCCGTTTGTTCCATGCTGCGTTTACAAATTTCCGTCTCCTCTCCTGCGTTGCAATGCACTAAAAATAAATACATACGGATATCATTGCAAAACAATTGCAAATATAAGTGAACGTTTCTTTCTTTTTTCTGTCAGTGTGGGAAAAATGCATAAACTTTGCCCCCATTGTGTAGGTAGGTGTGTAGTGTGGTAAAATGCGTAAACTGTGTCCCCATTGTGTAGCATTTCACAGTTTTCAATAATAAAAACCATAGCATATTGTTAATAAAAAAAGGTTTTTGCTTTAGTGCAAAAAAAAAAAAAAACATTTTCGTAGCAGACTTCACTATTTGACGCTATTAGTACAGCGGTGTGATCTCTGAAGTAGGTAGACACCCGGATTCAACAATAAAAAGAACAGAATATTCACTTGTAACTACTGGGATTTTCGCAAATAGTGGAATAAACTGCTTACTTTCAACGACTTCTCTTTTAAGTTTTTTTTAATTCTTATGGCACATCATGATCACCAAAATTTAATGGTGACTAATAAGACAATTTTCTAATTCTTGGACTAATGCGGTATTTACCAACTCATTTGAAAGGACTTCATTGTCCTCCTTCAAGTTAGAGTTCTTGGTTTTTAAGACGGCAATTTCATTTTTCTGGTTACACTTTCTCTTCTAGATCCTTGATTGTCTTTTTGTTCAGAGCTACGATATCATCCGTTTGTTCCATGCTGTGTTTACAAATTTCCGTCTCCTCCCCTGCGTTGCAAAGCACTAAAAATAAATACAAAAGGATATCATTACAAAACAATTGCCAATATGTGTGAACGTTTCTTTCTTTTTTCTGTCAGTGTAATACAGATTTTTTTGAAAGAAAACTTATTTTTGCTTTAAAAGTAAACACTACTTTATACTGAAAACATTGAAAGGTGAAATCTCGAATTAAGCAGTAAAAAAAGATTCCAAGTTTTTTAGACATTGCGTCCAGACCGTTGTAGTCTCCGTTTCTCTTACGATCAGTCTGAATCTTCAGAAAACTGTTATCACTTCACTACTCGGTTCGTTGGCAGGAGATTCATGAATCCCAACGTGTTTCTTTTCTTTTTATTTTGGTATTCGTTTGTGGATTGATTCCTCACTTGCCAAGAAGCCTGGTGTCAAGCGGACAATGTTGATAATTATTGGTTATGCGTTTATGGGAAGGATTGTAAATAATTTGCTTTCGCGGCTCGTAATCTTAAATGTGCCTTTATGAGTTGGTTGTAATGATTTTTGGAGCTTGTCATCCCATACGAAAAAATCATTTGACAATGCAGGGCTTTTAAAAATATTTTTATTTGAATCGCTGAGTAGAAGGTGTCGGCTTTCTCAAGAAAAAAAAAAAAAAGTAACCTCGAGGTCCTCCGTGATGGCGGTGGCAAGATCTATCTCTTTTTCGCAGTAGCACTTGAACATATGAATTCACTGACTGGATTGCGCATAGATGTTTCACTCAGCACACATGAAGAGAGAGTAAAATATAAAAAAGCAACTAAGTAAACTATAAAGATAGCTGTGCCTCTGTAGTGGATTTAGTGGCAACCAGGGTGCACCACGAGGAATGTGCTATATGTGTAACGGGGTGGAAGGAATATTCATTTCATATCACCTATCTATTTTCGCAAAGAGATACTCGAACAGCTAGAGATACTGTCCTCATGGGTGTTCGAGCAATTACACGAACCGGATTTAGGGTCAAGGTGCACGAATTTAAGAATTTTAACTGTGAGTTTTAGATAGCTTATTTTAATTCTTGATCATCCTGGCTTCGTTCTTGTTCTGGCGTACGGTGGTGCTCTTCTTTTTCTCTCTTTGAACATTTGTAATTGATATCAATGTTACCTACGTCAAACGAAGTCTGTGCACATCTGATGCACAAAAAAAAAAAAAAAAAAAAAAAAAAAAAAAAAAAAAAAAAAAAAGCATGTAGTAAGGCACTCTCGATTTGAGCACACGCGGATCCTTCTTTCTCCGGATCTCCTCGTTACACAGGGTGAACACAGATCTGCTTTCTGTCCTCTCGAGGTGTCATTCCGCTTCAATTGGTGGGGAATTATTTTTAATACGATTATAAATTTAATTGTATTCGAGTAATGTAGCGATCACATTCATGTTTTTGCTTTGGCTTATTTGGACATGCCTTTAAATGAGGGAATATTTGAGGCAAGCATAGTTCTCACCTGCTGGTGCAAATCTTGGGTATCATAGGCAGGGTTTGGCCTAAAGCCTTCACAAAGCGATTACGAAACTCCGCAGATTAGCTTCTTGTTTGCTCGCAGGGTTTTTACAGATTTTTTGTGTCGTCTTGGTGTTATTTATCATTTGTTTAGTTTTTTTATTTTTTATATTCCGAACAGCGTAGGATTTTAAATATATTCATATTATCATAGAAATGTGTAAAATTTGGATTATGAGTAAAATTAATTTGTTTTAAGCAACCACTAGTATTTTTAAAAATTCGTGTTTGATATCAATATTAAGGGTAAATATGTATGCTGTGGTGTATTCATCCCACACCATTATCTGACATTTTTTGAGAATTGTCGCGACCGCTATTCTTGGTGTTATTGCTTGTTAAGGAAAACGTAAATATTATTTGTATAGAGGTTATAAAGATTATATTAAAATTGGCATATGTTTTATGTCAGCAAATGCAAGGTGCCACGTGATCAGGGGCGGACTGGCCCTAAAATTTTAATGTGGAAAAAAAATTCATGCCGGCCCCATCCAAAAAAGTTTGGCTGTAGTTTTCCAAACCTAAAAAGTTTCTAGTGTGTTTTTTCCAAAAATAAATAAAAGGTTCCTCCAGCACCCCCTCACCTCTCTCTCCCCCGCTGAAATACCAAGATTTTTTTTTTTTTTTTTTTCAGAAATCCTTATTTAACTTTTCATTTCAAGCAAACTAGTGGGCAGATGGATTTAAACCAAGCATACAGCAAACGCCCATATATTTCAAGGGTCTAACTTTCTCAAAAATATTTGAAAGCTTAAATTGTTCTACGCAATAAAAAAAAAACCCACTGTGAAAACTTGTGGCTTCTTTGAAAACCCGCATTTAAGAGTATTTCGTTTATGTAAAAGCGAATAAAAATCTTATTTAAAACAAAACGTAATACATTTGAGGCAATGAGAAGCAAAGGGGTGTAAGCAGACATTTTCAAGTTTTGAGTAAAACGCGTATAAAGATTACATCCTAGGTAGGCTTTCATTGAATTTTTTTCTAAATCATGCTGTACAGCGGCACCTACCAGGGCTGCTAGTACTATCTCTTGCCCCAAGACAGAGGAGGGGTCCACCTACCATTTATACTGGTTATCTCCAAATTTCTAATTTTGCCTCTTGCATCCCTTTGCTTCTCACTACCTCATATGGCTATGAGCGGTACTATTTACCCTTTAGAAAAAACTCTTTTTTTTTTAAAGTCCTTTCTTAAAATTGTATTGTACGTATTCAAACTAATGAATAATTCTCAGCAAATAATTAAAATTTATAGCTTGTTTCAGTTTTAAAATGCTATTTATTTCAATAGTTCTTGGGTAAATCATTTTAAAATTAGCCTAAAAGCATTAAAATTTCATTTTATAAAGCGTTTTATTGTTATCATTATTTTTGAATCATTAGAACATCCAGTATAGAAAAACATATGTAGTCCTTAGCAGAAAATTGAAGCACGCGTAATTCTGATGTAAAACCTTTGTGTAGAAACCCTTGTGTAGTAAACGTACTGTGTAACAAACAGAAACATTTCACATTGCCTCAAAACAACACATGTTTTGAGGCAATAAAATAACCTTTTAATGCGTAAGTTGTAATCTTATTGTTGTAAGTAATACGAGTCAGCAGTAAGAGCAGGGCCGCCGTTTGGGGGGGGGACACCGGACCTATAGTACCGGGGCCCGGAGCTCTGGGGGGGCCCGTAAAGTAATGAAACAGTTTTTCCAATAATAATGTTAATAATTTCTCGAAAAAAATTAAGCTTTTGTTCATGAAGCGCTAAGCTGAAATCAACCTGACCACTGGAATTTTGCAACGCAAACTTTTCTTCTCCCGCTACAAAAACTCGTTAAGTCAATTTTTCCGCGCGATCAGCGTTGCCTAGGAATCTACCTTGGCTAGCTGCACGCTGTTTGTCCACTCGGCACATGTTGATGCGACCAATGGTCGCGACATCGCGACGGGTAGGCGGATAGCGGCCTGGGAAACCACTGCTTCCAAGAACCACAAGACAATGCAAGCCAGCGTTTAGCAATGCGCTGTCGGTTACAATGCAATCCGCAAGGAGAGTCGGTTCGAAATCTCATTTTCTTGCGATTCGTGAAAGACGTAGTATTTCGAATGTGCTTTGATTTTGTTTTCACGGTAATCTACGATCTCGCTTGACGCGTGTTTTAATTTACGTGTTAGAGAAAGTTTTACTGCAGGTCTTGGTCAAAATGTCCTACAAACACAAATCAGGGGCTGAAAAGAAAAGGCTCCGAGCTGAAAAAGAAAAAAAAAGTGCTATTGGCAGGCAAGAGATTACTAATTTTTTTCAATCCTCTGCTTGTTTTTCTGTTCAACCGTTATTTTCTGGAACAACTGAACTGGAATCAAATCAACCAACTACTTCAGCGTTTGAAATAACTGAAGAAAATTCTCTGGGCTCCGAAATTAATGAAAGTAGAGGAGAAAATGTAAATCAGCTGGATTTAACTAATAATGCAAATCTGAACGATCCTGAAGTGCAACCAGAATTTTCTGAAACAACTGAACTGGAATCAAATGAACCAATTACATCAGCGATTGAAATAACTCAAGAAGATTCTCTAGGCTCCAAATTTGATGAAAATAGAAGTGAAAATATAAGTCAACTGGATTCAACTAGCAATGCAAATCTGAGTGATCCTGCAGAATGGCCGGACTTTATAAATGATACTCTTCGCTCAGAAATAATAAAAATTGGAGCTCCAAATTTTAATAAACTGTCTGCAGTTAAGTTTCCACGAGACCTAAACAAGCAACAGTTTCAAAAGAAGCTTCTATACAGCAAAAGCTCAAACCAAAGAGAAGAATTGCAGCGAGACTGGCTTGTATGGAGTTCTATGAATCAAGCACTTTACTGTTTCCCCTGCTTTTTATTTAAAAACTCCATTTCTAGTAAAGGCAATAGCAGTCTTGCGAAGAAAAGTGGTTTTTCACCAGCTCAAGTGCCTTGGAAAAAATGTTATTCTCGATTTCCCTCACATGAAGAAAGTGCAGGACATAAGAATTGCTATGTTTCGTGGAAATCTTTGGAGCAGTCTCTGGCTGGGAAGGGTATTGACAGCAACATCCAAACTCTGATAATGTGCGAGACAGAAAGATGGAAAGCAATTCTTAAAAGAATAATTGATGTTACACTTCATCTCGCTTCTCGAGGTCTCCCCTTCAGAGGAGATAATTCCCACATAGGGCATGTGAGCAACGGAAACTTTTTAGGATGTTTAGAATTGATAAGCCATTATGATGAAATAACTAGAGATCATCTGAACAAAATTAAACTTGAACAGGAACGTGGGGAAAGCAAAAAACATACGCATTATCTGTCATGGCAGAGCCAAAATGAATTTATTTCCTTATGTGGTGATCAGGTTTTGAAATTAATTCTTGCAGAACGTGAAAAGGCAATTTATTATGCTATCATAGCTGATGCAACACCAGATGTAAGTCATCAAGAACAGAATGTATTGATATTAAGGTATCTTTCTTTCTCATCAGATAAGAATTTGTTTGAAATTCAGGAGAGATTTATTGAATTTCTGAATTTCTCAAAAAAAAACGGGATTTGATATTGCTCAGGAATTGTTGAATTGCCTTAAAAAGCATGCGATTCCATTAGAGGATTGCAGGGGACAAGTATTCGACAATGGGTCGAATATGAAGGGCGCTGTGAAAGGAGTCAAGAGCCGAATTCTAAACGAAAACCCACTTGCTCTATTTTCACCTTGTGGGGCCCACTCGTTAAATTTAACTGGAGTAAATGCTGCAAAGATGTGTCCTCAAATAATGACATTCTTTGGTTCTGTGCAAGCATTATTTGTACTCTTTGCAGCCAGTCCTTCCAGATGGTCCATTCTTTTAGAAGAGATACCAATTTCTCTCATGGCATTATCAGAAACGCGCTGGAGTTCTCGCATTGACGCTGTTCGACCCATCTCCTTGCACCGTCCAGGATTATTGAAAGCTCTCGATCGTTTGTGTGATGAACTACAATTAACCGAGAAGGCCTTCAGTGAAGCTCGAGCATTAAGAAAATACTTTAGCTCTTTTGAGAGCATGCTTATGTCAGCTTTCTGGTTAAAAGTGCTGTCATGTATTGACGAACGAAACGTGATTATCCAAACACGTGGAATTTCCCTGGATGTGGAACTGAACCTTCTAAATGATATCCATAAAGATCTCCAAAAGTTAAGGGATGGTTGGCCTGCAATTTTTCAAGAAACAAAATTGGTTTCTGAAGCCATGGACTTGGAGATCGAATTTTCAAATTCAAAAAAACGAACAAAAAAGAGAAAAGTATTTTTTGACGAAGGAGCAGAAGTTGAAGAAGAAGCAATGCATCAAAGTACTGAACTCTTACCCGGTGAATATAAATTTCGAACAGAAGTAATTTTTACAGTTTTGGACTTTATTATAATTGATATAAATACTCGTTTTGAAGAAATGAAAGAAATTTGTTCTCTATTTAAACCAATACTGAAATATATGTCCTTAGATGATGAAGAAGTGCAAAAGCTGTCTGCATGCTTGTCATCAAAGTATGCAATCGACTTAAATAGTCAACTTGGAAATGAGATTATTCACATTAGAAACATTCATTCGTCAGTGTTTAATGAAGTAACTGAACTTTCTCCCCTAGTGCTTTTGAATGAGATTTACAACAGAAAGCTTCAAACAATATTTCCTAACATATGTATTGCCCTTCGCATATTCTGCACTCTCCCCTTGACTGTCGCCCAAGCTGAAAGGGCATTTAGTAAATTAGGAAATCGAATTAAAACATGGACTAGATCAGCAATTGGACA
Organism: Uloborus diversus; assembly: GCF_026930045.1. Taxonomy (NCBI): domain Eukaryota; kingdom Metazoa; phylum Arthropoda; class Arachnida; order Araneae; family Uloboridae; genus Uloborus; species Uloborus diversus. The sequence continues at coordinate 48,486,563 of NC_072739.1, read as the reverse complement.
AGACAGACTAAATTCGCTAGCTATTCTTGGCATTGAGCACCAGTTGGCAGCACAAGTGGATTTTAATTCAGTCATACACGAGTTTGCGACAAAAAAAGTACGTAGGGTGAGAATATGTTAGTGAATGTTACTGACAAAAAAAAAAAAAAAACCACTAAATGTCCATTCTGTAATCCAGACAGGTATATCTATATTCGTTAGAAGTTAAAGTTATGGAAACGTATGTAAGTTAATTTAAATATAAATTTAAAATCTCATGTTCGGAGAGATTATATGTATATGTTATTTTCGATTATTAATTTATATTTACTCTAGAAACTCAATACTTTCTCCTGACTGTGGATTATCTAAGTCAAATGTAATATGTATGTGTGGTAATAAATTCAGCATTTATTTCAATGATATAATATCATTACGGTACCATTGTTCGGCTTTAATTTTTACGTCTAGAGCTTTTTATTTCGTAATTCGGATTTTTTTTTTCCCTTCGTTCATCCGGCTTCGCCTTACTGAACATTCATAATTCACAATCATGTAACTTCACTTATCTCAAACATGACAAATTATCCAATTTTTACCGCATGAAGTTACTGTATTTGAAAACATATTTTATAAAAGATGATTAAATTTTAAATTAACATTAAAATTAAAAAAAAAAAACTATCGGCAACTAAACAATTGAACATCACATATGAATGCAATTTTAAACTACTCATTTTGAAGTTAATAAGTGTGTGAGTGAAAGGAAATGAAGCGCGACAGTTAAGAAAAGGAATGGGGGTGCGGGGGTCATGGGGGGGGGGGGGGGCCCGGAATGAAAATTGGTACCGGGCCCCATTGCTGGTAGCGGCGGCCCTGAGTAAGAGTGGGCGGAAGTTAAATCAAAACACAATTTGGAAAACATTTTCAGGAAATTTTTAGTGCAATAAAAATATAAAAAAATAGGCAGAGAAGATCGGATGAGGAAATAATTCCGTCTTATATGCTTTAAATGATATCATTTCTTAAATAATAAATAGGAACTTTGAATAAGTTGTAACCAACGATCAATGTGTAAGTAAATGTTAAGAGAGAAAAAAATAATAAAAACCTTTAATATTTACGTTTAAACAAATTTTTTTTTGCACAGACAACATTTTTTGCGTTAATGAATTGAGTGTCATTTGATTGAACAATTATTTTAATGTTCCAAAAAACTGTTAAATTAAAAAAGAATTAACAGTGTTTTTTTTTTCTTTCCTTTATACTTGATTTTCTTCGTATAAAACAAAAAACTAATTATAATTAAAATGCAACTTCAAGATCTAGATTACATACCTGTGACAAGTTAAAATTGAATTACTTGAATTACATACACAACAATCATAATAAGTAAAACTAATATATTTTCTTTTTCGAATTAATTTTTTTTACTGAAATTATTTAAAAACAAGGCGGGGAACTCTTGGTGATGCATATATTGTGCCGAATATGCAAGTATGCAGGCAATTGTAAACATAAATATTAAATTCTTAAATTTAAAATTCACCACAGAAACTAATATTAAACATAAAAAAATTTATTCTTGATAATTAAATGTAACGATAAAATAGAAGCCAAATTTAGCGTTTTTATTTTAAAAATTCGTTTGCAAAACAATAAAAACTTTTAGGTAGTGAAAAAAAATGAAAAATTTCAGACAAATACTTAAATTTTTTAGATACTATAGAACAATTCTTAAACAACTAAGAATTTTATGGAAACTAAGGCAACTCATACCCGTTGAAGCTTTAAGCCATATACTTTTTTCTTTCTTTGTTTTGGTAATAGACATTGTCCTTCACATATTCCACACGAATGTCCTTTTTTTAATGCACTAGTGTTTTATGAACATTAAAACACAAATACAGCAGCTGGAAAATTTTAGAGCAAAAGTAAAGGTTGCTGGGAAAAACTGAAGTGCAATGTTCGGATTTGTTCTTTAGAAACATTTTCAATGCTCGAATTACAAATAATAAATTTTAAAAATCGCATTAAATCTATTAAACGCTGTAAACTCAAAATCTTTTAAAATATTTTTATTTTTAATTTTCATATCAATCAATTGTGCATTATTTTCCATTTTACATAAGAAGACATCCTAATGTCCCTAAACTTATTAGTTTCAATTTTTATCATAAATAGTATTGTAAAAGGTAATTTATTTTTATATGCCGAAACGAAATATACAACTTCAAAGACGTTTTTTAATTAGTTTTGAAACTTTAAACTTCTTCATCGCAATCCGTAATTTTTACAGAATGAAAAAGTATTGATGAGAAAAAGTTCCTTTCATATAGCCGCACCTTTTATTTATTTATTTTTTTAATGCCTAGTTCTGAGATTGCATGTGGCTTTCAATTCATTTAGTGCGAAATGATTCCTCATCCCTCCCATAGATGAGGGGGTGGGGGGATTAATTGGATATTGTTTAATGTATTTCTGCTTTAAAAATCGTGAAGACATTATTTATAATGATAAATCACTGTAGTTGCTGATATTGATTCAATTTATAAGTGCTGAGCCAGCTGAGCTTCTTTATACTTACACTTTATTAATCTGCTTTAAGAATTCATTAAGATTGCTTATATGCAACATAAAACACCAACTGACATAGGAAATTATGATTGGTTACTGTAGCGTAAACACTTCCTCACTTTCTCTCTCTGTTTTTTCTTCTTTAACTAATTTGTTTATTTAACAGCAAAACTGAAATTTACTTCAGGAATGTTACTATGTCATAAAATTCAAAGCTAAATGTAAAAACAATCCGCGTTATATTCATGAATTAAATAGATGTATCTAAAAATGTAAGACATTTTCTCTTTAAAAATCAAAACAAATCACATAAAAGTTTATGGATAACTTTCAATACGAATTACAAATTCTATAGCATAATTGCTGATTGTCAACTGAAATTTTAAGTTGATATTCATTTTAAAATTAACAAAAGTCCTCAAGAGAACGTTATGAAAAGGATGTTTTGCTTTTTATTTCTAATCAAGTGAAATATCCAGTATATTTTAAATCAGTGGTTTCCAACCTGAAGCGATTACTCCCAAAAGGTTGATTTGGTTTCTCCAGGGGGCAATGAACATTTAAAACAAAAATTTAAATGATAATAGTAATAATAATAATAAACATAAGTAATAAACATAAATCTTTATATATTTTCAATTTTTAAATTCTAATGATTTGTGTTTATTAATAATAATAAAATCATAAATCATAAGAATTTAAAAATTGAAACAAAACAGCAAATATTGAAAGTGAAAACGTATGCAAAATCGATGGTCCATAGTTTAGACAAAAAATCATGAGTTTAAAAAAGAAATGAATTAAGTTCAGGAGGGCCATGCACTTCCTCATATCTTGGACAAGCATACGAATTGTACTCAGGGCAGGTTCTGGATACCGGAACAAACCATTCTCTCTCTTCCTTTTTTTTTCTTCAAGTTTAAACTACCAAAGTTTTTTATTCTTCCAAATCCTAAATTTTATACCAAAAAAAAAAAAAAAAAAAAGAAAGAAAAATGTTTTGCCGCCTTTGAAAAGTACATTAATAATCTTAGTTTATTATCTTCCTTCAAAAATTAATTACTCTTGAAAAAAAAAACATAAAAAATGTGTGTAACAATAAGTGGATAAAATTGGTACAGTATTTAGTATTTAAATTAAAATTAAGTACAGTAAAACCTGTAAAGTTGACCACCCTTGTAAGTTGACCACCTGTCTATGTTGACCTCTTTTATCAGGAACGGAATTAGTCCTATCTTATATAATGAAGGAAAACCTCTGTAACTTGACCACCTGTCTATCTTGACCACTAATGTACGCCAAATTTGGTTTGGAGTATTGTAAAAAAAAAACCTTTGTATGTTTACCACTTGGTTTATTTTTTAAAACTTTCTTCAGTAAATTATTTTGTTATGAATTAATTTATTATTATTGTATTATTATTATTATTTGATAGCTTTCCAAGAATGTTTTTAATGCTTTGATGACGGACTAGCATTTTACTAACTAAACCAGCAGCATAAAGCTTATGCTGCTCTTTATTCTCCAAAATTGTTTTTCATTTGTTGTTCTATTTGGGATAGTTTTTTGTACTTTGTTCAATAAAAATAGGTGTCAGTAGAAAAGTCTGAAGTGTTTTCTTTCAGTTGCAATAGGTTGTATCAATACTGGAATTGTGCTAAGGCCCGGATCTGTACATTTTGGGCCCTCTGCAACAAAATGGGTAGGGCATCTCCCTAGTGGCCAGCAGTGTCTATTTGTAAAGTTAATAAGTCTTAATACTAGATTTTTTCTTTTTTTTCTTCAATTTCTTGGGCCGTTAGTCCCCTTGACATTTTAATTTTGCCTTCATGAACTGAGAGAGTCGAGCTTGTTGCTCTTTGTGCTATAAGTGTTACATAAAAAAGGCTTCAAAAAGAAAGTTAGTTGAACTTGAAATTAATAAAAAGTATGAAATATTAAAATGAATTGAAAAAGGAGAAAGCCAGAGAAAATTCGCTGGCACATATGGAATTTCTAAAACTACGGTGTCTAAAACAAGGGAAAAACAAAACTATTTGAATAGTATTTTTAATTAATGTTTTACTTTCAATAATGTTAAACAATGAAAGTTAGTTGAATAGAAAGAGTAATAAGGGTGAATTCCTCGAAAAATTAATACACGGTGCGAGAAATGACAAAAAATATTTCAAAAAATCATTACTGCCCTTTATAAGTTGACTGCCAGTCTAAGTTGACCGCCAAAGACTGCACCGCGAGTGGTCAACTTACGCAGGTTTCACTGTATGCAAAAAATACCTCATATCGATTTTACGTTGCTCTAAAACTTGCTTTTTTCATGGAAAAAGGTAAGGGTGGGGGGGGGGGGGGGCGACGGATAAAAAAATGTTGGAAATCACTGTTTTAAATATTTATGCTGTTTGTACTTTTGTAAATTTTATTTTTGCTTAACGAAAATAGATGAAATGGACGGTGTTATACAAAAATGAGTTATCCAACAAAAATTTTCCAAAAAATAAAGAGTTATTCACATAGGTTGGCAGATAAACTGATACACTACGGGGATACAAAGGCGATTTAAGCCAAATTCTGAATTAATTGAAGTTCTGCTTAGAACTCAATTTACTCAAAAGTACTGCTTGGTGGGTTGACCCATTTTTGTGTAACACCGTCAATTTGTTATAATTATAACCGATAGTTCAAGTTCTTATTATTTAAAGTGCTGATGACAAAAAAAAAATTAAAAAACACATGATGATTAAAAATATTAAACTTGCCTAAAAAAGATTCTTGTCACCGTTGGATTTAAAACACATGCAATCCCATTGAGCAGTCAACACGGTGTATAACAAATGACTCGTTTTTTTCCTCGGAGACGAAATTGAGGAGATCTCAAAATTATCTAATTGGTTGAGAAAGTCATGAATCTATCTAATTCAAAGTGCTAGGAAACATAACAAAAAAACGAAGGATGAAAAGGGGGGGAAAAAAGCTTTTTAGCAGACGTTTTGCTCCTATACATTCTTTACTTAGGATGGCGCCTTTCCCGTATTTCATTAGAAAAAGGTTCAATGTAATCTTTTCCCAGACAGTCTCAGATGGCTGCAAAAAAAGATCCCCACCCCCAATAAAACTCCTTACCAGAATTCCAGGAAACATCAATCCCGAACGGATACGAGAGACACCCATGGACCCTGAAGGCTTTGCTTCGGACGAAGACCACCCAACAAAGACATTGTTTTGTTTCCCTACGTAACAAGATACGGTAATAGTTAGGCAAGAACAGAGTAACGTCCTGACAGTGACCGTTGGAAAAGGAGCGGCCGTCCTCTCTTCTCCCTCACCCACCCAAAAAAAAGCAGTTCTGGCTGCAGCCCTCGATATAAGAACGGTCGGCCTAGCTAAGAACTTTTTTTAAAAAATTATATTGAGGAAAACGGCACGTACACATTGAATGCACAGAAAACGGCCCGAGTTAAGGACGGCCCATGTGGAATTTTCCACATCTCACACGTGGCCAGTCCGCCCCTGCACGTGATTGATAATTATCTGTAGGGATCATAATTGTGAAGACAACCTTTTTTTTTTTCACTTACCTTTTTTTTTCTTTCCATTCCCGCATGAGGCCGTGCACATATATGTCCCGCTCTTAGGGAAGTTGTCTCCTCTTTTATTGTTATTTTATGAAGATTATTAAACTGTTTGTTATGACAAAAAAAAAAAAAATCTTTATTTTTTGCTTTATTTGGTATTTTACCCAATTAAATACACGAACACGCACTATTTCCAAAAATTTTAGAATATCCTCGTTTTTATTTTCGCAATTCTTTTTAAATAAAATGCCAAATAGCATTTAAAATCACCTAATCGATTATATGCTGGTAGACTACTCTTGACGTGCCTCCAGGTAGATTCAATAGTATTTGTGTAACACTCAGTAACAGGATCTACAAAATTTAATTTATGATTAACAGTCAAATGGTTATATCCCTATCCTAATGTGTCGTAAGCTTTCCAACGATCTGAGTGAATTGTTGTCTATGGCAGTATCCACTGTTTTATGGCCGATAATGAAGTTTCTCTCCCCCTTCCTCGACAGCAACCAAAAAATTTTCCCCCGAACCCCGTTCAGCCTCCCCCCTCCCCCCTCCCCCCAAAATAGAAAAAACATTGGCAGTTTACTGATGTTCGCCAAACGACATCTTACCCTGTTACCTAAAATAAAGACATTTTACCTTGGCAATGAAATCCTCCATTTCTTTTACTCTATTCCTCTCCTTCTTCTTAAGATCTACGTCAATGAAATCCAGACACTAAAATGCAAGAATTATCAGAATTCGAGCGCGCAATGTAGAAAGTCTTAATCGCAATTTAAACTCATTAAATAGATCGCAAGCCGGCTAGATTAGTTTAGTTGCCTTGAAGACTAAAAAATTACGAATCTATCGATACCTGTTTTTAATGGTCTGTTCATTGATGTTCGCTAAACGACATCTTACCTTGTTACCCTGTTTTGATGGTCAGTTTACTGATGTTCTCTAAACGACATCTTACCCTGTTACCTAAAATAAAGACATTTTATCTTGGCATTGAAGTCCTCCATTTCTTTTACTCTGTCCCTCCTCCCCCTCTGCTTAACAGCTTTGTGAATGAAATCCAGCAACTAAAATGCAAGATTTATCGGAATTTGAGCGCACAATGTAGAAAGCTTTAAACACAATTGGTTTTTACAAATAATAAAAAAAAAAAAACACTTTCACAATTTAAACTCATTAAATATTTAGATGCCAAGGCGGTTAGATTAGTTGCCTATAAGACTGAAAAATAACGAATTTATCGATACCTGTTTTGATGGTCAGTTCACTGATGTTCGCTAAACGACCTTGTTACCTAAAATAAAGATACCTTACCTTGACAATGAAATCCTCCATTTGTTTTACTCTATAATCCTCTCCTTCTTAAGATCTTCGCTACTGAAGTCCAGCAACTTAAATGCATGAATTATCAGAATTCGAGCGCACAATGTAGAAAGTCTGAAACCCAATGGGTTTTTATTAATAAAAAAAAAAAAACACTTTCACAATTTTTACTCATTAAATAGATGGCAAGGCGGCTAGATTTGTTGCATTGAAGACTGAAAAATAACGAATCTATTGATACCTATTTTAATGGTCTGTTCACCGATGTTCGCTAAACGACATCTTACCTTGTTACCGAAAGTAAAGAGGTCTTACCTTGGCAAAGATATCCTCCACTTCTTGTACTCTGTCCCTCCTCCCCCTCTGCTTAACAGCTTCGTCAATGAACTCCAGCAACTAAAATGCAAGAATTATCAGAATTTGAGCTCACAGTGTAGAAAGTCGAAAACCCGATGGGTTTTTAACAACACTTTCATAATTTAAACGCATTAAATAGATGCCAAGGCGGCTAGATTAGTTGCCTATAAGACCAAATCAGTGCTGCACAAAATGCGAACAGAAACATCGAAAGAAAATGATACAAAGGGGTAAATAAAATAATACTTCAGTACAATACGATTTGTGTACAACACAAATTAGCGGAATTCAGATGCATTCCAACGATCCACCTATCTTTAAGGATCTAGGTTTGCGATTGAACTCTGAGGGTAGACGGTGCACTCCTGGATAATGCATTTTAGTTGAGAAATTTTTCTGTTTGCTATCATGACAACCGTGTACTGTAGCCTGGCATTTTTTCTCCTTTTTTAAGCTTTGGAACAACACAATGATCAATGAGATGCATGGCATCTAAGGGGAATTCAGAAACCACTCGCACATTCATAGAAGTTAAAGGCGAAACACCTAGTATATGATGTCCAGCCTCCTTGGTCTCTTTCATATTTTCATCAGTTCGTTTTTCATTTTCTATAAATTTCACCCGTCTTTCAATGGGTGCACCTTTAATTAAACACTTTTCGCGTGTTATAAGCGTTTGGAGTAAAAATTAAAAGATAATAACTTTTTTGTAGTCATTTTTCGATGTCCGTGGCTCTAATCCTTGCGGATAGTTTTGAAATTATTTTTATGTGCTTTTCAACGGTACAAAAACCGGCAAAGTTGGACCATTGCTTCGTATGGACGTATGTTCAAGTGGACGTAAAATTGATTTTTTCAAATTAATGTCTCCGTTAATTGGCGTTTTAAGTAGTGTGGAATACTCTTTTTTTTAAATTAAAATCTTTGCATTTACTGTCATTATTAAGGTGTCCTGAAATAACTGGATCGAATTTGGGCTACATTTCCACTTTAAGCAACTACCATCTCTTTCTTACAACTTCGTGCTATTTTTCTGAATGGCAAATTTTGACCTGCTAAAAATTGTACAACAGCAGTGATTCTTTCGATAGTGACGCGCCATCGCTTTTTCAGTGAAAAATTCTTCGAACAACTCAATTGGGCTCATATTAGTAGTTTGCGCTGTCAATACATCCAAGTTTCTCTTAGAAGCATTTTCTAAAGCTCCAAATGCATAAACCGGGTTTTCTTTTGTCCATTTGGCCGATATTTCTATTTTACTTTTAGGGGAATTATTTTCCTGGTAATCTGAGATCATTTTACCTTTACGGGTATTATTTCCTTTTTTTTTTCTTTGAGATCCTTTTACGCTTGTTGGTATTGTTTCCCTTTTTTTCATCTGAAGTTCTTTTACGTTTACCAGAATCATTTTCCATTTCTGTAACCGAAATGCTACAGTTCTCATCTTTATCTGGTATTGTAATCTCTACTGAACCTACAACATCTGATACAACAGGAGTATCCAAATTCTCATCATCAAACTGCTCCTCATCAGTCAGATCATCTACATCCGGAGGCATTGCTATAATATCTGCTTCTATTTCTTCAGAAAAAAGATAAGCAGTTGCTTCTTCTAAGCTTTTAAATATCTTTTGTCGACTCATATTTCAGTTTTTATTTATATTTCATCTGTAAAGTATGTAAGAAATAGTTTAGAAGCAAATCCAGTTGGCATATAAGAATTATACGCTAACGCCCAGCGTCCTCAAACGATGACGGATAAGATTTTTAGCTTACTACAGATATATTAACGACAATTAACATTAAAAAACAAGATCATTGCAGAATATCAACTATTTAAATTCTATATATGTGAAAATAAAAGAACTGACCTCATCAAATTAGTGCAACGCAGCGGTATAGTTAACACAATGCGATGAACAAAAAAGCAGTAATCACGGCTGTGTTTTTCCCGCCGAATTGGTCTTCATTCCAAACAAATAACATAACAAATAATGTATGGTGCTTCCATCTATTGAACCATTTCACAAACATAAAAAAAAATAAAAAATTAAGGATAAAAATGGCAGCTTTTTACAGTGTCCTCAAATGATGACACTGAGCGCTAATGGGTTAAAAGATTACACATTTCAAGTAATTTTTTTTTTCTTAAAACGCATAGTTAGGATCATCATTGCAGTACATTTCTTTTTACCTTATCATAAATGCTGTTTGTGTTAACAGTTTCGAAGAAAACAAAATTGAATAAAAGAAAGCAAAAGTTTTTCGTTGATATATTGTTATTTACAAAGTTTTCAGCAAAATAGTTCCATTTTATGCTAAACAGTGCGTCATCAAAATGCTTATCTAGTCTCTGTTAGTAACTCATGGTTGAACACCTATGAGCTTGAAGAGACTCATACAAGTTTACAAAGCAGAAACAAATTCGGACACGCCTTCCGGTTTCTCTGAAACTTCAACGTATTCTATTCGGTTGTCAATGGGTTTTTTCAGTAACTGAAGACGCAAAAGGTGTCGGAGAGTGCACTTTAAAAGCTTTTCCTAAACGACTCCATAAATTGCACCTGTACACCGCAAAAAATTCTGTACTTGTGGTCTGTTCAACACGACACGATTAGGTACAAATTGGAAGGAACGCTCTTTTTGCTGAAACAATTTTTGGAAGCTTAGCTGTTCCTCGCCGTTTACAACATGTTAGGAAGTAAGGACATCTTTTAGCAAAATCATTGCATATCCTGGGGCTTCAAACTGCTTTTGTTTAGTTGAAAAGTCAAATTATCCCACACGAGAGGCGATGAAGATACTCCTTCTTTAGTAGGTTGTAAACTACCATTAGAGCATCAACGATATATTTTCTAATATGAACTCGAGTTTGTCCAGCAAAATAGTTTAAAGTTGCATGGATATCTCCTCCTAGGTGAAAGCAACCCTCTGGCAGTGAAATGACATTTTCTTTCGCAGCAGTTTTTAAAGAAACAATTTTTTCCTCGGAAAATCTACGATAGACTCACTAGCTCATCTGTTTTTTTTCTTTTTTCGCTACAGCTCCGTACTCGAACAAACACAACAGCGACTGAGCACTTGTAGAACAGGATTTCTTTTGCAACCAATTCTAACAATGCCCTCTATTCCCGATTCTCAAAACACAGAAATAGACAAGATTCAACGGACAGGTGTAATCTTTATATCAGGATTTTTTTTAAATTACTTTATGAACTATGTTTGAAGCTTAGACAAAATTATATGTGCACATTTTAACTAACGAAACAGAATCTTTCTTTTTATTTCGGAGTGGAAACGGAAATTTACCCTTGCTCTAAGAGTTTTTTTATTTAATTTTATAGCACCAGCAGAGCCGTGCGGGTACTTGTAGTTCATTAATAAATGAAAAAAAAAAAAAAAAACACTGATCACGTCCTACACGATCAGAGGAAAAGGCATGATGTTGCCAAAAAGGGAAAAGTTTAGATAGGGGACCCTCCTACAAGATTACCAGAAAAGTTGGAAAAACGGGGGTGTGGCATTTGTTCTGTCCCACGAAAGTGCAGATTGTCCCTTATGGGGGGGGGGGTCCAAATATTCCAATTTTAAGAACATTTTACCGATCTAATTATCTTACCGTGGACGAATAAATTACCAAATTGTCATAACTGAGAACCGTAACATGGGCGAGCTATCTAACACAGCAAGTTGGCGAGAAATTCATCATTCGTTATTTGTAAAATATACAGGCGAAGCAAATGACCTTTTCATTTTTCTACTACAGGCAAAGCCGTGAGAGTACTACTAATATTACATAAAACTCCTTAAAAACGTGGTACATGTTACATTTAGACGTTCCAAGAAAGCTTTTGGAGATTTACTGAGGAATCGCCTAAGTGAATGTTTTGGATCATAGGTACAGATGCACATGTACCACAAAAACTACTCAACTTTCATTCAGAGGCGAGTAAAATGAAAATTTAAGCCGAACTTTAAGGGAAAAGTTTGTTGCAAATACAATAATTTCTTTAATACGTAAAACGTAGTATTTTTTTTTTTTTTTTAAATTTTAAATCTGCAGTAGACACAGTACTTCAAATTTATTATTATTAAAGACTTAGTTAAACTGTCTTATTTTACTAAGATAAGCAAACATGCATTAACATTTTTTTTTAAACACATGTCAATAGAAAGACTTCATATGACTTTCACTTATCATTCAGGGGTGAAATTGTGCCATGCGAAACCCTAAAGCTGTGGTATTTGCATGTTAATGCTTTGAAGTTGGCTGTATGACTTTAAAAAGTGCCTGCATTCGTCCCTGCGTTGCTTTTCTATATTGCGTTTAGGACTGCGATGGTGTTCATCAACAATATTTTCAGTATAAATAAAATGCTCATCTTAAGTCAATAAAAAATGGCACGCTTTTTCAAGTCGGTCGCGTCCACCTATTGACAATCAGATACGTTCACTTAAGAAATCCAAACATCTTTTTGATGATGCACTTTTTCTTTTTGAGGGTTGGAAGTTCCCATACTCCATTTGGGTCAATCCAGAGTTGGAGGGCTAAGGCCTTAGTAATGCTTTTAGATTTTTTCGGCCATTTTGTTTGTTTGCGGGGTTTCTTGTGCCTCTTCTTGGCAAAAATGTGAATTTGCAATTCCAATTCTTCATCCGAAAACTGGTAGTAATAACGGAAGTCATAATTATCAAATTCCGGGATGTTCATGATTGCTGAAAAGGAAATGCGTGTTGTTTTTTTATAGCAGCGATAACGTTTTTGAGTTGTCTTTTTACCATTGATTTCCATATACTATTGCATCATACTTTGCTTTTCATGTTAATCATTTCGAAGCAGAATCTCTTTCAAACATTACCAAAGTGATATGTTGACTTACCTTAATAGATTTTTTTTTTCAAAAATTAAGAAATATGGGTGATCAAAAAGTCAGTATAAATTTAAAACATTAATAAATCACGGAATAATGTAGATAGAGAGGTAAAAATTAACACATAAGCTTGGAATGACATGGGGTTTTATTAGAACCTAAACAAAAAATAGTTAAAAAAATGTCCGACAGATGGCGTTAATAAGAAAAGCAAAAATGATGTTTTCTACAGGAATTGCTCAATATGTTCACCATCATTCTTCAACAATAGCTGTAGTCGAGGCATAATGTTGTGCACAGCACTGTGAAGCATGTCTAGAGTTATGGTGAGGCATTGGTGTTGGATGCTGTCTTTCAGCATCTCTAGAGATGTCGGTCGATCACGATACACTTGCGACTTCAGGTAACCCCAAAGCCAATAATCACACGGACTGAGATCTTAGGACCTGGGAGGCCAAGCATGACGAAAGTGGCGGCTGAGCACACGATCATCACCAAATGACGTGCGCAAGAGATCTTTCACGCGTCTAGAAATATGGGGTGGAGCGCCATCCTGCATAAAAATCGTACGTTCCAGCAGGTGTTTATCAGCCAGGCTGGGAATGATGCGATTCTGTAACATATTGGCGTACCGCTCACCCGTCACGGTAGTAGTTACTACAAAACCAGAATCACGCATTTCCTCGAAAAAAAAACGGCCCGTAACGATACATGTGATCAATCCAACGCATACCGTGACTTTCTGGTCGTGCTATGGAGTTTCCACGACAGTTCTAGGATTTTCGGTAGCCTAAATTCTGCATTTGTGATTGTTGACAGACTCTCGGAGCGTGAAATGAGCTTCGTCGACCCACAACACGTTATTCCACCAATCGTCATCTTCCGCCATCTTTTGAAACGCCCACATCGCAAATGCCTTCCGCTTCACGGAATCGCCTGGTAACAGTTCATGATGCCGATGGATTTTACAAGGATAGAATCGGATGGTACGCTTAAGTGCCAACCAAACAATAGTGTATGGAATGCCGGTGCGACGTGCGACTGCACGGACGCTGACTTCCTTGTGCATAGACGAACCAGCTTGTCTCCATTTGAAAAGCGATAGCTTTGTGCAAGGTAAATTAGATAAAAATGGAACAACGTTTAAAAGCACAAAAAGAATAAAAAGTTTTTAAAAACGAAGACATGTTTCGGAGGCAATAGCCTCCTTCCTCAGTGCGAAATGAACAAATGGATGAATCAAGGTCAAGGGAGAGTTTAAATAGGTAACCGGAAAAACATTGACCAATCAGTTATCAGCGAGTGCTGAGGCAAAATATGACGTATTCGAACATGTAAGATTGAATAAGATTGTAAAAAAATGCGAAACAGCAAAAGACTCTTTGCAAAGATTATTTAAGTTTTTATGAATGTAAAAGGATTCCAGAAAATCTAATTCACTTACTGTTGTAGGCCTGCAAATGATCTTGGCTTCCGAAAAGAGAAAATTGTGCCCTGTGTCCCAACAATGTGTAGCAATTGAAGATATGTTCAGTTCCTGTTTTTTTAACGTGGTTTTCATGTTCTTTCAAACGAAATTTAAGTGAACGCCTTGTCTGTCCCACGTAACCGATATTGCATTGACAAGGAATGTGATATATGCCCCACTGATCAAGTGGTTGGATTGGGTCCTTCAGTTTGGAAAAAGAAAGTTTATTTATGGGTCTGTAAATTACGCAAAGTCAAATTTACTGAGAATTCTAGAAATACGAAAAGAAATGTGTGGATAAAACGGTAAAACCACAAAATTTGTAGAAGAAAGACTATGTATGTTGGAGGTTTTATTCCGGGTTGAAAATTTGCAAAAAGCCCTGTCGATGACCTGAAGAGGATAACCCCTGTCCAGAGCCACGGCTTTCAAAAAATTGAGTTCATTATTGAGAAGGGTCTGATCAGAACATTTGGAGATGGCTCGGTTGACAAAAGTATAAAAAGGAGACATTTTTTGCTTCTTCGGGTGGCATAAACGAGAGTGTGGGGGAAGACAGACAGCAAACGGTTTTCGGTAAACGGTAGTAGAAAACTTGTTATTGTTCTTCGAGATTAAAACGTCCAAAAAGGGCAAAGAATTATTGTTTTCAATCTCAGCAGTAAACTGAATATTAGAATCGACGGAGTTAATTAGATCAATGATAGACGGAACAAAATCAACAGTGCAATCTAAGAGGGTGAAAGTGTCATCAACATATCTAAGCCAGAGTGGAAAGTCAAATAACTGAAACAATTTCTGTTGAAGAAAGCCCATATAGATTTCACTGAGGATGGGACTCAAAGGGTTGCCCACAGCAAGGCCGTCAGTTTGTTGGTAAAGAGTACTTTCAAAAATAAAGGTTGAATGTTTAAGACATTTCAGTCAAATTTACAAGTTCGGAAATTTCGTGTTGGGTGTGATGGAATTCCCGAAGTCTTGTTTCAAGACACCGTAAGGCTCCAATAAGAGGTACATTGTTAAAAAGAGATTTAACATTAAAAGAAATTATTGGGTTTGAACCTACGAAGAACATCAACAAAATCAACAGAATTTTTGACAGAATGTGTGTTGGAGTCCAGCAATGGGGCAAACCTAGAAGTGAGAAATTTGGCCAGTCCATAAGAAGCGGTGCCTATGTTGGAAACAATAGGTCTTAAAGGTACTCCGATCTTATGAACTTTAGGCAGAGCGTAAAATCTAGCACAGTGCGAAACAGAAGGGATTAAATTAAAGCAGTTATAAAAAAGCTTACTTGTTTTTATTACCCTGCGAACGGTTTTTAATTCATTCGGCGAGGAATCTTGTTTTAACTGGGTGTAAGGACCATCGCGGAGTAGCTCGTTGACTCCTGAAACGTACTTGGACTTGTCCATTATAACAATCTGTCCCCCTTTATCAGCTTTTGTAATTATCAAATTATTGTTGGAAGAGATATCACGCAAATTTCTTTTTTCCGTTGGAGAAAGGTTACTACCCGAAAAACGTGAATAAAATGAAACATTGTTAATAATAAGATGCCTTACTGAATCCTTTTGTGTGGGAGTTAATTTACTATGTTTGAACGAACTCTCAATCGGAGCCAGAATGCGTTCGGGGGAAGGCCTTGAAGTTACAGAAAAATTGAAATTTAATTTTAGAACATTAGCCTGATCCACTCTGAAAGGAAAATTTGACAGGTTTACTACAGAATTAATGTTGACCTTGGGGAGTGCAGAACAAGTTTGGACACAGGGGTCCGAAGTTTAAGAAGTTTAGAGTTTAACTTAGATCTATGAATTGATGAAATAAACGAAGCATTGTTCCAATACGTTTGATCGAAGGTAGGAAACTCGACGAAGCTAGCCGAAAGTTCCAAATGAAGTGAGTTTTATCTAATTCAGTCTCCATTTCTTCCTGAACCGTCTCAGCAGCATTACGCCGTCTGCTCGGTCGGCCACTACGGGTTCTATCGTCTAAACAACCCGTGGCTTCGAACTTCGAAACCATTCTCGCCACAGCTGGATTTATCAACGGACCTTGACCCGTTCGAATCCCCTTCCTATGGCGATAGGATCGTAACCCTACACTAGAACATTCCCCATTCTGATAATACAGCTTCACTAACAGTGCCTTTTCAGGTAACGTCAGAATGCTGCGACTGCTGGTGCAACTGATTAGCCAAGCCAAGCCAAGCCATGTAATATCTAACAGGCGGAGGGGGGAGCCCCCTTTTACCTGACTTCGTTGCAAGATTGTTGGAGTAGGATAGGTACCCATCGAGACTCCCCGCCCTGCTCCACCCGAAGGCTTTTCAGGGAACTAGCGAAAGCTAGGGAGTCTCTCGTCGTCTAACCACAATTATGATGCCAGCCAGCGATCCGGCTGTGTTCCTCTGTTTATTTGAGTGATATACAGGACTACCGGTCGGAACGGTAGTGAAAATAAAACATAAACTCTTGGTCAAATGTAGTATTTACAACACGTTGCCAGCCGCTGTGCTGGCGGGTGCTGGGAATTGACACTACCTACAGAGTAGGGATTACATATCCGGTCCCAGCTCCGGGTAATCAGGCTCAGTCTTCATCTGTCGGCTGTCCTCAGTGTTGTCCTTTCTGATCTTCATCTGTCTCGTTCGAGGTTGTCTAAGTCGGGGTCGTCAAGGTCGGGGTCGTCAAATCCGGTCGTCGAGATCGGGGTCATCTAAATCGGGGTCGTCATTATTCTGTTGAGATGTCCTGCTGGAAAAAAGGGGAGGCAGTAAGTGCTCTTTTGATTTCATTACAAAATTTGATAAAGTCTGCATTACAGAGGTTACCGCTAGTGTCCAGGACTGTAGGGACTCTGCCGCCTGTGGATGTTCTGCAGTTGTTAGTTATGTAGCAATTATTTAGGTAGTGGTCTATTGTTCCAGGTGTGTCACATATTGTGCACATTGAATCTTGAATAATTTTAAACCTGCTTAAGTAGGCGGGGGTCTTAAAATGTTCTGATATTATTTGGTTTGCAATGGGATCTGAAATTTTGCATTTGGGGATTTTATTTATGAAACGATAGGTTCCTCTTCCGTTTGCGGCGTTGTCCCAGTCGTTCTGCCATCTAGCTAGTGCCCTCTGTAATGCTAAATGCCTAAATTTTTGCCTCGAGATGTTAAGAGGCGTAAATTCAGTTAAAGTCGTTGCGGCCTTTGCCTCGGCTCTGCGGCCCTTTCATTTCCCATCCAGCCGACGTGAGCTTTAATCCAATGAAAGAAAATTTTATAACCGGAATTTACTAGAATTTTGAAAGCAGTTAGAATTTGAGATTTGAGGGGAGAAAGTCCTTGACAAGGATTAGATAGGGCAAGCAGAGATGCTCTACTGTCTGAATATAGGTGAACTGCGGCACCTTTTCTGAATTTTTGTGCAAAAATAAGGGCTTGTTCGATTGCTTTCATCTCTGCTTGAAAAACGGTATTGAAGTTGGCAAGTTTTTGCCTGTAAGATGAGACCAGGCTGTCGTAGTAATACACTACAAAGGACAGGCCTGTTGCATCATCAAGGTGGGAGCCATCAGTATACATGCTGTACTCTTGAAATGGTTCCGGGGGGGCATGATCGAAAACTATTGAAGAGGTGTCAGCTGGATGGGTGTCCCAATGCTCCATCTCCAAAGACTCCGGGGTGACAGTTAAATCGTTAAATACCAATTCTTTTAAAAGATTCTGTTTTAAATCGAGAAAATTGAGTTTGCTCTCCATTAGGTGGAGTAGGGGTATGCGTCCAGAAAGGATATATAGTACTTCGATGGAGGTAGTTCTGTAGCAGCCAGTTATGGCAATTAGCCAAGGTCTGATGCAGTTATTTAACTTAGTTTTTAATCTTTTAAGTTCTAGGGTTCTGTGTCCCCAAGCCCCATATCCATATAGAACTATTGGGATCACAACCGTTGTAAGTTACCTGTTTAATAGATTTATCCTGTCTGTGTAGCCTAATTTATATATTAGGTTTTTAAATTTTATGAGCAATATATCGATTTTATTTCTTTTAATTTTAAAATTATTGTCAAAGTTTAGTTTTTTGTCCAGGGTTAGTCCCAGGTACGTAATTTCATTTTTCTTTTTGATATTTTTATTATTTATTTTAAATGATGGAGAGTGTTTTGAGGAAGGAGAGGCGGGGAGGAGTAGGGCCTCTGTCTTTTCTTCATTGATTTCTAGCTTATTTAATTTGCACCAGCGAATTATTTCGTTTATTCCGTTATTGGTAGCCTGTTGCAAGCTTTTAAATGAGTTTGCTTGGGCTACCAATAGGATGTCGTCTGCGTAGCATAATATGTTAGTATCTGGGATGTTGTAGGAGCTTAAGAGGTCAGCGATGAGCGTGTTCCAGTAAACTGGACCGCTGTTGGACCCCTGTGGGCAACCTTTGTTTAGTTGTTTTGTGTAGGTGGTCTTTCCAATTGCATTAATATATGAGATGGTGCGTTCTCTAAAAAAGTCTATGATTAAGTTTAATAGATTCTGTGGTAGGTTGCTTTCTTCAAGTACTTGAATTAATTTTGGCCACCATACATTGTCAAATGCTCCTTTTACATCAATTTTTATTAGTACCGAGTGTTTATGTTCGGTTTTGTTTTCTCTTAGTTGTTTAATTAGGTTTCGGAAAGCCTCCTCCGTGCCTCTCCCTCTCGTGAATCCATATTGATTTGGTGGAATTAGGTTGTTAATCATTTGGTGGTAAATTATTCTGTTTGATATTAATTTGTCTAGTACTTTGCCTAGTGTGTTGAGGAGGGATATCGGACGATATTTGTCATTAGGCTTTCCCTGCTCATCTGTTTTGTTTATTAAGATGACTCTAGCCCTCTTCCATGCTGTGGGGAAAGTCCCCAGGTCGAGGCATTTGTTATATAAGTTTGTTAAAGTTTTGTTATGCTTTCGCTCTATTTCTTTAACCAATTCATTTGAGATGTTGTCGGGCCCACTAGCTTTTTTATTTTTAAAGGATTTTATAATTGATTTTATTTCGTTTTGAGTGAAAGGTTTATCTAGATAAGTATTTAAGATTGGTGATCTATTACGTATGGTTTTATGTTCATCTGTGTCAGTTGCACAGTTATCCTCTTTAAAAATGTCATCTATTATTTCGGCAATTCTCAGATCGTTATCTTTATTTTCATTATTAATAATGGTGGTCTTTTTACGGATTTTAGAATTTGCGATTTTATAGGGTAGCCCAAAAGGGTCCCCTTTACTATTTTCAATAAAGTTCTTCCAAGAAGCACGCTTGTAATGATTAATTAATTTCTTATATTTTGCACGCTGTTTTTGGTACTCTGTTAGAATTTTAAGGCGATTTGGGTTGTCTATTTTAAGAGCGTTTTGATATTTTCGTCTTAATGCTCGGGTCTTTTTACGACTTATATTTAGTTCGATATTCCACCAATTATTGCTCATATTCCTGTCATGTGTTTTTGTTAGCCTTTCTGCTACTATCTTTTCTAGGGTGTTGTTAAAGGTGTTAACTATTGTATTAAGTAAGTCTGGGCTATTACAGCTATTGAGATCATTATCTAAGTTATTGAATAGCTTAGAATGTTTAGTGACCAATTTTTCTATTTTAATCTTACTTTTACTTATGAATTTAATTTTGTCTATTGTAGTTTGAAGTTTAATTTTAAATTTAAGCAAGCAATGGTCGCTAAAGGTCTCTTCGCTGCTAACCTCCCAGTCATTGATTATGTTCTTAATATTATTAGAGCATAAGGTTAAGTCAATCCAACTTCTACCCACTGAGGATAGATAAGTTGGTGGGCTATCGGTAGTATTCAAGACACATATATTGTTTTTATTTAGTAGATCTATGATTAAATCACTTTTATTGTCAGCCTGGGGTGCTCCCCAAAGTGGGTGACATGTGTTGAAGTCTCCTCCAATGATATAACTATTTATTGAGAATGTTAAAGTTTGAAGGTCGTAGAGAGTTTGCCTGGCAATTTCAGAGTCTCTATCTATGTAAACCGAAATAAAGATTATTTCATAATTGTATATTTTAGTTTTAATTGCTAGAATGTCTCTTTTTTGAGTGATGACTGTTATGTTTAAACCAGGGTCTGTTACGATAATGGCAACTCTCCCATCGTCGGAGAAGTATTTAGACCACGTTAGTGGGATATTTTGTAATTTGTTTTCTTGAATTAGGGGTTCTTGTAAAAGTATGATATCTGGGAGTGTAGAGAAGTTCGACTGGGAGCTCAGTGCTTCGAGAGCCTTTCTGCAATGGTTAACATTAATTTGATAAACGTTTAAGTTAGAAATGATAGTTTATAGAGTCTTTAATTTTGTCTATATGGTAAAGGTAAATGGGGCAATCGGGACTGATGGGCTCATGCATGACGTTGAGGTCGCAATTTTCGTCTCTATTTGCAGTTCCACAGTTGGTGCAGTATGGAGTTTCAGCTTTGCACTCAGCCCTCGTATGATTACGGGAGCATTTTGTGCAGAGCTGATCCTTAGCTCTACAATTGGTACTTATATGGCCGAATTGGAGGCAGTGATGGCACCTGCGGGGTTTCAGGTATTCCATCACCTTAAATACCTTCCAATTCGCCGTTATTTTTTTTCTCCTATTGTTTATTAATTTATGGAAGTTTAATCCATTTACTTCGAAGACAGAGTGATATTCCCCCTCTGTCTTCGCCTTGAATTTAAATTTAAATACCCCCTCCCCAGAATCAGAGTTCAAAACCTCCACCAACTGTGGGATATCTTCTTCATTTGTATCATAAACTATAATTCTTGGCTTTAGAACCACGGGACGTTTAATGTGGAAGATATTGTTTAGTGCATCAATCTGTTTAAACTCTTCTATGAGTTTATCTATGTCTTCGGGGGTTTTCCCCTCGACTACAAGATTATTGTTTTTACTTTTGCGCACGTTTGTTATATTTATGTTTCTGTCCCTAAGCTTGAGGTTCTTCCTAAGTGCCAGCTCGGCATGCTCAGCTCCCAATACCCCCTGCTGGTCTGAGATTACGACCATCCTGTGCCTAATTGGGACGGGCCTGTGGTCTATAGGCTTTGCAGCCTCAGCAAAAGACCGTGGAGGGGGAGCCATAGGCAAAGGTGGCTGAGGGGGGGGGGGACATAGGGGGGGTGGACTTCAATTTATCTAGTTCGGCTGTAGCCTGCTGATATTTGGCAGCAAGTACCATAAGTTGGGTAAACAGCCCTTCTATGTTGTATGAAACATGGTTAAATGTCTCCCTATTCATCTTCTTATTAATTTTGCAGTTGCTGATATGATCCAAAATTTCCCCTCTAAAAATTGATCCCCTCACAACTTCTTCACAATTCAGAAGGTTAGGGTTAGTAGGGGGGGAATCCTTGATTTCAGCTTGAACCCTAAGGGCCTCCGCCAATCTAAGCGCCGCCTTGTTTCCTATCATCTCGAGAATTCCCGAGGCGAACGTGGAATCGAGGTCGGAGAAAGCATCTGCGCTTTGGCCCGAAGGCGAACTCACTAAATCTTTATTCATTATGGTGTACTGATCATGATAAAACCACGGATCCTTCCAGGGATATCCACGCCCGCTACATGGGTCCCCAAGACTTTCTAACGTGAAAGGCTGAACCGCCGTGACTTCCGCTAACAAAGGAGTGGGAGGAAAGAGGAATACGTACCCAAAATGGGCACGGCCAAATGAAGGGCACCGAAGTGTTCCCCCATCCGGGGATTTCTCGCATTTCTCGATCCCCCCCCCCTCTGATAGAGCTGACGAACCAGCCAAGGTCCGCCTGATTTACAACAAATCAGGAAAGTCAAGGACCCGCCTACACTCAAATCAGCAAGGCCCTGAAAAGAGGACTGCCCTATGGGCAAAAGCTGCTTGCCGGGAAAAGGGGGAAAATAAAAAGATAGTCAAGGCGAAGCAAAATAGCCCCTCCCAAAATAAATACAATTAGAGAGAAAAAAAAAAAAACACAAAATGGGGGAAAAAAAAACCTAGCACATCCTACCACTAAAGTTCTCTGTTCCTCAATTTTTCTTTTATCTAAAAAAAAAAAAAAAAATTACTCGTCTAAACAAAATATTAAAGATCTAAAAAAAAAAAAAAAAGTCAAGTCCCTAGAAAAAAAAAAAGTCTCTGACTAAAACAAACAGTTAAGTCCCTACAAAAGCGAAACAATTAAGTCCCTAAAAAAGAAACAAGTCCCTACAAAAAAGTTAAGTTCCTAAAAAAAAAAAAAAAGTTAAGTCCCTTCAAAAAAAAAAAAAAAAACTAAATCTTCAATAAGGAAAAGAATTGAAGAACCGTAAAAAAAAAAAAAAGTTAATTCCCTATCTAAAAAAAAAAAAAAAGAAACAGAGAACGCCCTAGCACGGCAGCCCTTAGAAGGCATCTGCGAGAAAAAAAATGAAAAAGACTAACCAGCGGCCTGACAAAGAGCAGCCCTCGCCCCGGTCGTAGGTTCCGATTGACCCCCACCGCCGCAGGTACGGGCAAACTGCAGAAGCAGTCCCGACGCGGGGCGGTGACGAGTAGTCTTTCGGTCCCTCTTACCGAGCCTACTCTGCTCGTCTCCTCACCAACTGGGGTAAGAAAGGGAGGGAGGCTTCATCTTAAGGATGAAGTCTTAGTGTGACTAGACCCGCGCTTGTGCGCAACAAGGCGGGAAGCCCTACACGGAATTTCAGAGGTCCCCTCACTGTCCGGTTCGAGCGACTGAGGCGCGCGCAGAGCGAAATCAATGCGGCCCCCAGAACCAGTACTCGTCGTTACAGCAAGCAGGACGACCTTCCTTCCGTCCTACTAACCCTACGGGTGAAAAACACCATGGTGGGTCTAGTCACGGGGAGCCCTAACGGGGTCTGTCATGATTGCCCTGATGACATTCTCAGAAACTGACAGACCCGGGAAACAGCTACGGGTTGAGAAAGATTTAGTACGGGTTCACCGGCCGGAGCCAGTTAGCAAGGCTACTGAGTTGTTCACGGGTAGAGTTACTATGCTCATCCGTTCCCCTCTCTGTATATGCCTTACTCCCTCGAGCAGATGGAAGGAACCGCCCTGTCAAGGCAAGGCCGTCCTTCGAACCCCTGATTCAACAGCTACGAGACGCGTGGTCTCATCGCCTTATCCTCCTGGGCATCTGCTCTCTCAAGCCCCCGCGGCACGACAAGCCACTTTCTCGATGCGGGGGGAGTAGGATAGGTATGCAATGCATGCAATAATTGATGAAGTGGGGAAAAAAAAAAAAAGACGTCGTCAGGGCCACACATAACAAAAAAATTTGAAAAAGAACAAAAATTGAAAAGAAAGTGGGAATGGAGAAAAGCTGAAAATGATCCAGTGAAGTGGAAGGGAGCGGGGGAAGCCTAGGAAGGGCTAGTAGCAGGGTATTTTAAATATTTTCAATATTTTTTTTGGTTGACTTAAAGTCATTTTTTCTAAAAATTTTAAGTATTTTTTTGTGCGTTTATAGAGTATTATATGATTTTTTTGGTGCGCAAGCGCATTTTTTGAGATTTTTTTCAATTTTTATAAATAGCCAAAAGGGCTAGTTTCAGTTTTGCAAGTTTTTTTTGGTGCTAAGAGCACATCCAGGCTAGGGGGGCAGGAGAGCACGGTACTTGAGCTGCGGGTTTGGGAGGGGATTATTTTTGGTACTGAGGGTATCATAAGAGATGAGTCTGCAGTGAGCGGGGTATTTCTGCTTGGGGGAAAGGATATCATTGAAAATAGCTTGATCTCTGATGAGGGGGTTAGGGTGAAGGTGGAGGTCTCCGAAGAATTTACGTGCGAGCTGGATTACGTGATGGGAGATGGAGCTGATTCCTGCGTCACGATGAACGTCTTTTCCTTTGATGAACCAAGGGGCATTACTGATTTTTCTGAGGATTTTATTCTGAGTAGTTTGGAGGCTTTTAAGGTTTTTCTTAGCAGTGAAACCCTAGATTTGGACAGCATAGGTAAGGACAGGGCGGAGAATGGTGACGTACAGAAGGCGTTTGCTATTGTGAGGGAGGTGGGAGTACTTATTGAGAAGAGAGCTCATTTGGTGGGTGCGGAAAGCGGTTTTGTCGATTTGGTTGTTTTTGTGCTTGGAGAAGTTCATCTTGCTGTCTAGGGTGATCCCAAGGTAGTTAACTTCTGAGGAGTAAGATATGTCATTACCATTAATGTGAATTTGCTTGGGGTGGTTGGCTTTTCCCTTGGCGAAGAAGATGGTTTGAGTTTTGTTAGTGTTGATATCCAGTTTCCAAGTGGAGTACCATACACGATTTTCATACGCAGTCACAGACGGTTTGCTGTCCAGCGCCATCTGTCGGACATTTTTTGAACTATTTTTTGTTTTATTTCTAATAAAATCCCATGTCATTCCAATCACGTGTGTCAATTTATACCTCTCTATCTACATTATTCCGTGATTTATTAATGCTTCAAATTTATACTGACTTTTTGATCATCCGGTATATCATTCAATCCTTATTGAGATCAAAACGCTGCAAACAAGCTTCGATTTTTCCCTCAAAATGACTTTAAAAGAAGTTTGTAACCGATAGCATACACCATTCAATGGATATGAAACCACACTTCTGCCGAGGGCGACTGCAAGATCAATGCTATCATTTTCTTCAATTGCTTCTTTCGCAGCATCAAGCATTGTTTCTCTGCAAACTTTTTTCACGACTGTTTCAAGGCAGTTATTGTAGCTTGCAAACCTAGTTGGAGGATTCGGTAGGTTCATAACTCCACAAAACATCATTCCTGCTTCAGCTCCCTTTCCAATGGATCGCAGTGCATATACCAACCTAGAATTAACTGTGTAAACTTAAGAATAAATAGAATTAGTGTGACGTGCAGAATTTGCATACATAATCACATTTTGAACACTTAAGGATTATGTTTAGTGCCAAGCGTGTGTTGTTTTTGACTGTCATTTCAAATCCAGCATCACAGCTTTTACATCGGACATGTTCCTGGAAAATTGCAGCTAGAATTTTCAGATCAATTATTGCATTTACCTCATTATCTGCAGAACATTCATCATTCTTTGATAACTTTCATTTAAATTTAGTTTCTTCTCACAAGAACATTTGTTTCTTCATTTGAAGCATGAACATCAGCTTCTTCACTGTTTTGTTTTCGCGGATAGTATTTACCTTTTCGCTTCTTGAAAGCCCTTGTCGTGCTTCGGGGCATAATTTTACAAATACAGCTACGAAATATTTAGATAATTAATTTCACTCCATAAAAGTAGTTGACTAATTATTTTTTCAAAATAATCACCAAGCAGCAAGCAAACTAAAAAAAAATTCTAACACGTGCAAACAACTCACAAAAACAAGCTGAGAATAGTAAACAATCCTTCGAATACAGTTGCAGTTAAAATTTGTAGCAGAAGTTAAACCATCTGCAGTTAGAGGAAAAAAAAAAGTTATATTTAGTAGAGATTACATTAGGAAAACAGCTAACGGAGTAAAGCTGAACGGAAAATGGGCGTGGCTTTGTCCCTTTAAACCATTTCCAGACAAATTGAAAAGATAATTTCAATAACTAATAAAATTTGCTTCGACAAACAATAATTCGCATTACATAAAACATTTTTGGAGACTTCAACACCATCTAACAATTGATAGCATTTCAACTGCTGCTTTTTATTGTTAGAAAAGTGTCTCTGCTGTTTTCTGTTAAGTTTAAAACCTTAAACATTAAACTTGAAAATTTGTTTTTCTTTCTATTATTAATCTATTTAGAAATTATAAGACCGCCGTATTTGAGATTTTTTCGAAATAAATAAAGCATTTAATTCTGATTTAAACGCATGAAATAAGATCCAAAGTTATTTTAATCAAGTATCAATAATTTTGGTAAAAGCTAGAAATTATTTAGTTACCAAAATTGTATAAAGCATTGGGGGGGGGGGGAATCGCCTACTATACAACAACCTCATCTATGAAAACAAAAACTTATTGAATGACAACAGTGGTTGGAAAAACTACATTTTTTTTGTTGCGAACTACAACTACAACTACTTTGTTACAAATGTAGTTATCTACAACTACAACTACTTTTTTCAAAATGTAGCATCTACAAACTACTTTTGAAATGTAGTTGCTACTTCGCTACTTTCCAAAAAATAAGTAGTAATTACAAAGCATACACAATAGGTTGTCCCTCAGAAAATGAAAGTCAATTTTTCACGTCGCATACACTCTTGTATTTTTCCTCTTGAGTCAAAAAAATCGTGAAAAAAGCCTCATATAATTTGCACAACGGCAATCCGTGCCGACTTGCACCTGAAAGTGTAAAACAGTACTTGTATGCTAGGTCAAATTAAAAAAAAAAGAAAAAAAGAAAAAAAAAACTTTTTTTAGAAACTCGAAATTTCTGTTGATAAAACGTTGTCCCTGTACCCAACACCCCACATGTACCACAAGAACATTTATTCAAATTAAAAAACATTTAGATATGCCACACTTGACCTAAAATTTATAATTTTATTTAAAAAATTGTTTTTTTTTTTTCAGTTATCTTTCAAAAAATTACATTTAAATTTAAATAGAATATCAAGTTCAAAAATTACTGGCGAACACATTTACAGATCAACAATTACAAACGAATAATAAAAACATAATATATTTTAAATGAAAAATTTAACTCAACCTGGAAAAAACCCATATCTTTGAGTACTATGTGGGAGACTTAAAAATTGCAGGAAAACAAAAATTTCTA
This sequence comes from Uloborus diversus, assembly GCF_026930045.1. Taxonomy (NCBI): domain Eukaryota; kingdom Metazoa; phylum Arthropoda; class Arachnida; order Araneae; family Uloboridae; genus Uloborus; species Uloborus diversus. The sequence continues at coordinate 48,459,675 of NC_072739.1, read as the reverse complement.
TTTAACGCTAATTACCTACTTCTCTACTTTACTGTTTATATTTTTTAGCATAATAATTTCGTAAAATCTTACATATCTGAAAATATGTATCAAAAACTTAATTGTTTGAAGAAAATTACAAATGTTAGGCCACGTGTGAGATATCTAAATGATTTTTAATTTGAATAAATATTTTTGTGGTGCACATGTGGGCTATAGGAGCAACGTTTTATCAACAGAAATTTTGAGTTTCTAAAAAAACATTTTATTTTAATTTGGCCTAGCACTACACAAGTGCTGATTCACTCTTTCAGACATAATCGGCACTTGTTGCCGTTGTTCAAATTATATATATATATATATATATATATATATATATATATATATATATATATATATTGACGTAAAAGGATAAAATATAAGAGAGTGTGCGACTTGAAAAATCAACTTTCGATTTTTTTTTCGGGGGGAGGGGGACACCCCAATCCAAACACACCGTAAGAGGATTGAACAAAAATAGATTGATAAATTAGCTCATCAAAAGACACTAAGAAAAATGTCCGTTATCATACTCTCATACATGTAATGCTCGCATTTATTGTAAGTCCTCCAGAACAGTTCAATTTCATCCTTTTCTATAACAGTTTCAGTAGCTTCTTTTTATTTGGTAAATACTGTCGAAAATTTAAGCCTCACTAAAATGTTTTTGTTTTTCAATCTTCGGTCTGTTCACATAAAATTCACCAAATTTTCAACTCGCGAAATCACCGATATCTTCATTTTCGCGAAAATAAGTGCGTTTTTCAATATAAATATTGGTGAAATAAGAAAATTACGACGGTAAACTAATGGCGGCGAACAGATAGAACGTATGGCGTCAAAATGAAATGCCTGAGGTTAGCTCGTATTTTTATGCATCCGCTGATGTACTTGTGTAAAATTTGCGCCAGTCAAATTCGTTTGAACCTTGATTTTTTCTTTTTTTTCAGTTTATTTAAAAGTAGTTTCCAGAAATCGCTACAAACTACCCTTTTTTTGTAGTTAACTACTCACTACACTACTTCTTTTAAAAAGTAGTGCGCTACACTACAAACTACTCAAAAATGTAGCTACTACAGTAGCGTCGCTACTTGTAGCGCGCTACTTCTAACCACTGAATGACAATTGTCCTCCACTTTTCTTTAGAAACCCAAACCTGTTTTTTTTTTACTTTCTTCTGCACTTAAAATGTTTCTTTTGAAAGTGGACTTATTCCCTTTTTATTTTCAACATCAAGCCAGTGACTTATGCAACTGCCCATATTTTAACCAAATACGTTTTAAATATTTTAATAATTTTAATCCATCTCTGAAAGAGTTGCTGGGGGACCCACCCAATCCAAATATATAGTCCTTCCTCCGGGAGATTGGCTTCTCCTTTTTAATTTAGTGGTTGTGTCGTCAAAATGTAATTTTATCCGTTTTTCTTGTTACTGAAGGTTCTTTGACAACCTATTGTTTCAAACCCTTTCAAAAGTTTTAATGTTTACAGGTTTTTTATTACTTGTTTTAAACTACTGTTGTTTATACCTTTCTCTCCAAAACATTTTTACTTTTATCATATCCTGATTTTTACTTTCTTCTATATCTAATATATAGAAGAAAGTACTGGATTCGTGCAAATTTTCGAATTTCGAATTTTGATGGATTCGAACGTTTTGAGGTGTGCTGAGTCCATTTCGACCATTTTTGGAAAATGTCTGTCTGTGTGTGTGTGTGTGTGTGTGTGTGTATGTGTGTGTGTATGTGTGTCACGTCTGTGTGTGACCAGTTTTTTGTGGCCGCTCTACAACAAAAACTACCGCATGAAATCGAACGAAATTTAGTACACATATGTGCCCCTATGTGAACTTGTGCCCATTAGTTTTTGGCGCGAATTCCTCCAAGGGGGGTGGAGAAATGGGACGTTTTTCGAGTTACGCGTGCTTGCTATTCCTCAGGAAGTAACTGGCGGAATCAAACAAAATTTGGTCCATATGTTGGTATTAACAGGAACAGGTGCTGATTCAATTTTGGTGTCAATAACTCAAACGGGGGTTGAGCTATAGAACGTTTTTTGTCGTCAATTGTGACTGCTGTATCTCAAGAAATAATGAACGGAATGAAAGAAAAATTTATCGGCAAGTAACCCTTAGTGGGTATAAGAACTGATTTTATTTTTGTGTCAACAGCTAAAAAGGGGGTAGCGCAATCACCCGTTCTTTTTTTCCATTTTGAGTACCCTATCTCAAGAAGTAATGCTACGTTCTGGTTGAAATTTGGAATATATGTGAATCCATATGTAAACAGGCTTTGGTTCGATTTTGACGCCGATCGCTCCAAGAGGTGTTGATTTTTTTTTTTTTTTTTTTTTTTTTGCGAATAAAAATATTTTTATTAATGCAACAATAAGAAAGATGAATCGTAATAGATTGTCGTCTGCGTATTTCTCGTGATTTTAATTGTATGGAAATGATAGGAAATATTATATCAGTGATTTAAAATTTTTAACTGTTGCCATCTTATGTTTGTTAATAAATAAAATATTTGTAATTAATTCAAGTTAAGCTTTTAAAGTAACTTTCAATTTTCGCTCTTTGTTTTGTTTTTACAATAATTCAGACATTGGGATGGTCGTCAAGTTTTTGCATGTGTAATTTTGTTTTTGTTAGGAATATTGCTTCCTCGTCCAAGCATGGGGAGGGATCAGAAAAAGGAAAAATATAGAAGAAAGTTTCGTGATGGCCACAACATACTAGTTTATTTATGTATAAATTTTAAACTAAAAAATCGTTTGGCGAAGTATAGCCCTCAAGGGCTCTTGCGCCATTAAAAATAAGTAAACCAACCAACCAATCAAGCCAGTGTTGGTTAACGGCTTGTTCGGAATATAAAGCCATATTCACGGACGGATCGAAGGCAAACGATGACGTCGACTTTGTTGCAATAATTAATGGTGAAGCTACCGCTGAAAAACTACACCCATCTTGCTCTGTTTTTACCTCGGAAACAAAAAGATATATTTACGTCTCTATAATCAACAGCCCAATCCAACCACAAAAAGTGGGTGAAATACAATGACTCAAAGAGTAGTAATAATAGCCACCTATAGTCATTCAGTTCTATCTATACAGAAGTCTTATACAAAATAATTTTCAAAACTTTTTTTGCTGGATCCCTGGTCACGTGGACAATACGGGCAATGAGGCAGCTGATCGATGATCCTGATCGATGACAGTGTCCCTTTTGATGATATTAAAAAAGCCATTTGTGAATGTCTTAACATTGGCAACCTACCTAGAATGTTGAAACATAAAATAAATTACATTCGATCCAGCCCTCGACTACAGGTTTCAAATTATTGCAGCTCACGAGGAGAGATCAAGTTATATTAGCTCGACATGGCATCGGTCATACCAGATTCACCCATAAGTACCTCTTATGTTGTGAACCAGTTCCAACAGGAATTACATGTTATGTAAATCAGACAGTGTTACATGTTTTATGCATCTGCCCAAATTTTAATGAAATACGTTTTAAATATTTTAATAATTTTAACCCATCTTTGAAGGAGTTGCTGGGGGAACCACCCTATCGCAATTTGTACTCCTTCCTCCAGGAGATTGGATTCTCCTTTTTAAATTAGTGTTTGTCTCATCATTATGTGATTACGTCCTTTTATTGTTAGTCAAGGTTTATTGTCAACCTATTGTTTTATCCATTTTTTCTGAATTCATACTTAGTTTGAATGCTTTTAATGTTTACATGTTCTTTACTAGTTTTAAACTACTGAAGTTTTATACCTTTTACCTTAAAACACGTTTAATTTTACAATATCCTGACTTGATAGTTATGTAATTAATGTCAAATAAAAACGTTTGGCGCAGTAAAGCTTTCAAGGGCTCTTGCGACATTAAAACCAAACAAATCAAACTTCAAACACTCACGAAACTCAACATTTGACCTTCAATTACACTTACTTTACGAAACAACATGAAGGGATCGACAGGGATAGCAACATCATGCACTGTTAAATGGCTGTTCGCTATTTTGGAGAAACTATTTCGACGAACTGCAGACATGATGGCATGAGAGATAGCAGTGGATTTCCTTTTTAAAGGTTCAACCGTGCATTTTCTATTTTTTTCTTTAATGACGATTTCTTCTATTAGAAACAGCTATGACTTGTGCACATTGGCGTTGATATCAGAGAGCAATTTAGTACTGGTAAGATATGTATCTATCTCACATACTACAGAGCGTATATCTTGACGAATAATCTCCGCTGCCTTCTCTATAACTCTCAATCGTTCCTTTTCTGGATTCGAACCTCTGTTTTCAACCATGCTTTGGATAACATATCATTGTTTGTGTCTCGAAAGCACAGAATAGTTGGTCCTTTCTCTTTGTTGGTAATCACAAGCCTATCGCTATACCGTTCAGCAAGTTTTTTTTTAATGGTATTGTCATCAGGCTTCCAGTTTATCATCAAGTACGTATTTTAGTTCAGAAAGGGTAAACTGACAATCATCATTTGTCTCAATGAACGAATAAATCATATCTATAGCCTCAATTATACCCTATTCTGTAGGACGACCTCTGATGCTTTCGTTAAACATTTAACTAAGCAAGTATCATATCTGGAATCTGCTGCGACCAAATCAATTTCATTAATAGTTTGGACCTTACAACTTTCGCCCAATCATCATTTCTTGTTTGTCTCATATTCATAACAGTATTTTTAAATTCGAGTGTTATAACCATTTTTCTTTCAGAATTCTTTTCGCTTTTTTTTAATCCACTACTGCTTCGTCTTCGCAACCCCCCCCCCCCCCCCCCCTTAACATTCTTTGAAATTAAAAACGATGTCGTTCGCATTCTGGTTTGACTAGGCTGCTTCCTCAGCATCGCGGTTTTTTTTTTTAAAATTGCTGTTATACTAGTTTTACTGATATAGTTCATCCGGCGGCAATCCACGTGAAGTCGAATTGAAGTCTTATTTGCGAACAATGAAACTTTTTCCATCTTGTCTCTCATTAATCGCAACAATAAGGCTGCCTAGTCCAAGCTTTACAAACACGGTGCTTTTACACAACCACAAATTGCGCATAACGTGTTCAATTAAAGTACTAAACACACGCAGGGAACACGTGTTTTAGAAACAGAGCAGACTTTAACGCAGTTAGGCGAACGGTAAGACACTCAGTTTGACGCACGCCTCAAAACAGATGACTTCATTAAGAGAAAGGAGGGGGGGGGGTGCGGAGACGGGTGGTTTGGTTGATTTGTTGGTTAATTCGATTTTAATGGCACAAGAGGGCTATACTGCGCCAAACGATTTTTATTTTATACTGTTTATTCCTCATTTAGGGATAAAGTTAGGAATTGCTAAAAATAAATGTAAGTAGTACAAAAATGAGAGTTATGGAACAAGAGGCGCAGCCGCTGCGCCTCCAGACCTCCCTCCTCTTTCTCCCTCTTCCACCTGTGACCTCCGCGTGGGTTGAATTGTTTCGTAGAAGTTTTGGGGTGGCAACACCTAAAGTTTTTACTTTCCAAATGGCAACACTCGTTGCTAGGTTTTAATTTATAGTTTTCAAATGGCAACATGTCACACTTGTCATAGCATCCAAAGTTTTTACTTTTAGGATGGCAACGCATCATACCAACAAATATTTTTACTTGTAAAGAGTGCTCGTGGCGCCATCTATTGATACGTTGATTTTTTTTTCTTTTTTGTTTTAGAATATGTCTGTGAATTTCATTAATTTTTCAGAGAGTCGGGCTTAGGAGTCGAACCCGCAACTTCCAAAAAGTCTACGTAGCTTTCAGATTTACAAGCGCGCGAACTGACCGAGCTACGAAGACCCGAATGTAAGTACATTAATTGAGACCTCTAGTTTTAAAACCGGATACTTGTAGGAGCGGACAAACGCTCAACTTGTAAAAAGTCCGGTTTTGAAACTGAGGCAGACCTTTCCGCCCCATTTCATGGGGGAAAGAAGCGGTTTTTGAACCTAATATTGAGCAGGCAAATAAGCCTTATGATTCTCTACGAGATTAACAAAAAAAAAAAAAAAAAAAAAAAATCGAATTTTTTGCAAGTATCAGGTTTTGAAACGAGGGGCCTCAATTATCATCTACATATAATATTCAGATGAAGTAAATACCCGTGGCACCATCTGTTGGGGCTTTAATGCTCTAAGAATATTTTTCACAATTTTTAGTTAGACTATTTTTGCATCTTTTAAATTTTGGTTATTTTGGAGCATATTAAACTTTGTTGTTTTTTTTCTCATAACCTTTTACGTATAGTGTTTATGTAATGGCAACATGTCACACTTGTTGTCATAGAAACGTGTGCTACTTGTTGTCATAACATCAAAAGTTTTTACTTTTTAGATAACAACCTATTTTGGTTTTGTCATAACCTAATACGAGGATATTTTCGCGTGTTTGGAAGATAATGGCGTGTTTTGAACTTTGACGTTTTTTCATAAAATAATTTTTAGTTTTAAGATGGTCCCACCATCCAGCCCGGTGTATTCAATAAATAAACCATCAACAATTTTTTTTTTTCATCTGCCGATGCAATTCGCATACCAATGCTGTTTGTCAACAAATTTGCCAAAAACATTTCCTGAAATAAAAATACATTTAAAATCAAAAAAGGACCCCAGAAGTGTTAAAATTCCAAGTCGTGTGTCGCGACTTCCCTTCTAGTCCTTCAAATGTAAAAATATACTCACAAAACGTCATCTTCATTTCTTACCCTCTTCGAGTTATTCAATTCTTGTATTACTTCCTATCATTATGTTCTAAAATGAAAATTTCTAACAACATGCATATATTTCATATGATTTTATTGCAAATAATCCTATTATGTAAGAGTTTCAAACATTTACATTCAAAAGTAGTACACAATGATAAAAACATTTCTGTCTTTTGCCGGATCATAGGTTGAGAACACAAAACTCTCTCATTATAAATCATTTCCTGGCACCTGCAGATTTCATTCCTGGCGTCATCGACCGAGTGGTTTTATGATACTCAGGTAAAAGTCCCCTTCCTCGGCTCAGCCAGGAAATCACAAATCACACAAATTCATTCACACACACTCACTCACACATGCAAACACATTTAAATACAATAATATATATACCATATACAAAAAAAAAAATAAATAAATAAATAAAAAATAAAAAAGGGCCAAAAATAAAAAAAAAAGTTGCATCTGAAAAGGAAATAATTATACTCTATCGGAAAAGATCCATCGTCAAGACTGAAATGAAAATAATCATTAGTGCATAAACATACACTGAATAACATTTTGAATGGTACTAAGGTACCATTCAAAAAAAAAAAAAAAAAATCCAATAAAAAAATTAAATAAAACTAAATGAAAATAAAAATCAAAGCAAACTAAAAATCAAGTTAAATGGCCATCATTCAGTTAAGAAAAAAAATAGAGCTCTTCTCTCTCTCTCTGCTTTTAGACTCTTTATCATATCCTTTTCAAACTTTATTTGTTTAAATTCTTCTGACTTCAAATATATTTACTTCTATTAGTTTTCAAATCATTTGTTCAAAATCTTCATGTCTTCACATTATTTCAGTATCCATCTTCAGAATATCTTTTAAAACTTTTCAATTTTAACTCATATTAAATTTTCAAATTCTTCATCTTTCAAAAAAAAAAAAAAACTTCATTCTCAAACAATTTTCTCACTTCATTGTGAATCTTCACATTGCATTTTATTTCTTCTAGAAATCTTCATATTTTTTCTTCCTTTTTTATTGCATAGTGCCCATATGCATAAGAGTGTATCCCATCATCCCAAAGATACCTCTTGTCATCGAATGCAGAAAGAGTGATATTATTAACTGCAATTGTATGCAAATCATGATCAGTGCTCTCTAGTTGGTAATGTATGTCTCGTCTTGTACTTGATTCCTTCAAACGCTTCTTGTAATTGGCATGTTTGATATTTTTCCGTAATACGGCTCTTCCCACACCCTTAGCTGTCTTTTTTTCATAATTATTTATTTTCATGGAGTACATTTTGGCTCTTAGACCCCTAAACTCTTCGACTGGTTCTCCATTCGTTTCATTCTTAAAACATCCTATCTTCTTTTTATTTTTTGCACTATACAGAGGATGTCTTTGAGGGTAATCGGACCTATCATAAAGCTGAATATGCTCTCTCATGTCTTCTGTAAAAATTTGATATGTAAGTGAATCAGTGTGAGTGAAAAGCAATTTCGCATCTTCACCGTACTGTTTTTTCATATGGTTGTAATGAAAATTATCCATAAGATAATTACTCACATTTCAAGAATAACATACCCTACGTAAACTGGACGGTTTAAGGTAATTGAATTTTTGAGGCGATGTACTGCAATCAAATCTTCGTAAAACATTTTTAAGTGTTAGAAGAATGGCGCTGCTATTATAATTTTTTTAATTTTTTCTTGGTATTCGTGAGCTGCACATCAATATGTTTCCTCACATTCTCCATGATCTTACCATACATCGAGTTATTCATCAGTTTAAGCCGTTCTTTTTCAAACCCTGATTTTTTTAATTTCCGTTGTTGTTTGTTGAACTCGATGTAGGCGTTCAACCACGGAGATTGTTTGAATTTCATGATTTTATGAACTTTTCATCTCTCTCGGCCTAGAATTAAGAAAAGTCATGTACCTCCTTAAAGAACTCGTGGGTATATGCTAAAAGACCTGAAGTTCTGAACAATTGGTCTATTGCTATGAAGATCGCGATAGTGGTCAAGAAGCACCACTGTAAATTCGAACGTTCAAAGTCATGTTTATATAAAAATTGATGAATGCTGACTCTGAAGCTTTGGGTCTTGTTAGATGAAGAATGCGTTGTAGAAGCTCTATTTCCGTCATTGTTTGTTGGAGGAAATAGGGCATAATGGTATTTGCTACGTTCTTTTCGGTAACACAGAAATAATGACGCCTTTGCAACACCATTATTGCGAACAAGCGAGAGTCAATCTTTAACTCCCTCCGACCGAGAGAGATATAATTGGAGATACTTATAGAAGATGATATAATTTTACTTATACTTTAAATTTAGAAGAATTTTAGAAGTTGAAGTAAATGGAAGAAGTGAACTAAATAGCATTTGATATAAGTTATAATTCAACATGAAGCTTAGAAAAAGTAAAACAATAAAAACAGTTAAAATATAATTAATCATCTTACTTTAAAATGATCTTCGCAACAGAATAGTGACGAAGTTGTCAACAGTTTGCGGTTTTGATTTTCAGCTCTCTTTATAGCTTTGCACCAGTCTTTTCTTTTTGCACCTTTAGGTACACAAAAAAATAACTTCTCTGGTGTATTAAACGTTGAACTATTGCAACGTGGTACGATGCAATACTTGTAATTTTGAGACATCATTAATGATGCAAGCGATCTAGTTGAAGCGCGCACGTGCGTTTCACTGTTGGGCCCGATATCGGAAGGGGGTAAAAGTGAATCGTGACGTCGACAGCGGAGCTGGAAAAACTCGCGTTTTAGTTTAGGGGGCGGGGCTTATCGGGCGATTTAAAAAAATTGTTAAAAAATTACCAGTGGTCCTATTGAAGTGAAATTGGTGTCTATCGTCATAAAATGGCATGACCTTTAATTTAAAAAAAATGCACGCAGATTCCTCATTGCGGAGTTAATGTACCTTGCTGAGCAAAGGGTGATCCTCCATAAATTGTATCATGAGGGCCATCTGATCTTTGGAAGTCTTTGATTGCCGCCGCCATTCTTTTTCTTGCTTGTTTTCCAAAGCTTTTTGATGCAAGAAATAGAGAACACAAAGGCGCGATTTCAATGAAGTGCAGAAAAATAACGTCGTCTGCTGGAGTTGCCAAGCCAACGATACGTTCCGAATGTGATGCCAATTTTCCATTCGCTAACATTGATCGGAATAAAGGCGTTTTGTAAACTGCGGAGTCAATGATGTACCTTTGCTGAGCAAAGGGTGATTCTCTATAAATTGTACCATGAGTGCCATCTGATCTTTGAAGTCTTTGATTGCCGCAGCCTTTCTTTTTCCTGTTGCATTTGCAGATTTAACTTGCTCACCTAAAGACGAAATAGTCGACTGTAAATCATTCTTACTGCCGTGCAGATCAGTAATCGCTTCAAAAATATTTTGCCGTAAATCCTTTCGCAAGTTTCCGCTTATTTCACGCAGTTTTTGCAGTTTTTTTAAATGGGCTATGTCCCAGCCATACAGAATGTTTGCATATAGATATTCCAATCGAACAGAATTCGATAAAACTTGTTGAAAAAAAGAAAATTATGCAAACACGCGCAAAAATTGGGGTGGCCACTAAACAGAGGCACCCAAAATATCATAATAAATTTTAAAAAGGAAGACTTTTTGCTTACTAGCAAAAAATTCAAATTGACTAAATCCCAACAACTTCCTCGTCTTCCTCTTGGGGAGGATGTTGAATTCGAAGATCTTCCGCCATCCGACGATGAAGGGTGGACGGACCATCCTCTTTCATGAGCCGCTCTCCCTTCTTCCGGCCGTTCCTCCTTCCTTTCTTCTGAATGGCCCTTAGCATTCTTTCTTTGAATGTCAGAGTTACTCGCATAATGTCACGGACATTAAAGATCTTGACGAATATCATCAACCGGCCATATTCTGTCTGCAGGAAACATTCCTATCGCCCACTGATAAACCGAGGTTGAAAGGTTTCGACATATACCGCAAGGACTGCTTGTCAGGTGACCGTCGTTCTGGAGGAGTGACATTGCTAATCTCTAATGATTATGCATCTAGCCCGCTCAATATCAACACATCCCTGCAAGCTGTAGTGGCGCGCGTTCCCCTTCACTCGCTGTTCACAGTTTGTTCAGTATATATCCCATCTTCTTATGACTTGAGAAGCGTGGAGTTGCAAACACTGGCAGACACAACCCCCCCCCCCCATTCGTCATCTTGGGGGACTCAAATGCCATAATCCTCTCTGGGGGAGTTAAGACTCCAACAGCAGAGGTCTAATTATTGAAAACTTTATTGAAGACAACGATCTATGTGTTCTAAACGACGATGAAAATACCTATTTCCACCTTCCTTCACAAACCTACCATGCCATCGATCTTGCAATATGCTTACTTTCCTTTCTGCTTGGGATTTCCAGGTGCAGGGTGGTCTCTACACCAGTGGCCACTTTCCAATCAAAATATCTTATACTGGACGCTGCAGTTATCAGCCGCATCAGCAAGGCCGTCTTCGCATTAATCGAGCTGATTGGGCAGCATTTACCCATTTGGCAGAAATAACATCGGAAGACGTGACTGACACTGATATTGATATAGCGGTAAAGCGAGTAACCGACATTATCTTAAACGCAACGAACGCTGCTATACCAAGAACCTAAAGGCAGGATCAAATATCCTAAGCCGTGGTGGAACTCTGCTTGCCAAGAAGCTCAGAAGAAACAAAAAAAGCATGGAACACATTTCGTCGATACCCGACCTTACAAAATCTTGTGGCGCTTAAACGAGCTCGTGCTGAAGCTCGGAGGATTCGTTGGAAAAGCCAGCTTGACTCGTGGCAGGCCTATGCCAACACAATCACGACGTCCACCCCATCCAAGAGTGTATTGGGTAAAATAAAAAAAAATCGCTGGAAACTACAACATATCTTGTGCTCCCATTCTGGAGAAAAACTGTCAACTTTTATCTGATCACAAAAAGGTGGCTGAATGCCTGGCGACTCATTTGGCTGAAGTCTCCAGCGCAAATAACTACTGTTCTAAGTTTTTAGCTATCAAATCACTTAAAGAACAAAGGGTTCTAGATTTTAATTCGAACATTTAAAATTAGTAAAACTCAAAATTCACATTTCAAGAACTTAATATTGCTTTACAAAAATAAAAAAACACATCACCTGGCTCTGACGAAATACACAATAGCATGCTAAAAAATCTAAGTAGGTCTTCATTAGAAAATATTCTCAGACTATTTAATAGAATTTATTCTGAACACAATTTCCCAAAATCATGGGGTCAAGCAATAGTAATTCCTATCCTTAAGCCAAACAAACAACCTGAAAAAGCCAAGAGCTATATAGACCTATAGTTCTCACAAGCTGCCTATGTAAAGTAATGGAGCGGATGGTCAACGCCAGGCTGATGTATATTCTGGAGTCGCACCATCTGCTTTCTTCATATCAAAGTGGATTCAGGCGCGGCAGATGCACCATAGACAACCTACTGCTTCTCGAAACATGAATAAGAGAAGCATTCCTGAAACGAAAACATCTTGTGAGCGTATTTTTTGACATTGAAAAAGCATATGACCGTACCTGGAGGTATGGGATCCTCAAAACCCTGCACGAGTATGGGCTGCGAGGCAACCTAGCCATCTTTCTGTCTTATTTTCTAAGACATCGTTCTTTTCGTGTACGTGTCAAGTCTGTTCTGTCAATTACCTTCATTCAAGAAGAAGGAGTACCCCAGGGAAGTGTACTAAGCGTAACTCTTTTTATAATCGCAATCAATAGTTTAATTGATCAATTGCCCCCCGCTGTATAAAGTACCATGTTCGTTGATGATTTTCAAATTTCTTTTTCTTCATCGAACATGAGTATCGTTGAAAGACAACTCCAAATTGCTGTAAATAAAGTATCACAATGGACGGAGGAAAATGCCTTCCCTTTTTCTGCTCAAAAAACATTCTGTATTCATTTCTGCCGTAAAAGAGGTCTTCATTCTCATCCAAATCTTCTTCTAAACAATCAACCTTTAGCTGTAAAAGATCAAGGAAAATTCCTTGCCTCACACTTGACAAAAAACTTAAATTTATACCGCACATACAAGAGCTGAGAAAAAAAATGTATATTGAAATTAAATATTCTTAATGTCTTAGCAAACACTTCTTGGGGTGCTGATACAGAGTCTCTGTTGAGAAATTACAGGGCTCTTATACGCTCAAAACTTGATTATGGATGTCAAATTTATGGCTCAGCAGCAAAAAGATATCTAAAAGTCCTGGATCCAGTTCATAATCAGGCACTGCGCATCTGCACAGGAGCCTTCTGAACCTCTCCTATAAAAAGCCTTTATGTTCTTGCACATGAACAATCTTTAAACAATAGACGACTTAAACTTTCTTTAAATTTTTATTTCAAAACAAAACCTTGTATCAATCATCCGTTACACCTCCATATTTTTCATCCATCTAATGTTGTTTTATTTCTACATCGTCCTTCGATGACCCCAACATTTGGGATCCGAATGCGTCGTATACTCTCAGACCTGCAGCTATTAGATTTTGAAAGTGTAAACACAATAAAACTAATTTTGAACCATGGTGCGAAGTAATACCGTCTATAATCAATGACTTCTCGAAATTCCCCAAACAAAGTACTGCCGATAATGTTTATCAACAAATCTTTCATGAGATCAAAAGCAAGTATTCTGGTTATAAAGACATTTTCACTGACGGACCAAAAGCCAACGATCACGTCGGGTTTTCCATAATAATTAATGGTCAAGTTACGGAAGAAAAACTAAAGAAATCTTTCTCGGTATTTACTTCAGAAAAAATGCTATATTTTCATCTCTACATTCGATATCCCAATCCGTTTACAAAAAGTGGGTGATATACACTGACTCAAAGAGTTCAGTGGAAGCCATCACTCACTGTAATAATAATAGCCATCCTATAGTCAACATGATATGTGGCATTGATAATTTTAATGTTCTGTTTGGGGATTTAGATTAGAATAACCCAGAAATGGTTCGCAAAAGTAACGGTCGACTCTGAAGGCACTTTTTGAAATTAAAACTTTGAAGCTTAAAATCATATCACCCCTTTCCCGAACTACGGCCTCATTCTCGTTGTGGGTCGCAATCTGCCAATAGTCCCTTCTTTGAAAAAGTTCTTCAACTGAAAGAAAAAATTCAAAAAGACAATATCCAGCCGCAAAAAAGAAAAGGCAAGTATAATGAAGACCAAGTGCTTTTATTTCAAATTTCAAATTTTTTTGTCTGCTGATAATTCCAGTTTACATTTTTTTTTACTTGCTGCTTTTCTGGAAGAGTATTTCGCAATCAATATTACATCTTTTTATTTCAACATATAGAAAAAAACTGAAATCAAGAGACACTTCACTACTTTCTCAGCAATATATATATGTATATATGGGGAACTCTGCCCCTTTGAGAATCCCTCAAAGAAAGAGATGAATATGTCACATAAGAACCTTTTTTTTTGCTGGTTATTTATTCATTTCTTTCAGTAATGATTTATTTTCAAGAGGAAGGTGGTCTCCGCAGCTAATCAAATTATATTACATACTAGCCGCCTGCGGCGACCAGCTGGTCCACCTTTTTACGCCGTTCGCCTTTCTATGCAAGCAGCTGCCTTGTCATTCACCTTTTAACGCCAAGATTGCCGCCTTCGGCGGCTATTTAAACGAATTTGCTGACGGTTCGGTAACGTCGCTTCAGTTCTTTCTGTACAGATCTAAAATTATATTAAAAAAAACTAATATGGTTTTAAGTAAAGTCCCACCACCACCCGACATGACACAGGCATGTCGCCTCAGTCCTCGTGTACGGATTCTGGAAAAAAAAAAGAACTATGCAAATGATTGAAATTTATATCTAAATGCAATAACTTAAACTTTGAATATCAACCGAATGACTAAAATATTGAATTTTAATTTGATTTGATTCAATTTGAATGAAATAAAATATTTTTTTTTTAATGAATTGAGTGCAAATTGAATAAACGTGGAAATGCTTACAGGGAAATTATTATTGCTTACTGACTTTAAGGAAAAAACATTTTTTTCAAAACAGCGTCCACGCGTTATCTTCCGTCATTTTTCGAAGAACCTAAAAACATTTAAAAAGTAAGTATTATGGTTGTAAGGAAATTTCCAACACAAAGCGCCCACGTATTCTTCAGTCCTTTTTTGAAGAGCCAAAAAATTTTTTAAAATAAACATTATGGTTTTTAGGAAATTCTTAAAACACAGGTCACTCACTCCTTCTTCTGCATGGATTCTAAAAATATTTTGAAAAATTACTATGATTTTATAATTTGAATGCAAATGAAAATACTTACCGGCAAATTACTTAAATCAAAAGATCGTGATTTTCGATTTTCAGAAAAGTCCCGCGCCATCCCCCCCCCCTCGATAAAATCTCACATTGTTAACGGCAATAATGGAAATGAATAACCGAAATGCAAAAAAAAAGTTGATTCAAAACATTTTTTTTTTGAATTCAATGTAATGCAATCACTGGCAGTGATTTCAATCTTTAAGAGCTTCCGGATAAACAACATTTGTAGTTTTACCTTCCGTGCAAAGGATGTGCAGATTGTCTCTACAGCCAACACGAGAACATGCAACATACAACTGTCCATGTGAGAAGCAAGGGGTCCGCAAATCTACACCTACTACTTTTAAGGTTTGGCCTTGTGCCTTATTTATCGTGATGGCAAAACTCAAACGAACCGGAAATTGGAGCCTTTTAAATTGAAATGGAATGTCTGATGGAATTATAGGTATCCTTGGAATCAAGACATCAGTTCCTACTGCTGGTCCAGTTAACACTGTTGCTTCGAGTATATTGTTATGTAATTTTTTGATACTCATTCTTGTGCCATTACACAAATTAGGAGGGTCCAAGTTTCTAAGTAACATAATAAGTGCCCCTTCCTTCAAATTTAATTTATGTTGTGGGATTCCAGAGATCTGAAGAGAATTCAGAAATTCTGTGGGGTAATTAACCACTTCGTCTTTTTCATAAACAGTATCAATCGACTTGTATGTTCGGAGTGGTCCAGGCAAATGTGTCAGTAAAGTATCATTTGTAATTGTGACGTCATCATTTGTAGGGCATAGAATAGCTCTTTCACATAACCAGGGATGATCTTTAAATTTCACTTCCAAATTCGGAAAGACAACAGTCATTAGTTCTTCATGCGTTTTATTACATTAGCAAAATCTCCCACTTGAATGGTTCCATCATTGTTTTCAGACGTCATCATTCCATTTCCTATTTGCAAGAAAAGTCTTGTGCATTCAAGTCACCTGTCAAAAAGACACGCATGTTTGTTTGTAGTTGCAGTCTCTTCACGTGATTCCATAGATAAGATGATTTCAGGCATGCACTTGTTTCATCTGCCCTGGTGCCTCGAGGGATAACTGGTAATGTTTGGCGAAAGTCCCCGGCCATACTGTAATGCCACCCATTATTATGGTATTCCGTTTTAAATCCTGTAACGTACGATTTAGAGCTTCAAATGCCTTTTTATGCGACATTGTAAATTCATCCCAAACTATAAGGGAGCATTTCTCCAAAATTTTAGCCTTGTCTGAACCCCTTGTTACGTTACATGTCGGTGTTTCCAAAGTTGCCAAATTAAGGGGCAATTTAAATGTAGCATGGGCAGTTTTTCCATCTGAAAGCAAGGTAGCTGCTATTCCTGATGAAGCAACTGCTAATACAATGTTAGTATTGTACCGTGCTTTAGCTAAAACCAAATTAAGAAGAAATGTCTTTCCGGTACCACCTGGAGCATCAAGGAAAAAAATTCCGCCAATTTTACTCAAGACTGCTGTAGTTAAAATATTGTAAGCTTCTTTTTGGTCTGGGATCAATTTGGGCTCATTCTCCTGTAAAAATACCCGAAGAAGTTCAGTATCATAAACATCTTCTATATGGTTGCTTCTTTCGTTGCTTCTATCTACTGGAGGTAATCCAACCGACTGCAATCCTAAACCACCGGATGATTTAATTTTGTCTTCTATATTGATCAACGCCTTGTTAAAAATACTGTCATCAAATTCCATTTCTATGTTGATAGAGGAAATTCTTCTTTGGTGCAGTATATCTTCAGAAATGTGTTCTCTAAAATTAATCCACAAATGGAGGGGATTTGATAAGTCACACGTTTGGAGCATCGCAACAAATAGGTTTCTAAGCATTACGGGTGACCTACTCAGAGCAGCTTCTTGCAGAGTAGCGCTCCAGTGATTGTCATCTTCAAGAAGTCCTTTAAGTTGACAGGCCTCTTTGAAAGTTGCACAAACATGTCCGTCCACCGTCTTCAATGCTGTAAATGAGACAGGACCCCTAACTTCGTGCAAGAGAAGTCTAAGGTGGAAACACTCAGAGTTGTTTGGATGAATGGAGAAAACTCTGCCAAGTGCATCGCTGCATTTCAATCCAGGGTGGTTTGGCACTTCACGGCCAACCTTACGACGAGTCCACTTTATAGAGCTATTATTCCAAGTAAAATACTTGGGAACTTCATTGTACAAAAGAGTAATAGCGAAACCATCTTCTTGACAAAGTCGGAAAAAAGATGTCAATGTGGTCTGTTGAGACATCTCTGCTCTTTCTGCAGCATTTGCAGCTGTGAAATACACTCTCTGGCCATTTTCAAGGTGCACACTCAAGTGGACAACGGTGGGGTGACGTTCATGTAAGGGAAAGTTAAGAATGCGCCATGCAGCTTCATTACTACTGATATATCTTCCAACTTGGTATTCTCTCACTTCATTCTGTTGGTTTGAAGTGGAATCGACATGGAATACTGCCATATCAGATCCTTTGTTTACATATTTACATACATATTTGATGGATTTGATAGAATTGCAAAATTCAACGTTGATGTGTCCATTGAATATTTTTGAAAGTAGTGGGCAGTAAGGAACAATCCATCTGTTATCAATTAGGACATCTTTGCCTTTGACGGTGAGTTGAGTAGTGAATCCTCCATCTTCTGGACTACGTCGACGATACAAAGGATATCCGTCAATTCCAGTTTGAGTGTCTCTTACTAATGTTCTTGGATACCTCTTGCTGCATTTACCATTCTTCATGCACGGTGAATTTGGATTGATGATTCCACAAGGCCCGTGAACCATTTGTGTTCTGATGCAGTTGAAAAGACCTGGATCTTCTTGAGGATTAGGGAACTCGGCAGAGATGAATTCGTCAACACGCTGAGAGTGAATCTTGTCTCTCAGCCAAACCAAAATATGTGCATGAGGCAGCTCACGTTTCTACCATTCGATGGTGTACATGAAACGTTGTACTGATCCGAATATGTTACCTTTGGAGATGAGATTCATAAACATCTTCTGCTTCATATGGAATACTCTTGCTAACAGATCGTGTCGATCTTGAGGTTTCTGGCCAGGTAATAGTTCTTCTTTTATTTCATTCCAAGTGGGGTTACAGGTGAAAGTGATGAAAAGGTCTGGTCTTCCATAGCTTCGCACATAAGTCATTGCATCCTGAGTCCTTTCATGCATATATCGCGGCCCTCCCGTGAAACTTGACGGCAAAATCGTGAGCTTTCCGATGTCTTCAACGTTCCCATCATTCCTAAGGGCATCCCTCAGATAAACATATTCGTCAACCCTCAGTTTGCGTTGGTTGAGTTCGATGTACCTAAGCCTTTCTGCTTCAATCTTTGCGTACATGTCAACTAAATATTGATGAAACAACTCTTTCCCTCTCAAAATAATGTTGAATTCATTAGGACGAAACATAATCCTATATGCATAAAAATCCATTGCCGAAATCTTTTTGGTCATAAGGTGTCCAGTTTGAGGATTGATTTGCTTCAGTTCGAAGTGATATCCATCATCTCCTTTCCAGAATAGTAATGGATACTGCAGGGCATCATAGGACCGATGTGTTTCGTTTATCTTCTGAATGGTACTATCCCTAAGATTTAAGACGATGTCTCTCTTTGCATGTGTCTCTCCAGTGATGAGAATTGCAACTTCTGAAGTACTCGGTTCATTGAATCTTCTCTGATGTTCTCCGGTCGGAACTCTGTCAGCCGAAATGACCAATTTGGCTTCAGGGGTAATATTTTCCATAGCAGTTTTGAAACTCCGGACATAATTATTTTCTCTCTGTAGCATCCCTTGTAAACGCAGAAAAATATCTTGTTTGACATCCGAAATATTTGTGCATCTTCGTTCAGCCTGCTGTTGATTGTCACTAATGAAGTAGACTTGAAGGAATTTTTCTTGTTCATTTTTTGCTGGATATAAGCTTCCTATTCGATGGTATACTTGACCTTGTATTTTGAAAGTGGGCATAAATCCGTGTTCTCTTATTTCTTGAGTTGCTCCGAAAGATGTCATGGCGAAACAGGCATTGTACTTTCGGATATGCTTCTGGAAATCCTTGGCATCCTGATGTTGATATGCTAGGAGGTAGCGCAATTCTTCGGGTGGTTCATCTAATGAAGGCAACTTCACTTTGCCTGCCGCACAACACATGCCTCGTGCTTCATCTTTCTATTTCAGAGCATTACAGTGCTCACAATGTATTGTCATCCCCCCAATATTACACCAAGAATCCGAGATATCATCAACACTTGCAGAGTACCCAAACGCTGCATTTTCTTTATTTCTCCATACTTGTAACCTTCTTGTAGACACTTCAAGCCTTGCCTGATTGAGTCTTTGTAGTCTATCATTATCTGTTTCTCTTTCTCTTGCTGCAGCCATTGAAAGTCTATACTTTCATCCTTTTAGCATCACTAAAAGCGGAAGTTCACCTACTGTATTAGTCTAAACAACGCTTTGCTTTAGTTTATACAAATAACCGCTCCGATTCTTAACTGTTTTTTTTTTTTTTTTTCATTTTACATATGAACGTTAATAAAATACATTGATAACATTCTGATCGCGCTGCATAAACGTTCTTCATTTTTTAAATTACAAATATATTTACCATATCTATACTGTTAATTGCTATAATAATGCTGTAGTGTACATACTGTAAGTACCATACAACTTTATTTTAAGTTTCACTCCCCCATTAATCATTGATTTTGTGCTAAATTACAAAATTTTATGTGAAATAATAACGCTTTTTCTAAAATACAGAAAAAGTTGTCCTTTGTAAAAGATACTGCAATATATTGTTAATAAATGGTTTGAAACAATGGAAACAATGTGAAGGGTTTTTACAAACGTCTGAAACAATTGGGTATGCTTATAAAAAATTTACTAAACATATTTTGTTCCACAACGCGAAATTCCGACTTACGCGAGGTGTGTTGAAACGCATCCCTCGCGTAAGTCGGGACTCGATTGTATTCTTAAATGAAAAATAAATAGTAAATAATAAAATTTCGTTTGATGCAGTATAGCCCTCAAGGACTCTTGCGCCATAAAAATTCAACAAACAAACCAACAACCAGCACCAATGGAAGAATCAGTGATGGTGGACTTTGGGATAAATGCTCATTAAAATCTGCAACTGAGGCAAGGGCGTTGGAAATTCCAAATGGCTGCTTTCTTCCCAGCACTGAGCTCAAGCTTCCGTATGTTTTGGTGGCTTATGATGCATTTCTGCTGTCATCATGAAGCCACATTCTGAGAACAAGCTCTCTGATGAAGAAATAATCTTCAATTACCGCCTGTTACGAGCAAGGCGGGTATCAGAGAAGGCCTTTGGAGTTTTAGGTGCAAGATTTCAAATCTACAAAAGCCCCATTATAACTTCGGAAGCCACTGCTAAGAATATAGTTAAGGCAACCTGCTGCCTGCATAATCTTTTGATGACACATGGTCATGGATATGTGACTGATAGCAGTTAAGACACTGAGGATATTGTTAATTTAACTTTGAAGCCTGGTGACTGGAGATACTTTTCTAGAGAAGCATTTGATGCTTTAGAACAGTGCTCTCAAAAAGCCACACATTATTCAAAGCAGATTCAAACACTGTTTACCCACTATTTTAATACAGTTGGGGCGGTGCCATGGCAAAATGCTAAGGCACGCCTTCACTAATATTTTATTTATTGAAATATATATCCTATTTATAAAATGCAAATGTAAACAGTTTTCAAATCCTCTTCATAATATGAATATTCTAACAGTCTATTATAAGTTTTGAAAAATGTGTAAACAGTTATAATATTTAGTTTTCTGTAGTCATTTTATAAATTATTAATCACATGCAGTAAAACCTCTCAAGAGCGAACATCAACTGTACAAAAGCTTT
Source organism: Uloborus diversus (assembly GCF_026930045.1). Classification (NCBI taxonomy): domain Eukaryota; kingdom Metazoa; phylum Arthropoda; class Arachnida; order Araneae; family Uloboridae; genus Uloborus; species Uloborus diversus. Next base: position 48,438,639 of record NC_072739.1, on the reverse strand, counting down.
TGTTTGTAACATAGGGGTGTCTGCAGGAGAGGTGTTTTACAATAATATTTTTTACAGTCAACTTAAATATCTTTATATTATACCTTTTAACATCTCTCTAACTTTTAAAACATATATATAATAATTAAAGCTATTTTATCCGGTTATGTTGTACCAACTTTCATTTCTGTTCTATGCTTGATGCATTAAGAACTGCAAAGTTTCGGGTTCATCATTGTCTTTTAAAATTTCATTACGATTGTCTCCACTTTATAAATGTGGCATAAGCAATGTAAATAACTCCCGAAATAGTGTCCGTTCGAAATAGGTTTCTAATCCATTACTTTCTGGGAATAAGAAACTGTTCATAAAAAGAGAGGTGGCCGTAATGAGGGGTTTACTGCATTTTAAATTACTTATTTTTTCAATGTCACTAAGAAGTTGATCATGAACTTAGATTTCAGTTACAGGATATGGTAAAACACATAACTTTAAAAGCATTTTAAATATATTATTCTTTGTATGAAGCTTAAAAGCAATAGAAAAGATTAATCTTTACATAATAAAATATTCTTTGTACTCATAAGTTTTTTCTTGTCTGTTCAGTGCTCTGAACATGCTGCCAAAACTTTAAAACTTGAGTGAGCAGGATTATATATTCCAGGGGAAAAAATCTCTTACAGATATGTTACTGTACAACTTTAATTGCAGGTTACAAACCTTTCAGTATAATTTGTATATGTGTACATGTTTCATTTTAAACTCATTCTTTCAATAATTATGATTGTCCTTATATTGAATCTTATTTCCTTTATGACTCAGGTTTCTTCATGTTTCCAAAACCTTGCATTAAATTTGAGGGGGAAAAAAAAGGATAAGTACAACTGGAGTTTTTCTTTCAATAACTATTATTATTTCATCTCATGCCAATTGACATCTTTTGAATTCAATTTTCTCTTAAAAGAACCCTGCTGTAAAATTAAGTGTATACTTTGTAGGTTTTCAAATACTTTATTTTTACTCAAAATTGTTATTTTTAATCACCTTGGTTAGTTCTTTTTGCGCCTTTTGTCCCCTAACAAGCACAACATAACAGGGGGTTACTGTACTATTAAGTAATGAAATAATTATTTAACAAATTCATGCTCTGAAAACTTTTTTAGAAAATGAAGAAATTAAAAAAAAAAAAAAATCACATATGCCCTTTTTTCTACATTATGTGCTTTGTTTCTTTGGCCGGCTTCTCCTGAAGTGTAAAAAATGCAATGTTTCTGAAACACACCCTAATATAAGCTACACTTGTCAGTATTTTGTATGAAGAGTGCGTTAAAGCAGCGGTGCCCAACCAGTTAATGTGAATCTGATGCGTGACCCATTGCTTTGTGTTTGAATATTATAAATAGAAATGGCAATGTTACAAATTAGGAGCCACTTATTCAGTGATTGATTTCCGAAAAACACATGCAATAAATAAATTAAACATCTATTAATGATATTGATTATTTAGCAACGTTTTATATGTGTTATGGCTCACAAGCATAATTTTAATATGAGGTGCCGCTCTCAGTTAAAAGAAGGTTGGGCATCACTGGTTTTAGGTATATAAATATTTATGTAACACGTATCAAAACATATCATGTCAACTTTAAAAAAGACATGTTGAAGGTATACTGATAGAAAGAAAGAAATCTTACTGTTACTAAATTTGTTTGTATTTTATTGGAGTTACTTGTTCCACAGAAACAGTTGGTGCTTGGTTTTAAAGTTAGAAAATCGAAAGGCATTGTTTCAATAAAATACTTTTGGGGACTGATCAAGTGTATTATCATTTCTCATGATTTGACGATTAAGTATTACACAACTTATATCTACAATGGGGATAATTGGGGAATATTGCGTTAGAAAAATATTTTATTTTGTACTTTCTCTGATAGGAAACATTCCCCCCCCCCCCAGTTTTTCCTGAGGAAAGATTGACTGCAAAAGATTAAAAAATATTTCAATGCAAGTTTTATTTTTATGTAAAAAAAATTGAAAACTCTGAATTAACAATATAGCAATATTCTTACAGATCAGAATAAGAATTTAATAAACCATTCCATAATGCTTACTGCATATATTTTTAACTTTTAAAAATGGAAATATTTTTAAGACATCTCATAATACCATTCTTTTGGACAAGGATTCTTTCCAGTCTCTTCAAGAGGGAACAATTAATATTTTTTATTCATATTGCTTTTAAAGTAATTATTGCAAGTCAGAAAACAGGTTAAAAGAACTTTTATTGACAAATAAAATTGAAATGGTTAAACTGTGGACTGTAGAACATGAAGGTTTTATTTATGGATTTTAATCCACTTGCACAAAAACTCTATGGGGCGTGAGAAATATTAAAAAAAAAAAAAAAAAAAAAAAAAGACAATGATGGTGGGAATTTAAACAAGAACGATGGCCAAATTACATTGAATCCACTGAATCGTCATGTTTATGCTGTATCAGCACCTTCATTATGTCAAGCCGACACAAATCTTTTTTTTTTTTTTTTTTCGGTCTTCAGTTCCGGCACGTGGACGCTGCAAAATTGGCAAAATGCACATCAGTCATTGATGCTGGAGTTCTTTGGGTGCTTTTTGCGTTTAAGTCTTAAGTATTTAGTTTCAACAGTAACAGTCCTCACGGTCATCTATCCTTTTTCTTTTTTCTTTTCTTTTCTTTTTCTTTTTTTTTTGCAGCTGCCTCAGAGGAACCTGGGCTGCTCTGAGTGTAGCAGTGCTCTTCAGCTGCCACGCTAAGGTAGGTAATATCTGTAGCTTCATCCTCAGGATCAGCAGCCAAAGAAGCACTACAGCCACTGCCACCAGCTTCAATTTCAGATCTCCGCCATTCCTGTGAAAGTAAAAGACTATTAGTTTATAATCATAAAGATCATATCAGCTATATTGCTTTGGTCGAACTCAGATTTGCAACAAGAGCATTTCGGCTAAAATTGGCTTTGAATGTAAAGTATAACCCTGATTCAATGATTGTCAAGGGACTGGATAAAGTTGTCCTTAAATCAAGAGCATAGACATTCAATGCAGTCAAATAAGGAACAGTAAAATATGTGACTAAATTGAGGAAATCGTTAAAGGAAAGTTATACTGTATTATCTATACTTTACTTCTTCACCAGTGCCATAGAAAAGGGGGATAGGTTCTCATAACAAGATGACTATTGAATGTTTTTCCTAAAAATGGAACATTTACCAATATAAATAAAAGGATGTACCAACGTTTTGATGCTCAAGAATTGCAAATTACTGCAGACACTTGTTTCAGTGTTACAGGGAACACCTCTTTTAATGCAAAAAAGTGTGAGGAAAAAGGTGTTCCTCGTAACACCAAAACACGTGTCTGCAGTAATTTCCAATCTGTGCATCCAAACACTGGTACATCCTTTTTCATTTATTTATTTATTTAAAAGTATGTTTTTCAAAAAAGTAGATCATGATAGACAAATGCAGAAATAAGCATTTAAAACGGAAGAATTGAAATTCTAATAATATGTACTCCAAAACTATCAACTTTCAACTAAATTTTCATAAATTGTAAGCAAAAATAACAGCAACAAGATTTCTTGATAAACAGAAAAGGAAACGATACAAGCATAGGCAGATTTAGGCTGTGAATTTTGGTGTGCAGAAATACTGGGGAGATATTTCCTCAAGATAAAAAGTAGGGGGTCGAGAGCCATTTTTTTTTGGAAAATTTACATTAAAATATGTTGAAATTAACTAAATTACAATAATTGATTTTATAGCAGACTAGGTAGCAGTATCTACATAGCAATTACTGGTCACGCGTTGAACACTAAATAATATAAGAAATGTGTGCATTTAGCTTTTTCTTCAAATGAATAAAAATACTCTTCTTTATAGGTAGCACAAATTCCCTCGCACTGGTGATATTTGGTGATGCATGCAAGACACACAGACACCTGCATATTATTGAATTTTTGGGTTTGCTTTTAAGTAAATTAACTTGCATTGCTAGCAGTGTGAAATTCTAAATTATTTTCTAAATTATGTGTCCAGTTGAAAAATATTTAATTTTAATCATTTTCACTATCCAACCAAAAATGTTGGGGCGACACCTTTGTAAATCCGCCGATAGATACAAGTTAAAAAGGGGTAATCTTTGAAAATAAACAAAAGTGTTTCTAAATTTATAGGCTTCAAAATATAAGGTATTGACAGTGGGTTGGTTGGTTTATTTATTTTTTATGGCGCAAGAGCCCTTGGGGGCTATACTGCATCAAACGATATTATTTAGTATCTAACAGCATTTATACGAATTCTATAGATTTTCGACTAAATTAAAGACTCAACTTACCATTACCATCCCTCCGTTTAAATTAGATGTACTGGAGTCACAAAGTCTTGGCGGAAGGACAACCGTGAGAAATGTGTCCACCTCGGCTGGATGCTGTCGCAACCGCTTCCACTTTTCAACGTTCTCAAGGCTTTCAACTCCCTGTTGAAATATGTCCTCAAATTTTGGAATTTTTTCACCAAATTCTCCAAAATAGGAAATAATAGAAATAATTATACAAGGATTTTCAATGCAGAAAGAGAGCTATGAAACACTGAATAAGAAATCAGATACATGGAAGTTAACATGGGCAGACTTCTCTGGATATCAAACTCTAATGATAAAAAAAGCTTTTTTTTTTCCAGGAAGTTCTATTTAAGGTCAGAGTCAGAATAGCTGTATTTCACCTAATTTATTATACATTATCTTTGAAATTGGTTTATGCAGACCAGTGGCAGATTTACTAGGGGGCGGTGGGGCCGACAAATTTCAAACGAGATAAAAAAAAAAAAAAATTGAAAACTGAAATGCGAAATCACATTTCTTGTTCCAAATCTCATCATAATAAATAGTTTTTAAAAATTATCTTAGTATTTCGTCCTTTCTTCTGTCTTTTCTTGCCATTATTTGCAATAAATAACACAAAATATAACGAAAGCATCCCTACAGAGAATAAAATGAAGCTCCAAGCCACTAAAAACCGTGAAAAATAGGTGATCCGTTGTTGTACCCCAACATTCCCATTTTCGATAAATGTTGAGAGCTAGTAAAAACTATGAAACATCTTAAGTCAACAAGCGGCTTAATAACTGACAGATTAAGTAAAGCAAATCTGAACTTACTAGATGTTGGAAAACAGTATAAGTGGTCTGCCGAAAGGAGACTCTTGGCTCTTCCACGAGTGAGTCGAATCACGCACTAAGAAAGACTAAGTTCCAGGGGTTCTCAAACTGCGTGCCTTGGCACCCTGGAATGCCGTAGGAAGAAGCGAGGGGTACCGCGAAGTATCAATGTTATCAATAAAGTACCGTAAAACCGTACAACTTTAGACTGGTGTTGCAACTTTAGACCATTGAAGGAATCTGGTAGTATGTGCCATGTATTGGTCGTTGGAGCAAAATTGAAGTCTTTTAAAAAATTTAGTAGGTTCGCAAGTGTTGTCCAGCGAAGTTCATGTTGTTTACTCCAAGCTCCGGTGTCAACATTCTCGTGTCAACATTCATTTGTGTTGGGAGGTTTTTTGAAATTTTTGCTTCAGCTCTCAAAGTCCCCTTCGAAACCTATATTTGCCGATTGAATTCTCCGACTGTAAGTGTTGTACTTTATTACTTGGGTATCTAATATGATTTAGCCTTATCGGCGAATCTTGATGTTGCTGTATTTACTTGTCGTTTCGAAGTAAACAAAATACGTGAATTCAAATTGCAATTTTTCACCACCGATTTTTACTATCGTTTGTGAATATTTTGTGAACAAATTTGTGCTGTCTTGAGCAGTATTTTAGTTTGCAGGTTTTCTTTAGTTTTAGACATGAATCCAGGGAAAAGAAAGAAGATTAGGCGGTCGTTCTTACCTCAACTCTTCCGTCCTTACCTCAAGAAATCAGGAGCAACCAAATTTCAACAAGGAACTCAAAAAAAGGATAAAATTTGGTATTGGCCTCATTCCCTCAATGTCATTTGGTTTAAAAAAAAAAAAAAAAAAAAAAAAAAAAAAAAAAAAAAAAAACGAAGAAACCTACCCAATTGGGACAAAATTCGTATCAAGCCTCTGTGAAAAATGATAAACAAAAATGCCCTTGTAAAAAACATAATAAAATTCAGGAGTAGGTACGTACTATATAATTGCTTTTCATACTATCTAACGTTCATATTTATGTATCTGAATAAAAAAAAAATCACAATAAATTGATTTTATTTAAGATAACCTGAAATTGACTCAAAAAGTATAAATCAGGAAAAGTTAATATAATATTTTTTTTATTTAATTTTTGCAGTGTACAGGATTGGAACAGAACGATCTCTGCATTGTAACTTCAGACCGGAGCGGTTTAGCAGTGCATATCAAGGAAAATATAAGGTGGTCTAAAGTTGTCACCACCATGCGCAAACTTAATACCACTATACAAAAAATTCCCCCCCCCCGTGTCCGTTTACCTTGTCGTGGTGGGGGGGCTTGCGGTGTGGTGAGTTCGGGGCGAGCTCTTGGGAGGAGTCGTGAACCCCCAGTTGCTCAAACAGAATATCGGCGGGAAGGGACTTTTGTTCCCTTCCTTCCCTCATCACACTTACCAAATGCGGACGAAAACCCCTAAGCCAAGGTGTGTCAACCGTGCCTATGGCTGCGTGGTACCGGGGGTAGTCGGTGCCTCAAACGGGAGGCTTCAGGGATAGCAGGCGAACCCTGTCGTACGCAGCCTTACCTCTGTGTAGGGGGGCTACACAGGGGCTAGACCCCACTTTTCCCCCTAGTTCCCAGGTTTATTTATGGATGTTAATATAAATAACCCTTCTCCCCCGTGCGGGGAGCGTCAGAACGTATTGTCGAGCACAGCTAAGTTTTTTCTTATTAAACGCAACGATCCAAACCTCAATTTAAGCAAAGTTTCCCCCTTTTTGATAAACAAAGCGCTCACTCATTTAATAGGAGAATATCAATCTGTTAAAAAACTACGCAGCGGTGAACTTCTAGTTGAAATTAAAGATACAAAACAAATTAAATCTATAATGGCAATCACACAAATTGGTTCATATCTTGTTACAACTTCAGAACATAAAACTCTTAATTTTTCACGGGGAATAATTTCCGAACCTGACCTTCTCTTTACACCCGAGGAGGAAATCTTGGAGGGAATGAAGGATCAAAACGTACATTCAGTCAGAAGGATCACCATCAAACGGAACGGCGAAATAATAAACACCAAACATGTCATTCTGACATTCAATACACCTGTCCTCCCGCAACGTGTTAAAGCCGGCTATCTCTCTTGCCCAGTTCGCCCCTATATTCCAAATCCGCTCCGGTGTTTCAAATGCCAGCGGTTTGGACATTCGAAGTTTGCGTGCCGTGGTACTGACACCTGTGCCAGGTGCGCAGAGCCCGGACACGACAGTAATACATGTAACAAGACCTACAAATGCGCAAACTGCAAAGGGGACCATCCTTCATACTCCAGATCATGCTCAAAATGGCTCACAGAAAAAGAAATTCAGATAATTAAAACAACACAAAAAATATCTTATCCAGATGCAAGAAAACAAGTTGAATCCCGCACACCAACAACAGGTGTTTCATATGCTTCAGCCGTTAAGAAGGTACTGAAGTCTGTATGCACACAAACAGATACCCAAACAGATGCTTCTACTAATGCCAAAACTTTAAACACAACCAAATCAAATAAACAAAATTATAGCCCCAAATCTTCTTTTAAGGAAACTAATCAAAATCAACAACAAATACAAAAAACAAATACTGTATCTGTTACTGTTAATGAAAAGAAACCACTCACACAAAATTTGAAAAAACTTAGTGAAAAAAAGAAAAATATTCAAACGCGCGCAAAAATCGGGGTAGCCTCTAAACAGAGACCCCCAAAACTTTATAATTTTAAAAAAGAGGACTTTTTACTCTCTAGTAAGAAAGTAAAATTAACCAAGTCCCAAATTGAAAAATTCCAACAACCTCCTCCCCAGGAGGAGGACGAGGATGTTGATTTTGAAGATCTTCCGCCATCCGACGATGAAGGGTGGACGGACCATCCTCCTTCATGAGCTGCTTTTTCTTCTTCTGGCCGTTTCTCCTTCCTTTTGTCTTCATGGCCCTGAGCATTCTTTCTTGGAATTGTCAGAGTTACTCGCATAATGTCACAGACATCAAAGATCTTGTCGAATATCACCAACCGGCCATATTCTGTCTGCAAGAAACTTTTCTGTCCCCTGCTGATAGACCGAGGTTGAAAGGTTTTGACATATACCGCAGACATGCCAACTGCTCCGCTTTGAGCGGAGTTTCTCCGCTTTACAGTTCAAACTCCGCTGATCCGCGCAAGTTCACAAAAACTCCGTTTTCGAAACTCAATTGTTCTTCGTTTGCTGTATCATCAAATGATGATAATACAATTAGGGCAGAACTTTTATTTACTAATTTCCTTTTGGAGCACAACTTGCCTATAGCCGCATCCGATCATGCAAAACCTTTATTTAGAAAAATGTTCCCAGATTCGGAAGTGGCAAAAAAATACGGATGTGCCAGAACTAAAACAACTGCTATCATCAAGTGCTTAGCAAGCAACACTTCTCAGGAACTATCAGACTCTCTAAAACATTGCAAATTTGCATTAGGAACTGATGCAAGCAATTCTGCATCTTTAGAGAAAATATTTCCAGTTGTGGTGATTTTCAACGATAATGGAACTATCTCTACACGTTTGTTAAGCCTTCCAAAGTTAGAGGGGGATTCAACAGGTAAAAATATGTTCAATTTACTGGACGAAGAACTCTCAAAGCGATCAATACCGTGGTCGAATTGTGTTGCATTTTCATGTGATAATGCTAATGCAATGATTGGTAAAAATAAAGGCTTTACAAAATTTTTGTTGGAGAAAAATCCTAAAATATTTGTCAGTAGGTGCTCTTGCCACCTCCTACATTTAGCTGCTAAAACAAGTGCCAAAGCATTGAGCATGAATGTTGAAGACTTTTTAGTTGATACATTTTACTACTTCAAAAAAAGTGCAAAGCGGGTCGAATTCTTCAAATTGTGCCAACAATTATGTGAGCTTGAAGAACATAAAATTTTAAAGTATGTTTCGACAAGATGGTTGTAAATGTTGGATGTGATCACAAGATTTTTGGAGCAATGGGAATCGCTTACTCTCTTTTTTGAGAGTGAAGGTGAAAATCCATCTGAAAAGTGTAAAAAAATAAGAAAAATGTTCAGAAATTCTGCAACAAAGTTGTATTTGCTATTTCTGCAGAATACTTTACCTGTGTTTACAGGTCCAAATGTTCTGCTGCAGACCGAGGCACCACTCATCCACCGATTACGTCGGGAGTTACTTGCTTTCTTGACAAAGCTTATAGCAAATTTTATTTCCCCAGTTGCTGTTAAGGAGGCCGACTCAATCCTTAAATTGAAGTTCTCGAGCAAAAAACGACAGAAGTGTGATGAAGATCTAATAATTGGCAGTAACACTAGACAACATCTAACTGATCAGACTTTATCTCTAAATGATAAATCAGAGTTCTACCAAAATGTTAGAGACTTTTACGCCGTAGCCTGTCAGTACATAGTTGATAAATTTCCTTTAGAGGACAATACATTACTGCATGCTGAAGTTGCTGATGTCAACATGAGATTAGAAAAGTCTTTCTGTTCAGTGGACTATTTTATTCAACTGTTTTGTGAGGATTTTACCGATGCTCAAAAGGGTAAAATTGAAAGTGAATCTTCGCTCTATCAAATTGATGAATTTTCAAATGATATTCTCAATTGTGACAGGACGGATCAGGCTTGGTTTCTAATTAGCCAGCTCAAAGATCATCGAGGCTGTGTCAAATATGAAGTGTTACCCACTTTGATGCGAAGAATTTTGTTAATTCCCCATAGCAATGCAGCTTGTGAGCGTGTGTTCAGCTTAGTTAGGAAGAATCAAAATGAATTTCGGGCTAATTTAAGTGTGTCAACCTTAGAATCGATAGTTATCGAAAAGTCAAAATTAATGTCTAAAAGAACACTTTGTTATCAAAAAGAATTTACTAAAGAGGAACTCGTTAAAGCAAAGATAGCAACTGTAATGTTGCTGCAAAAAGCCTAATCTAGGTACTGTCATTTTAACTTCTGTTACTCATTTGATGTTCTTTTCCCATGACATTTTAAATTAATTTTTATTTGAAGTTGACTGTATTTGAGTAATAACTAATTTCAATAGTCATTTATTGTTTGTATATTGTATTTGCTAAATGTAACAGAAGTGCTGGTAATAAAAAATAGATGGAAATAATTTTTTAATAATATGTTTCATTTAAAATCCACAATAACACTTAGTGTTGCCATTACAAATTAATTAGTTTATCACAAAGTCGCTGATATGCAATTTTCTCGCTCGCAATACTCGAATCTTGGATCTGCGGAAAAGTGCTCCTCTTGAGCCTGTCTGAAAGTTGGCAACCCTGATACCGCAAGGACTGCTTGTCAGGAGACCGTCGTTGTGGAGGAGTGGCATTGCTGATCAACAATGATTATGCATCTAGCCAACTCAATATCAACACATCCCTGCAAGCAGTAGCTGCGCGCGTTCACCTTCACTCGCTGTTCACAGTTTGTTCTGTGTATATCCCACCTTCTTATGACTTAAGAAGCGTGGAGTTGCAGACACTGGTTGATCAACTTCCTCCCCCATTTGTCATCTTGGGGGATTTCAATGGCCATAATCCTCTCTGGGGGAGTCCAGACTCCAACAGTAGAGGTTTAACAATAGAAAATTTTATTGAAGACAATGATCTTTGCATCCTTAATAACGGTGAAAACACTTATTTTCATCTTTCTACCCAATCTTACCATGCCATCGATCTCGTAATATGCTCACCTTCTTTTCTGCCACGTTGGGATTTTCAGGTGGAGGGTGGTCTCTACTCCAGTGGCCACTTTCCGATCAGGATAACCTCTACTGGACGCTGCGGCCATCAGCAGCATCAGCAAGCTCGACTTCGCATTGATCGAGCTGATTGGGCAGCATTTACCCAGTTGGCAGAAATTAAATCAGAAGACGTAACTGATATTGATATCGATGTAGCGGTAAAGCGAGTAACCGACATTATCCTAAACGCAGCTAACGCTGCCATACCAAAAACCACTAAAGGCAGGATCAAGTTTCCTAAGCCTTGGTGGAACCTCTATTGTCAGGAGGCTCATAAGAAGCAAAAAAAGGCATGGAATACGTTTCGTCGTTATCCAACCACACAAAATCTCGTGGCACTTAAACGAGCTCGTGCTGAAGCTCGAAGGATTCGACGGAAGAGCCAGCGGGACTCGTGGCAGACCTATGTCAGCACAATCACGACGTCCACCCCATCAAAGACCGTATGGGGTAAAATAAAAAAAATCGTTGGCAACTACAATATATCTTGTGCACCCATTCTGGAGAATAACGGTCGTATTTTATCCGATCACAAAGAGGTGGCTGACTGCATGGGGACTTATTTGGCAGAAGTCTCCAGTGCAAATAACTACTGCTCAAAATTTTTAACCATCAAATCACGCAAAGAACAAAAAGTTCTAGATTTTAATTCAAACATTTTTAATCAATACAACACAAAATTCACCCTTCAAGAACTGAATGCTGCCTTACAAAAATCAAAAAACACATCACCAGGTCCAGACGAAATTCACAATAGTATGTTAAAACATCTAAGCAGGTCCTCCTTAGAACATATTCTGCATCTTTTCAATAGAATTTATTCGGAACACAGATTCCCAAAATCCTGGTGTCAAGCAACAGTAATTCCTATCCTTAAGCCCAATAAGCCATCTGAAAAACCTGAGAGCTATAGACCTATAGCTCTCACTAGCTGCCTATGTAAAATAATGGAACGGATGGTCAACTCCAGGCTGATATACATTTTGGAGTCGCATCATCTGCTATCTCCATATCAAAGTGGATTCAGGCGTGGTAGATGCACAATAGACAACCTATTGCTTCTCGAAACATCAATAAGAGAAGCATTTCTCAAACGAAAACATCTCGTGAGCGTATTTTTTGACATTGAAAAGGCATATGACCGTACCTGGAGGTATGGGATCCTCAAAACCCTGCACGAGTATGGGTTGCGAGGTAACCTACCAATCTTTCTTTCTAATTTTCTAAGAGATCGAACTTTTCGCGTACGTGTCAAGTCTGTTTTATCGGATACCTTCATCCAAGAAGAAGGAGTTCCCCAGGGAAGTGTGCTAAGCGTAACTCTTTTCATAATCGCAATCAATAGCTTAATTGATCAACTGCCTCCTTCTGTAAAAGGTACCATGTTCGTTGATGATTTTCAAATTTCTTTTTCTTCATCGAGCATGAGTATCATTGAAAGACAACTTCAAATAGCCATCAATAAAGTATCACAATGGGCGGAAGAAAATGGCTTCTCTTTCTCTGCTCAAAAAACCTTTTGCATTCATTTCTGCCGTAAAAGAGGTCTCCATCCTGATCCAAACCTTAATCTTAATAATCAACCAATAGTTGTAAAGGATCAGGGAAAGTTCCTGGGTCTCATATTTGATAAAAAACTTAAATTTGTACCGCACATACAAGAACTGAGGAAAAAATGTTTATTGAAACTAAATATCCTGAAAGTCTTAGCAAACACATCTTGGGGTGCTGATAAAGAGTCTCTGTTGAGAATTTACAGGGCTCTTATACGCTCAAAACTTGATTATGGATGTCAAATTTATGGCTCTGCAGCGAAGAGCTATCTGAAAGCCTTGGATCCAATACATAATCAGGCACTGCGCATTTGCACAGGAGCCTTCCGAACCTCACCTATCAACAGTCTTCATATTCTAGCACATGAACAGTCTCTTAACAATAGACGTCTCAAACTTTCTTTAAATTATTACTTCAAAACAAAACCTTACACTAATCACCCACTACACCTTCATATTTTTAATCCATCAAATGTTCTGTTATTTCTACACCGTCCTTCGATGATCCCAACATTTGGGATCCGAATGCGTCGGATGCTGTCAGACCTGCAGCTATTAGATTTCAATACCTTCAACACATTAAATCCAATTGAACCATGGTGTGAAGTAAATACATCTACTATCAATGACCTCGCTAAATTCCCTAAAGAGACTACACCAAATACAGCTTACCAGCAAATATTTTATGACACAAAATGCAAATATTCGGAATATAAAGATATTTTTACCGATGGATCAAAAGCAAACGATCACGTCGGCTTTTCTACAATAGTTGATGGTCACGTTATGGCAGAAAAATTAAACCGTTCTTGCTCTGTATTTACTTCAGAAATAAAAGCCATATTTATATCTCTTCAGTCAATAGCCCAATCCAACTACAAAAAGTGGGTGATATACACTGACTCAAAGAGTTCAGTGGAAGCACTCACTCACTGCAATAATAATAGCCACCCTATAGCCATTCAGTCCTATCATTTGTTAAAAAATCTTATGCAAAACAATTTTAAAGTCCTCTTTTGTTGGATCCCTGGTCATGTAGGCATTGTAGGCAATGAGGCAGCCGATTCGGCTGCCAGAACTGCAAGTATTCTGGTCGACGACCGTGTTCCTTACGCTGACATCAAAAACGCCATTTCTGAATCTCTTAATACGCATTGGCAGCGGTCTTGGCATTCAGAAACCCAAAACAAACTGCGTTCAATTCAGCCCTCAACTAAAGGCTTTACATCATTGCCTCTCACCAGGAGAGAACAAGTTTTATTAGATCGACTTCGCATTGGTCATACTAGGTTCACACATAAATACCTTTTATGCCGTGAACCAGCTCCAATGTGCATAACTTGTAATGTCATTCAGACAGTGTTACATATTTTAAGTAACTGCCCAAATTTTAATCAAATACGTTTCAAATATTTTAATGATTTTAACCCTACTTTGAAGGAGTTGCTTGGGGACCAACCCCATTGCAATTTACACCCCTTCCTCCGGGAGATTGGTTTCTCCCTTTTTTAATTTAGTGTTTGTGTCGTCATTATGTGATTTCGTCCTTTTTATATTTTTCAAGATATTGTTTTATCCATTTTTTCGTAATATGTTTTTAGCATTTATATGTTTTTAAGGTGTTCCTTTTTTAATACTACATCTTGAAGGTTTATGCTTTTACTTCAAAAAATACTTTGTTTTACTTTTTTGATTCATTCTTAAAGAAAAACTAAATAAAATATAACAAAAAATCGTTTGGCGCAGTATAGCCCTTAAGGGCTCTTGCGCCATAAAAAAATCAACTAACCAACCAACCAACAAAAAATTCCCCCTTCCTTTTTGTGTAATTTAGATTTTTAAATTCTCAACCTTTTTTGGCAAAGAATAATGGAAATAAGAAGAAAAATACACAAAGTGATCTAAAGTTGTACGGTTTTACGGTATATGTTGATTGAGTTTGCCAAATAGAGTAATTTTGACCAATAAAGACATTCTCATATTTTTTCCTGTAGCATGGTTAAAATTCGCTAGGTCTTGACTTCTTCTTTATCAGAAAGCCTAACTGATGATGATAATGCATTTTTTATCAACAAGCCGTTTTTAATAACCAGGCAAAAGTTATTCCAAAAGAGTGTTGTAAAAACTACCTGATCTTATTTTGCTATAAGTTTGCCTCTACATGGTTTGCTGTAGGTTACTGGTATTTAAAAAGTTGTTTATTGTTCTTGTAGCCTAATTTATGTAGTTGACGAATTCACAAAGATAAATGTCATTGCGTACGTTTTTTTTTTCCCCTTTCATTTGATAACCAAGAAAAGTAGATTGTTAGCCATTTAGGTTAGCCTTCTTACCATTCCGGTGTCCTTATAATTAGGCTTGCCAGATTTCTGAAATGCTAAACTGAGACACCGGAATCTTCTCCCCCCCCCACCGTCACAGTGTTGTAGATAATCAAGGGTACACATTGTTGGCTCGTTTTTAGAATAAAGTTTATATCATTACTATGAAAAATTTTTCCTAATTATGAACTTAAATTACGGTAATCATAAATGACACAAGCTTATAAAAAACATTAAATTTTTTACAAGACAATATTTACAAATTACATATATAAGAAGAAGCAATTAAAATGAGGGAAAAATTAACAAGGTATACAAGTATTTTTCATTGGATAAGATTTTTTTCAGAAATACATTTTTAGATTTAATCTTACTGTAAAAATCGGTACAATCCAATCCGATAGTATATTTATGTCATTATGCCTCTAATGGTACATTCCTTCATGAAACCCCTATCATCAGACCAAGCGTTGTTCATAAAAGAAGATACTTTCTCAACTGGTGCAGTCTTATTTTATCTCTATCATAAACTGCTGGCGCAAAAGCTCAAACCTTTCTATGTTGAAAGAAAGGTTCCGCAAAACCCCAAAGTACGAGTCTACATTTTGTTTTGTAAAATTATACTTGGAACACTGTTTCTTCTTACTATTAAACATTACTGTTTAATTAAGCTTTGCTATGGAGAATTGGAAAAACAACCCACCGTCCATGGAATGGTTAAAGGAAATACTTCAATACAATAGCAGAAATACGAAAGATTTCATATGATTCCATTAAATCGTCTACTATAAACTTTGAACTAAGACAAGGACTTTTGTACATGTCATCTCTAAAGGAAAACTGTTTGGCAGTATCTACTATCTGATTTAGTGAGACAGAAAATGTAATGTTGTTTACTTATATTATGTCCCCCAATGAAGTGTCACAGCAGTCGTCTAGTGCTTGTACAGAAATTTTTAAAAGAGGGAAAACAGCTGCCTTATACAGTGGACTTCAGCAATCCCCAACAAGAGGACCTGACTGATGTTGCCTATATAATTTTAGATCATCAAAGCTTAAATTTTCCCAAGAATTTTTTTTTTAAACGTTTAATTACTTGTGATAGCACCTGACTCCCTTTTGAGCTTTTGCAAATAATTTTCAAAAGGAAAAGCACTACAATTATCAAGTGATTGAAAATAATCAATATCATCAGTAATGTGCAATAAATTACGAAAAATATGAGTGAAATATTCTTGACCATATAAAAGTTGCGTTGCTTGAACAAAATATTCAAGATCTTTAGCATAACTTCTCAATTAACTTCTTACAGAAGGACTCAATAAAATTCTAAATGAAACATGTAAATGTAGGAAATGCTTCTAATGTTCACCACTAATATAATCAAAAAATAGAACAGGTCCAGAATACAATAGAAGTGGGCGAAATTCCGTTGCTTTGAAGCGTTTCACCAAATCAAAGCTACAGGTTTTCGACAAAATTCTATAGAAACATATGATCTGAATGCAGTAAACTCCTGAGCACACAAGATGCATATAATCCAAAGGAAAGGACCGAATCTAAACCAGGGATATTAACCAATGGTGTAAAACCCTTATGGTATTCATCATCTTTATTATTAATAAAACATACATGGGTCCCTGGAGGACAACCTATGTCAGGAAAGGTTACTTTGTTTCCAAAATAACCACCCTCTTACTTGCATCTATTGCAAGAAAAATAGCCAGTATGAATTTTAACATTTAAAACAAATGATTTGACGGAGGCATCGCAAACAAATCCTTTAATTCTCACTGTTATTTTTGAGTTATTGAAATGAAAGCCCTGGCGGAAAAGTGAAGTGGCTTCTGCAATAAAATTCTCTAAATAAGCAATGCAACTACTCGGTTTTTCCCCCTAAAATAAATCCCAATGGGGGAAAACAGAAGAGGTCGAACGAGGAACATTTGAAATTATTCCTAGAATGAGCCATAATTTTCCATTAGCACTTTTCAAGAGAGGAATGCCATCAATGCCAATTAATAACTGAATGCAGGAATTTTGAAAGTCAAATAAACCTTTAAGTAGAGATAAAATAATCTTTAATACCATTATGAAAGTAAGAACCAAGTGCCACAAATTTTGATGGAAGTTTTCCGGGCTTTCAAAAACGTCCTACTATCTTTTGGAAGAAAATTAAATTGGTGTGAGCGCAGAATGCAAAGAAATGCCGAAATGGCTACTGAATGTACATTAAATGTCACACACCATTTTCTCAAGGAATCAATGAACTCATCATTGGAATCTAAGTCAAGATCAGATTCTTCATCGCTTTTATCAGACTCCGATGGATCATCTACGAACTGCAGAAAATTTTGTCTTATTTCATTATCCTCATTATATTGCTCTGCAATCTGAGGGAACGTTATGGCTTACGAATGAAGCAATACTAACGTTCGTGTCTTCATTAGAATTTACTAAGTTATGCAAAGAATTAGAACTACAGTCACTTAATTTGGAAATTTTCCTAATTTTAGATTTAGGATGTAAATCTGAAAACAATTTTCTCGAAGGAAGAGACATTTGTATTAAAAAACATGAATTAATACTTACGTGAATTTCCAATGTCGTAAACACTACCAAATACGATTGGCTGCTCAAGTCCAGGTTCCGAGTGCTACTCAACAACCTCGTAAAATCTAATCCAAGATGGATGCCCCCGGTGACTGCCACGATAATAACAAAGACCCTAATTAGGATTAACATTTTTACCCTTAATATTATAAATGATTGGTTGGAAGTATCTGTCTTCATTTATCCTGGTATAGTGTTCAGAAATTAAAGTCCTTGGATTTGCTGTGCTAACGGCGCCAACTTTTAAAAGCCAACACCCTCTTGTGTCTGGAGTGTGCGGGACCATCGCAAAGAAGAGGGCGTCATGAGATTTTCTATGCTCGTTTGAATTGAAATTTCTATGTCATAGTAGGTGCCTTCCTTTCCGCTCTATTGTTGAAACAATTAGTTTTTTAAGCACGTCACACAAAACGAGGGAAAGTCAGTGAGCAGACTGCTGTCCATTTCCTCTCTCTCAATCTCTTTGGCCACAACCGCCACGACACGAGGCGATGCGCCGAAAGAATTGATAACATACTTCAAAAAGCTCTCAAACACCTTCAAAGCATGCCCATGAGGTTTAGGGCGAAGATCAGAGCAAACAGTTTCCTTTTCCTGCCGCATCGCTCTTTTTGATCAGAACGAACTGCTTTTCAACGATCTCTCCTTGTCTTATATTTAATTCTGATTAAATTAAATCTTTCAATAAAAATGAAAAATGATCCCACCATACCGGGGTGTCCCACAGAGGGGAATTATGGCGCAAGTTGCGCCACCAATTTTTTTTTTGGGGGGGGGGGATTTTTTTAAATTTTTTTGTTTTATTTATTTAAATATAATAATTGATTTGTTTGAAATAGAAATTATTCTTATAATTTTTTTCTCTTTATATTTTATATCATTTATTCATTTGGTGTGTGTGTGTCGTTGGCGTAGCAATAATATTAATAAAAATAAAAATTAAATAAATAAAAAAATTAAAAAAAATAATTAAATTTTTTTTATAAAATTAAATTTTAGCCCTTTTTTAAAATAAAAAAGGGAGAAAAAAGGTTGAGAATTTGTTTTGGGGAGCGGGGAATTTGCGCCATTAAACGTGTGGGGGGGGGCTGCACCATACGATCACAGAGTTGTTACCTAAAAATGGGAAATAAGCTAATAAAATATGTAATCCAGCAAAAAAAAAATGTTCATTTCCACCTCCAAGGAAGATAGCTTTTTAATTAAAAGCACATAACAATTTGAAAAATATAATACTGCTCCCCCTAACAAGAATTTTTTCCCCTCCTCCCTCGAATCAAACAATTTCAATAAAACAAAAATCCTTCTCGTCCAAAGAAAAAGATTTAATAATAAAGACAAAAATAAGCAATACGATTATCATAAAAATTTGTCCCCCCCCCAGATAAAGGATTTCTTGTAAATACGCGCAAGATTTCCAAAAATGAAAAATTCCCCTTCCTCGAAAAAAAAAAGTTGAAAATAAGCAGTACAGTTCGGGGGGGGGGGGGGGGGGAATCTGCTCCCCCTTTTGCTCGCCCCAATGAAACGTAATTTAATTATAATAAGCATAAAATTGTGATAAACCGATCCTTCACCCCCTCCTTCGAAGAGAAAGGCATGTTTCAAAAGAACTGATGAGAAAAAGTATCATCCCACTCCATCGCTACCCTCTTCTCCTCCAACACAGAAGGAAGAAAAATTTAATACTCAACTAATGCGAAACTGAAATTCCGCTCGCCATTACAGGTCGGAAAATGCATTCTTCTCCTCTCCCCTCCCCCCGTTCCGTCCGGTCGTGAAGAATTGAATTGATAAAAGACACATTTATGTGTACAATAATTTGAAGATCCGATCTACAGAAATAAAAAATAATGATAATGAAAATTAGACAATACACGTTGGGGGAAAATCATAATCCCGCTTCTTCCTCCAACCGCACAAGAAAAGAATTAAATTCAAAGCCACATTTTCACATCATACGTTCAAAAATTAAAAAAAAAAAAGTGCCCCCTCCCCGAAGAATACCTAATTCAAAAATACACATTTAATTGTAATCAAACGATCATCTCCACCACCGCATTTTCCCTTCAGAAGGGGAAAAAAAACTAAATGCTCAATTAAAGCAAAACTAAAATCCCGCTCCCTCAGCAAAAACGGAATGTGATGTAAATGCGCTTTATAGGTTTGATAGGTCAGAAAATCCCCCCTCCCCCTCTCAAACACAGAAAAAGTACTAAATTCAAACTTGCATTTATACGTTCAAAAAACGTAAATATCTCTCGCCCCTTAAGAAAACGGAATTGAATTACAATACGCATTTACTTGTACTAAAAATCCCACAAAAAAAAAAAAAAAAAAAAAAAAAAAAAAAAGAAAAATCTCCCCCCTCCCCATGTAGAAGGGAAAAATAATTAAAATGCTCAGTCAACGTATAACAGAAATTTCGTTTTCCTACAAAAAAACACCACATTATAGGTCTTAAATTCAGCGCCCCCTCCCCCCTTGTGAAAAAAATTGAGTTGAAATAAAACGCACTGCTGTTTATAAAATGTTTTCTTAATTGTTTCACACCAGGGTTTGAAAATATGGAAATTTTCCGATATATGATAAATTGTGGCGTCGGCCCCGCTTAATTGAATATCGTCGGTTCAAAGAAATATTATTCGATAAAGCGGGGTATTTGAAAAGTGTGGAAATTTTCTTTACCTTTCTAAATTGACAACATTTGTGTTAAAACGTAGTAATAATAAATCAATAGCTATATATGAAGGGCATAATTGATGTTATTGGTGGAAAGTTTTTAAAATTGGATAAATAAAGGGCAAAATAGTTTCAAAATTAATCAAGTGCATATGAAAACTATAAACAGTAAGTGACAACTTGAGTTTTGAAAATCTTTAGTTTTCACACGATTTTTCAAAGCCTTACGCAAAGAAACTACTCCTTCGAAGCTAGCAGGTGCTTGTGAGTCCTTATACAATTTAGCTAGTTCTGTATTCATCAAGTTTTTAATGCAGTGATTAAAATATTTCTAAATCATCAAGTTTTATACTTGTGTGTATATATATATATATATATATATATATATATATATATATATATATATATATATATATATATATATATATAATGCTTTTACAAAAGGTTCATAAAACTTTCTTTAAATCAGATTATATGTAAAAAAGAAAAATACAATGTTAGAAATTTAAAAAAAATATATTAAATCAAGGGATACTTAGTAATTTTCACACAAAATAATACTCCGATTCTTTAAATATTTCATTAACATTTATGATTTCAAAAAATTATCAATAAAAACTAGTCTCTTAAAGTTGACATTGTTAACATTATCTTTATCAAAATTCTTGGCTAATTCACACCAGTCCATCACATAAAAGAAAAGTTCAAAATACATTTGAAATTTGTCAAGATCAGAATATATTAAACACTCATGACCTAATTGATTTTTGTATCCAACTTGACAAACGAAGCAGTTCAGTAGTTTAGGTACATGTGCACGAAATAATTTCACAAGACACATACTTAAAGAAGATATAAGTTCACAGATACCTTCCGGGTTTTCGGGATCACCCATGGATCGAGCAGTGAGCTCGACTGAATGATCTGGAACTTGCTTTTGTATAAAATAAAGCAAAGAGGATGCAAGAAGACTATTTTTCAACATTATATGAAGTTTCTCTGCATTAGAGTCAAGTTCCTTCACTTCCTCCATATTTAACACAACGTGTTCTGTTACTAGACAGAAACTCAAATCCTTTCTTTTGAACAAACGTTGAAAGGAAATGAATTGTTCACCATCCACTAAATGCTTAAACATTAAAAGGCCCTGCTCTATAATGCATTCAGTGTCCGTGCCACTGAAGCTTGTTTGGGTGTAAGCTCTCCACACTTTTGGTGATAGGGAAACTCCATCTTTAGAAGGTTGTAGAAACTCCTGGTCGTTTGTGTAATACCTACGAATGTGCACACATAAATGTCCCAAGAAGCAAGAAATTGTTGCAAAATTTTCGCGTCTAAGGTGAATCATATTCGAAGGTAAGGAACTCAGGGTTATTCGAGGCTCTGTTTTATTCTTCGGATTAGGGGGGAGATGTGGAGGAGGAGTAGTAGAAGGCAGATGAGTAACATTTATTTTCCCTCTGAGGTCTGTCTCCTTTATTTCATCTAAGGTAGCATCCTTGTCCATCTTTTATTCTTTGGAGCATCTTTGCATACTTTCTAAAAAATATAAAAAGAAATACTTAGTTTCTGCAAACTACTTAAATGATTGAATATACAGCAACACCAACAACTTCAAACAAAAGAGGAGAAGGGAAACATTGAAAGAGAACTAAAAAGAAAACGTTCCTTTTTAAAAACGATATTATCCATAAGGCGTCTCTTAGGCATAGACATTTTTCTAGCTACAATTACAGATATGCGAAGTGGAACTCAGCAGTGGAACCGACAAAGCAGTGAGTGAAGAGACTTGACTCTCTCTCGTAGAATGTTTTGACGTGTTTAGAACTATTTTTCTTAAAATGTTATCCGATTGGCTAGAATAACCGTGACATCATTTTTGTAGCATCTGAATGGAGCTGTGACTGTATCCCTCCGCTAAGCTAGCGTATGAAAAAAAGTAACAAGAAGGAAAAGGGAGAAGGAAGTAGGAGGGGGGGGGGGGGATAGTTTTGTCCAGATCCCTTCAGATATGAATAGACGTGAAATACTTTTGTATATGAAAATTTTTTTTGTTAAATAGCAATTCTTATAATGAAACGAATTTTAATATTTGTCGAGAAACAATTATGTATATTATATATACCAACTTATATGGTATTGAATTAAGCTTTCGTAGTCGACTGGTTAAAGTAGACAAATTATGTACCTCGATTGCTTTGAAAAATAAGATTAGATTTTTGAATTGCATTTATCCAAAATGACGAACGAGTGGTTGCGCTGTCCCCTCCCCGAAGAAACCCCCTCAAGACAGCCCACGTAGATGGGAACAACAATGCACTAAACTACAAAGACCGTATGCGTGAGGAGGGAATAACGCTTCCCCTTGTTTTAACGCTTCTTAGAGAAACATAGCCAAGTAAGAGAGTCTTATTACGGAGATCATTTATATTACCAATTAATGAAACAATATACATGAGTAATCAATTCTACCTCTAATCAGAGGGGTAAAGACATTTAAATTTAACATCCCGCACAAATAAAAAACGATAAAAATTACCCCTTATACAAGATTACGGAGTTTTAAAACTATTCAGGTTTAGATGCGGCGTTTCTCCCCCCCCCCTTTCCGACCCACTTCCCTCCTCCAGACAGCTGGCGGAGGGAAGGGGGGGGGGAGGAACGCCGCGCACTAAAACCTGCATGTACTATTAACCTCCCCCCCCTTTTCTTCTCTGTATACAGTACTTTAATCTTTCAAGAATTACTGAACTCATTACAAATGCTGAAAATCATATGTCTGATAAAAAAATTTATCTGTTTTATAAATAAATTTATGTAATAAAGAGGGATTCATGAAATAAAAACTTAATTTTCAATCTCCCAATTTGATGCAGGTCATGTTTTCTTTTACAGCAATATGGTGCACAAGACACACTTATACATACATTTGTAAGTACTAAAAACACGTAAACCTATACTTGAACATTCAAGCACCTATTAAATACTTAACAACATGACTACACTTAAAAAATACAAAATCAAACTGTATTTCATTGTTTTTTAAATACTGACTATTTCTTATATATTTGTATTTATTGGAAAAAAAAACACAGATGAACAATTTTTTTTTTAAATTATAAATTTATATTATTATTATTATTTTTAAATATATTCATATTATACTTATTGTATGTCTCTTGAATTTCCTATTTCTCCTCAAGCATGCCAAACTTGGTATTACTTCTGTTAAAAATAAACTTAAACTTAAGGTTTAATTGTTTAACAGTTACAGCTGTTCTTCAGCATTTTCATCTTTATAACCACAGCTTCTTTTTCATAATCTATACTTAATAGTACTAATTAAAAAAGCATTTTATTGCAAGAAAACAAACTGAATAGCACTTGCATTTCGATAACTGTTTCAATGATGCATTGACTATTCTAAGTAATAATTAAAATAAAATAAACACTAAAGCAACGTATTATTATTGCCAAAGTTAAACTTGGTAAAAGTAAAAATAGTTGCATTTCTCCGAAAATAAAAAATTTCTATTTTTACCGCTTTGGCAAAAAGATTTTTTTTTGCCGGGAGATGATTTTTACCCATCTATGGCAAAAACGTGCCAACCCTACAAATTATGCTCAATGACCAAGCTAAATTTGCATAGAAGCTCAGCTGCTGCTTTTCAATTTCCAATGATTATGTATTAGACAAAAGTCAGATTGTTTACATAGAATCTCTTTTGTTATAAACTATAAGTGATACTTACGAATGAAAATTGCTAACACCGTTTTAACTTTTCCTTAAATATATTTCACTTTCAAAGAGAAATATACAAAAGTAGGCAAGAATATAATATAGTTGCCAAAAATCAAATTGTTTATAAGTGTGAAAGTTGAAAATCCCAGCTTCACTCCTCTTGTCCCCTTCCAGTTATAATTTAGAGACAGATGGGTGGAGACTAGCTTAAGGAGATCCGCTGAGTTGTGTCCTTCACTGCACTGCCTCCTATGCAGTTCAGAAAGTTGCACTGAAAGAAAGGAAATTGGTTAATTGTAAGTGCTAAGAGATGTAGAGTTCAGTAAAATTAAGCTTTTCAAATATTCCTACTAAATAGAGGATAGCAGACAACTTTCAAAAATTCGAATTTTTTACATCCTTAACAACAAAAAAAAAAAAAAAAAAAAAAAAAAAAATCGCCTCTTTTTTTTTTTACATTTTGCTGCGATCGTGTCTGTTTAACTTGAAGTGCTTTTTCATTGATCTTAATAACTTGGAATTTTTGCTTTACTGACATTCCTTCCTATCAAAACTACAATACACCTTCCTTGAAACTTGAACCCTCATCTAATTCTTCTACAGGACCACAACCTAACTTTTACTGAGGCAACGTAAAAACTTATCCGATCTGTGCTAAAAATACAGCAGACTTTTTGAATCACAAACAACTTATTACCTACAGTTTAACAGGGAGAGTTGACTATGTATTTAATGTATTATTACTCACATTTAAATCTTTTCAAAAAGATTTTTTAACACAGTGCCATACCGTATTGCTTGTTCATAGGTTTGTAACTGAATTCAAAATAAAAGTCTTATCCTCAGTCAATGTTACTTATATTCAGCAGTTACAGATTATAGTTTCAAATACACTTCTTTTTCTAATGTTTTCATTTAAAATAAATCCGAGTGTGTACTTAATTTTTTAATAGCTGTATTTCTTTTCCGATTTACTGCAAATAGGCAGAATTTTAACACAAAATCAAAGCAAAACTGAACCCCCCTCCCCTCGGGCTTACATTATATTATAACAGTTTTCAAGGATCTCTTTACAGGGCAATTAATATACTTTTGAGTACATATCTATTATGCACTAATATATTTTGAATGTGGATGTAAAATATCTTTAACATTTCATACCAGTTAAATACTGAACGCTATAAAATAAGCTGTTGAACATTGTCATAATGTTTAGAAGCAGGGCCTGATTAACCTCTGAAGTGGAGGTAAGCACCGTCTTATTTTAGGGCCCAGTAGACTTTGTTTCGGAAGATATTTCTAAAAATCAAACACACATTAAAATAAAACTCTCTGCTGCTGTGGGGCAAGAGATGGTACTAGTAGCTTTGATGGGTGCTGCTATGCAGCATGAGTAGTAGTAAGATCCGCAATATAAGGGACAGAAGGAGGAAAACAACTCAACAGTGGGAAGGGGCGTGGTCGTCCGCCATCTTGGATGATCACGTGATCATCTTGTAATCTTTTAAGAGGGGTATTTTCGGATGACGTCATTTTGCGTCAGTTAATTTCTTAATTACTTGATTATTCATTTCTTAATTTCATTTAATTTCTTGATTATTAATTCTTTAATTTCTAATTATTTACTGAACGTGATTCATGGATCTAAAATGCTACGACCGGGAATCGAACTCTCGACCTCTGGATCATGAGCTTTGCATGCTAACCACTAGACAAGACTTGTTCTTACCACAGGAGGAAAATAATGTGTTAAATGGAAAATCATTTGTGGTGCCATCTATTGGGGACCAAGGCCATCTCTGAACGGATAGTGAGAATTTTATTCAGTGCTGATGGCGCCATCTAGTGATGTTTAAAATGTTTAATTGTGAATTCTTATTTAAAAAAAAATATATTAATTTTGGAAGGAATAATGCTTAGCTGTGATTTAAAATGTGTTTGAGTGGATTTGAACTCGTGATATGAAGATTCTTCAGTCGGCGGTATGGTCAACGCATTAGACCGCTCGGCTGAAGAATCTTACAAAGAAAAAGCAATTTAAAATTCATATACTCATACTCACACAGGGGATAATTACGTTAATTACAATAAAATGATGAAAGTCAAGAGTAGATGAATGAGACAAAAGAATTTTAATGACAAAGAGCCTAATCAAAGCAATGTGATCTGTCGCGAGGTCCAATTGACCGCGAACATGAGAACATACGAAGAATACTTGGATATAAAGTAAAATTCTTTTATTTACAATTTAAAAATATATACGTCGTACATCCAGCTACCAGCAGGCATGCAAGTGGGAGACAGAATCTAGCAAATAAGCGACTCGCTTTATAAATAAATGTTTTAGCTGATGCCACGCACTCTGTGGCTAAACTTTTCAGGATAAAGTAAAATTACATGCAAATTCGACTGAATATGCAAAAATAATAAGTTCTCCACAATACTCCCCTCTGAGTCCCGAACAGTCAGGGAGAGACGAATCTATCCGGAAAGCGAACTTGTCGTCCAAAACGCGTCGTCACTGGAACAGGGGTCGGAGTTGAAATATCCGGGCACAAATCCTGGTTAAGTAAATATGCCATCTTTAACCTGTCGATAGAAACTGTCTTAGCCGAACCTTTCACGGATATTACAAAGTCCTTGACCATCCTTTTCACCACAGGGAAGGGTCCGTCATACTACGGCTGCAGAGGTCGTCGCACCGCGTCATGTCGCAAAAAGACGTGGGTACACGAGTCCAAATCCTTAGGGATGAAAATGCTAGGAATACCATTTCGTGACGCTGGGGTCGGACGAAGCGATTCAATGATTCCTTGCAGGTGCTGCAGAAAAGTCGGACTCAGAACCGGCATCTTCTATTATGACGATATCTCCAGGCAAACGAAGTGTTTCACCGTAGACGAGCTCGGCGACTGAAGACGCTAAATCTTCCCTGTAGACTGTTCTCAATCCGAGAAGCACTGAGAGTAGGGCCCCATGCCGCACTTGAAACACAACTAATAGCCTGTTTTAATGGGCGGTGCAGTCTTTCGACCATGCTATTGCATTTCGGATTATAAGCTGACGTTCTACTGAGTTTAATTCTGAACAAATAAGCAAATGATTTAAATAGCGAGGATTCAAATTGTCTGCCCTGGTCACTACAAATGACTGAAGGAACACCGAAACGAGCAATCCATGAAAAATATATAGCTTTAGCAACCGTTTCTGCGGATATATCAGCTATCGAGTAACCTCCGGCCAAAGCGTAAAGTGATCAACAGTTGTCACGCAATAAGTATAACCCCGACAAATTGATAATGGCCCTATCTAATCGACATGAATATGTTTGAATCTCCCGTCAGGAAGCGGGAAGTTACCATATGGGGATTTTGTATGCCGGTGAACCTTAGTTCGCTGGCATTCTAAACAAGCCTGACAATATAATTTGATGTCTGCTTTCATGCCTAGCCAAAAATATTTTGCAGCTATTATTTTTGTCGTTGCGCGTATACCAGGATGCGACAAATTATGATACGAATCAAATACCTTTTTACGAAAAGAGTCAGGAACAATAGGTCTAATGTTTGAAGTTGAAATATCACAAAGTAAAAATTTATCCGAATTCGGAACCGGAAATTTTTTAATTTGCAGCGATAGGCTTTCACTTGCGTCATTCATTTTTTTTTAAAGTTCCGATTCTTCCAACTGTGCTTTCGCTAACGATTCCATTTCAACAGTAGAGGGGATGGAAATTTCTTCGATGCGTGAAAGCTTATCTGCCACGATGTTTTCTTTTCCCTCGATGAAACGAATGTAGAAAATTGTGAAATGAAGTCAAGTTGGCGTAAACGCCGGGGGGGGGGGAGCTTTTGAATCGTTTTTCTGACTAAATGCAAAAGTGAGAGGCTTGTGATCTCTATAGATCACAAATGGGCGCGCTTCTAACATATATCTGAAATGTATTATTGCACAAAATACAGCTAATAGTTCCCGATCATAGGTTGAATACTTCTGTTGCGTTGAAGTTATTTTACGCGAAAAGAAACCTAACGGTTTGAGACCTTGGGGAGTTGCCTCATGCAGAGCCGCACCCATTGCAAAATCACTACAATCTGTTATTAATGCTAATTTTGCATCTATTGACAGGAAATGTAAAAGCGTAGCACTAGCCAAGAATTCCTTACATTTGTTAAAAGCTACAATCGCTTCTTCTGATAAACTAATTTCAGTTTTGGCTTTCTTATTTTTCACTTTTAAATATTCATTTAAATGAATTTGTATCCCTGCAATTTTTGGCAAAGAAACTATGATAAAAATTCAACATTCCAAGAAAAGCTCGCAAACTCTTTACTGTTTTTGGCAATTTAAATTCTGAAATTGCTTTGACGCGATCCGGTAAAGGTTTGAAACCAGATTCATTTATTGAATGTCCCAAAAAATCTACCTGTGATACCTGAAATACACATTTTGCAACATTAATTTTAATCCCGTAATCTTTGAAGCGTTGAAAAATAATTTTAAGGTGTTTTTCATGTTCTTTTTTATTTGCACTAGCCACCAAAACATCATCCAAATATACAAAGCAGAAATTAAGGCCACGCACCACTTCGTGCATAAATCGCATAAATGCCGACTGGCCCCCGATAATCCGAAATTCATGTACGGAAATTCGAACGGAGTTATAATAGCAGTTTTGCATACATCTTCCGGATTTACCAGAATATGATCGTACGCTTTTAACAAATCAAGTTTAGAAAATATTTTTGCACCATGAAGTTGCTTTGCAAAATCTTTTAAATACAGAACAGGGTATCTATCCTGACGCGTTATTTTATTCAACAACCTATAATCCCCAGTTGGACGCCTATCCCCGGACTTTTTTGGAACCATATGTAGAGGGCTGGACCAATCGCTACGCGAAGGTCTGCAAATGCCGCGCTCTAACATGTACTCAAATTCCCTTTTCGCAATTTTAAGCTGAGCTGGATGTAAACGGCGCGCTCGCGCTTGCACCGGGGGACCAGTTGTTTGAATATAATGCAATGTATTGTGCTTTATTTCACTTTACAACCCTGCAGCGGGCTGAGTAATAATTTTAAAATCGTAAAACAATTTATGAAATTTAGAACTAACAGAAATACTTTTTATTGCCGGTATCGACGATTTTAAAGTACGACCATTTGAGGTTAGCGATGTAAGTGGGTCAATAAGAGATTTTCGTTTAATGTCAACAATTAGTCCATAGTTTTCCAAAAAATCAGCACCAATTATCGGTTTACTGACATCTGCCCCATACTTTGAAAACTTGCAACATAGTTTATTACAAGAGTGTGAAAGTTACTGTTTATTAATTGACGAAAGTTTAAATAAATACCTGCAAAAAAAAAAACAGCTATACGTTCATATACGTTTTTGGAGTGAAACCAAACAATTGGTAGAAACCTACTGTGTAACATCTGTATTCATGGGACATGCTACTGCAGAGATAATGTTTTCTGAACTTCAGGAAATTTTTAAGAAAATTAATTTAAAGAAAGTAGTTCAACTATCCTTCAGTGAACTGAAAACTATTTAACATATTGTAGCAGGAATTAAAAAAGGAACATAATAAAGAAATGTTGAATCTGGGTAGTTGCGGTTTGCATGCAATCAACAATGCGTTCAAGCATGGATGCTTAGCTGCAGATTGGGAGATAGATTCTTTTTTGTCATCCTTATACTGGTTATTCAAAGATTCCCCAGCACAATCGGGATGACTATTTGAAATTATCAAAGTCAAAAAAAAAAATGCCTCTAAAGTTCTGCAAACATAGATGACTAGAAAATTTGCCTGCATCAGAAAGGGCGCTGCAAATTTTGGAGGAAGTAAAAAATTATGTTGACAGTGCAGAGAAGCGAATTATTCCGAAACCAACGGCAAAATCTTTTCTAATAATCCAACAAGCTTGTAAAGACAAGCTTATTGAAGTGAAATCGAATTTTTTCATTTCAGTCTTAAAAATGATAAATCCTTTCCTAACAGTGTACCAGAGTTCAAAATCGTTATCACCTTTCATAGCAGACGACTTGAAACAAATAATAGCAAATATTTTAATCACCTTCAACATAGTTAAAAAAGAAAAAAAGGAAATTTTATACAGTGCCTTAAAAGTTTCACAACTAGATTTAAAAGATGCAAATAATTTTAATATTAACAATAAAATAAGTACCGGATTTGTGGGTGACTTAATGATTAAAAATCATTTATTCAACAAAACAATGTCTGAAAAAGATGTGATTGATGTGAAAAATCAAGTCAAGGAATTTTGTCTTGGTTTTGTAACATAATTAGTTATAAAATCACCTTTACAGTTCAGTTTTGTAAGATGCTTGCAAAGCATCAATCCAAAACATATGGCTTCAAATAGCCATGATTGTTTGATTAAGATTAAACACCTGACAAAACTAGACTTAGTTGCAAAGGAAAATTGTGATTTAATTCTCATGGAATTCACAGACTTTTTTTCAAATGTAGTTGCAAATTACATTGAGGATTTTCAAAATTTCAATCACAGGGATGCTGAAAGTAGTTTGGACTGCTTTTTGAACAAGTTTCTTAACCAAAAAGCTTATTCAAAAGCATGGAATATTGTGCAACTTCTTCTGATACTCTCACATGGGCAAGCTGATGTAGAAAGAGGGTTTTCTTTCAACCGTCAGCTGGAAATAGAGAATCTGAAACAAAGATCTTTGGTTGCCCAACGGGTTGTGTTGGAGCACTTAAGGAAGACTGAAAATAAGCTTCATATCAACAAAGAGTTAAGATCAAGTGTATCCAATGCAAGACAAAGATATATGGCATATTTAGAGGATGAAAGAAACAAAAAAGAAACAGAAACCGAAACAAAAAAAAGGAAATCGATACTCAATGAATTAGCAGAAACAAAATCAAAAAAAGCTAACTTGGAGACCTGTATTGCAGAGTTAGAATCCGGAGCGAATGATCTTGCAGAAAAGGCAGAAAACACTGGCAATATACAGTATGTTGTAAAATCCAACAGTTTTCGGCGAACTGCCAAAGACAAAAAAGTGGAACTTGTCAATGCTGACAAGAAAATTAGTGACTTGTTGAAGGAATTAAAAAATAACTAACAATAACTTTTCTTTTGTAAATAGTTGTACATATATTTAGATACATTTTTAATCGTATTGCCTCTTGAATATATTTTTAATTAGTATTAAATTAATCTGAATCATTTACAAATTCAAATTTTCAAGATTACTTTTCAAATGAGAACTTAAAATTACGAAGTTAAGGTAAGTAGTAAAATATATTTTAATTTTTTTAAATCTGAAAGTGAATTCTGTGCTCTCACTTTGTGTAATTCAAGAGTTTTTTTTTTTTTTTCTTTTCTAGTATGGTTATTTACACCATTCCATATATACCAAAGGTTCATTATTTAAGTTTAAATTGATGTTTAAGTTTAAATGGTTTGAGAGTATTAAGTTATAAAAAAAGAATTCTTTTTTTTATAAGGGTCATGAGTCTGTTAGTTAAGTGCCAGATTGATAATGCCATATTGCCCTAATCTTGAATCATTCAATGAAAATCACTTGATTGTTATTTTCAATATGTCTTATAACACATTCTTTTGCTCAAATGTACTAGTTTTCCGTGCCACGCCCATTTATAGCAAGATTGAAGGAATAAGTATTTCGTTACAACTGTAAATTTGTTTTAAAAAAGTAAAATAATCCTGAATAAAATGTAAAGGATGATTATAGCTTCGCTATCATGATTGCTGGAACTGAAAATTATTTCTGAGTTTTGTCTGAATCATAAGCATTTCAATTCAGCAATAGGTATATATAATGGTGCTGTTTTTCTAATACATTATAAGTGTTTTCTTTAAATGAAACTTGGAAAAAAACTTTACTGAATTTAGTACGTGAAGTGGCCCTATATTTTTAAAAGTATGCCTGAAAAAGGCCATATAAAGGCCCTATTTTTTAATCTGCTGGGAGAGTGGGAACCCTGCATGTGAAGTTCCTTCGTAACCCAAAATCTACCGCTAGCAATTTTGTGCCGTAAGTCTTAATATTTGTGTTATTCACAGCGGAAAGAACAAGATTGCTTACTTTATGACTTTTAAAATGAAATCGAGGCACGCAGCTGACATCACTACCCGTATCAATTAGGAAACTTGAACCTGTATTTACATCATTAATGAAAAGTCGGCGATTTAGATATTTCTGTACGGTTGACGCTGCATCAACTGACAGCTTTACTCGGTTTTTTTTTCTGGTTATCACTACAAGGGGGTCTACACTTTGTTGCATTCTCCGAAAAAGTCTTATGGTACCAGCAACAATTTTCAGAACTACCTGAGTTACGATTAAAACTTTTACTTCCTGACCGCGGTTTAGAAAACCTCCGAATTTGGCTCCGGGATCTGCGAACAGATAATCTCTGAACCTGCTCCGTTAAACCCTCAATTAGGCTTTCCAAACGAGAAATTCTAGAATTTTCAGCTTGCGAGTAGGGAGAATTCACTACCGATACTGACGGAAGAGTCACTACCTCAGAAATTTGATCAGCCGTAAGAGCTAACTGCGATAAACTTTCAGCAGTAATTGCGAGAATAGCCTGCATATTTGAAGGAAGGTGACTTAACCATAATTTTTTCAAAAAGCTATCATCTAGTTTATAGTTACTTAATTCCCGCATATCATGCAAAAGCTGTGAAGGTTTTTTATCCCCTAGAGTTAAGTCTCGTAACAAGGTTTTAATTTTCTTATTTTCAGAATGCTCAAACTGTTCAATTAATTTTTCTTTTAACTTAGTATACGGATTTTCTGCTGGCGGCGAATAAACTATTTCCGAAACATAAGTTAAATACTCAGAATCAATGGAAGCAATTAAATGGCTATACTTCGTTTGCTCAGTCGTTATATTTGCTATTGAAAAATTTGCTTCTAATTGAGCAAAATACAGTTTCACATTCAAAGGAGAAAAATTAGGCATTTTCATTCCAATCCTATCAACGCTAGTCTCTACTTTGGATTCAGTCATTTTACTACTAGTAACCAAGACAAACAAAATGTAAAATCACTCACGTTGGTTGTCCGCATTCAGTCCTATAATAGTTCACCACTGTCGCGAGGCCCAATTGACAACGAGCATGAGAACATATGAAGAATACTTGGATATAAAACAAAATTCTTTTATTTACAATTTAAAAATATAGACGTCGTACATCCTGCTACTAGCAGGCATGCAAGTGGGAGACAATCTAGCAAACAAGCGACTCCCTTTATAAATAAATGTTTTAGCTGTTGCCACGCACTCTGTGGCTAAACTTTTCAGGATAAAGTAAAATTACATGCTAATTCGACTCAATATGCAAAAATAATAAGTCCTCCACATAATAATAAATCATTAAGAGAGATAAAATATTTATTTTTGCTTTTAAGGGGGGAGGGGGATGATTGCTACATGATTAAGAAATTTTCTTGTTTAAATTTGTTCTAGACAGGACGACCAAATCAATGAGACTACGTCACAAGTCTCAATTACTGGACGAATCAGGGTTCTTTATGGCAGTATTGCAATGCTAATAGAACTTAAAATTGAAATAAAGAAAGTGATTAAAATTAATACCAATATTATACATCATTTACAGAAATGGCCCTTTGAAATTCAGCCCAGCATTCAAATACTATTGTTTTATTTTCTATACTACTGTTAAATTAGTTTGTGTTCATGGCAATAATGAAGCGGCTGTACGATTTATTTTTGCTATTTTGGTTTGATTTGCTTTATTGACGTGGTTTGTGTACTTGGTCTCACAGGACCTGTTTTTGAACTCAAGTCCAATGTGACACATAGTAGGACAGAATTTACACCACTGAGGAGGAAGTTACAACCAGGGCAATAGTTCCAATAGAACCCACCGTCTATGGATGACAAGAATAAAAATGTGCAAACCCTCTGAGCTTTTGAGGCCCCATTTTCGCAGTTATAAAAGCAAAGTGCAGTTTGCAAGTAAAGACAAGCAAAACAGTTAAAAAAAAAAAAAATCAATGATTCATGCATAAATTGCTATGCACAAATTAGAGAATGTTATAAATTTGTGTAAAAAGTTTCTACTTTTTTTCTTGTGCATTAATATTTCATTTAGAGATTTTGTGTGTTTTGAGGGAGAGAATTTCTCATTTGTATAGGGAATACATCATTCTCAGTCATTCCTTTTTTTACAGGTAGTTCTCAAACTTCCATTGGCTTCAACTACAGAATTGCCCCCAACACCATATCGGGAATAATAGCCGATGTGTGTACTCACCTGTACGAGACCCTTCAGGAAACCTATGTGAAGGTTCCATCTACCGGTGAGGAATGGAAATCCATTGCAAGTGCCTTCCATCGAAAATGGAATTTTCCTAACTGCTTTGGAGCAATGGATGGGAAACATGTGAAAATAACTCCTCCTCCCGGATCCGGCTCCATGTATTATAATTATAAGGGGGATTTTAGCATTGTTCTGCTGGCTGTCGTTGATGCCAATCTGAAATTTATATATATTGATGTTGGCACCAATGGCAGAATCAGTGATGGGGGAGTTTGGGCTAAATGTACACTAAAACCTGCAATTGAGGGGAGAGCGCTAGAAATTCCAAATGGTGGTATTCTTCCTGGAACCCAACTTAAGCTTCCGTATGTACTGGTGGCTGATGATGCATTTCCACTGTCTCCATACATCATGAAGCCATATTCTGGGGAGAATCTCTCTGATGAGAAAATTATTTTCAATTATCGCTTGTCACGAGCAAGGCGAATATCAGAGAACGCCTTTGGAATTTTAGCTGCTAGATTCCAAATTTATAAAAGTAATATTACAACTTGTGAAAAGAACGCGATTAAAATTGTTCAAGCAACCTGTGCTTTGCATAATTTCTTGATGGTACATGGTGTCGGATACGTGAGGGAGGAAAATTTAGACACTGAGGATGTTGTTAATTTTAAGATTAAGCGTGGTGACTGGAGGGATTTTGCTAGTGAGGCATTTGATGTACTACAGGATTCCTCTCAGAGAGCCGCACATTATTCAAAACAGATTCAAAGTCTGTTTACAACATATTTTGATACTGTTGGGGCGGTGCCTTTTCAAAATAAAATGTCACGCCTTCACTAATTTTTTTTTTAATGCACCAATCGTAAAATGCACGTATGAGGCAGTGAAATTTTTTTTCTAAATTGTGCTGTACCTGTTTCTTAATCCTATTTATTTGTGACTCAGGCTTGTTCACATGGGTCACGCAAACCTTGCCTTAAATTTGAGCAGTTAAAAATATAGTACTAGTTGAACTGAAGTTTTCCCTTCAGTTTAAGTTGCACCTTTAAATTATTATTCCATCTAAAGACAATAGAAATATTTTAAAGTCATTCTTCTTTGAGGATAACAACTGTGAACTTGTATGTGTACTTTGTTAGTATTATTATTTATTTTACTCAAAAAAAAAAAAAGAAAAAAGTTATTTTCATGACCTTGGTTTCATTACATCTTTGGATATATGCTTTTCTGTTTTCTCCCAGACATTCCAAAAAATTCAATCACACAAAGAAAATGTTCAATCATGGAAACACTTTTGCTCTGAAAGATTGTTATATATTTTGAAAACCAATTACGTCCCCCCTTTTCTTCTGTATTTTTTTTTTACTGTCTCTCAAAGACAACTTTGTGAGTGATTTGTGTAAAGAATAGCTGAAAATATTTATGCAACACAATTGTAAACTGAATTGTACCTTATGTAACATGAGTCAATATATATTATCTGAACTGAAATATTAACATGTCGAAGAAATAAAATCTTAATTTCATTTCATTTGTTTATTTTTTATTGTAGTAACTTACTCAACAGAAAGAGTTTACCTGCCTCTTTCTTTTAAAACATATTTTACACCACAGGAAGTGATATATTTAGCCACAATATTTGATGTTTCTATTTTTTGGGATTGGTCAACTCTTATCATTTTTTATTATTTAAGTAATTAACAACTTATATTTACAATAGAGGAGGGTAATTCAAAAAATTAGAACAAAAATTAAATAGAAAATATTTTACTAGAAAAATTTATTCCAAGGTACAAATTTACTGCACAAATTTAAAAATACTACTTCAACGCAAGTTTTAATTTTAAATTATAGTTCACTTTTAATGTACTGTAATTTCCAAAAAATAATAATAATTGATAATCTGAACTAATTCCCTTTTCCACACCTTCCACTACATATCTAGCAATAATATTCTACTTAAAAGTGTAAACAACATTGAATTAACAACTAGGCAAATTAGGACATTCTTAGAGAATAGGCTATGTCGTAAAACATATCACGTTTAATCACATATTTTTGCACTATTAAAAACTACAATAGTTATACAAATATACCAACTTTTTTTGACAAGACCCATTTTTCCACTCTTTAAACACAGCGCGATTAATTTAAGAGAACTAATGTTTCTTTTTTATTGATGTTGCTTCTAAAATTATTAGTGAAGTGAGTCAGAAAACAATAAAATGTTAAACAAGCCTTTATTAATTAAAATCATTGAAATGGAAAAAATAGTGAACGCTGAAATACGAAGCATTTATATATGATTATTCATCCACCTCCACAAATATCTATGAGACATGAAAAAAAAATATATACATAAAAACAGACA
This sequence comes from Uloborus diversus, assembly GCF_026930045.1. Taxonomy (NCBI): domain Eukaryota; kingdom Metazoa; phylum Arthropoda; class Arachnida; order Araneae; family Uloboridae; genus Uloborus; species Uloborus diversus. The sequence continues at coordinate 48,402,079 of NC_072739.1, read as the reverse complement.
GGAATTGGGGAAAAAATGCTATGGCCAAACATTTAGTCACAATGATTATGTTTGTGCTGCATCAAAACTTCCATTAAATCCAGTCTGCACTTCTCTTTCTTCTCCTCTGTCTCGAGTTCAGCCATGCTGGAAATAATAAAATTGGCAAAGTGCGTATCTGTTGCTTTGCTTTGCTTTCTTTTTGTAATTTCGACATTCAAGTCCTGCAAATATTTCGTAGCAACAGATACAGAATCCTCCCCACGGTCATCCAACCCCTTTCTTTTCTTTGGAGCTGGTTCAGAGGGGCCAGGGCTGTTTTGAGTAGCTGGTTGGGAGTAGCAGTGCTCTTCAGCTCCCAAATCCAAAAAGCTGGTATGTAACTCATCCTCTTCAGGATCGGCAACTGAAGAAACACTGCAGCTACTACCACCAGCTGCAGCTTCAGATCTCTGTTACTCCTGTAAAAATAAAAGAATAGTTAATTCAGGGCTCGAAATTTATGGTGGTCCGCTGGTCCGGGGCCAGCGGGCCACCGTAAACATGACTTGGATTACCAAGAAATAATTATCACTGGTCCATCGGACCAACGGCCCTTGCCATCGTGATCGGGACGATTCGATCCTCACGAGGGAGAAAATTTGTTTCTTCCCCTTTCTGTGCATGCGTCAGGCAAGGAGTTATCTAGCGAAGGGGAATGATTGAAACAAACACACACAATGGGAAAGGGAAACTGAGTCACATTGACCAGTGTGCTTTCTGTGGTGGGGGAGCAGGTGTGGGGCGTAGCTCTTTATCTACAGACTCTCTCAATGATTTAATGTGGATAAATTTGGATACTGTAGACATCGAGTTATTTAATCCAATATCAGCAGTGACATTATGGCTAGAAAGTGGACAAAGAAGAAAAATGTGTGCTTCTGCTGTCCAATAGCTTGCTTCCATGCATTTTGTTAAAATTTTGTCTTTAATACCTCATTCAATTTGATTTTCATAATTTTTTTTAATGTGATTCTCTATTTATGATGATGTAAAAACGTTTTAACTCATCTCGGAATAAATTTTTGAATTAAATGTTGCTTAAATTATATTTTTCAATTAGAATATGCAAAAATATAGGCATTAAATTTTTTGTAATTTTAAATAAAGTATTTTCAGTTTTTAATTGGGACGTGTAAACGTACCAGTGAAAGTTTGCTCGGACCAATCAAATATTTTAGTTACTGGTCCCATGGACCAGTACTAATGGACGGAGTACTGGTCCCATGGACCAGTGACTCAGTGACTACACTTTTCTTATTTCTACCCCTGGTTAATTTATTATCAATTTGATCATATCGGCTATCGTTTGGTCATAACTCAGATTTGCTATAACAGTTTTTTGGTTTAAATCTGCTTTAAGTGTATGACCAAAAATTTCTCCTACACCATAGAAAAGGGGGAATAAGTTAAACAGAAATGAACAGTTAAAAGAGAGGAATTGATACAATTTTTTAATGCACAAATTTTCTTGAGTGCATTTGGAGTTGATTTTAAATAAGAGTGAAATTCTGGATTTCATTTCATACCACTTATTTTGGGAAACTTATCTTAAGAAGAAAACTGCAATTTGTAACTGCTTTTTCATTAATCTCCATACAAAAATATCTTTTCTTAGAGTGCATTTGGCCCAGAAAAACATAAAATATATGCAATTAAATATATATGCATTACTTGGTTCATTGGTACGAAAATGTTTAAACAGTTCTACCCATGCAATTCTTTTTGGTCTAGAGACTGGGCAGGTTGCCTATTTGAAAGAAGAACCGTACAGAAATTGAGGTCCAAAAAGAAAATATATGGCGATTTTCATAGCTAAGAAACATGGCATAACATAATTTCCCTATTTTTGCAAGGTAGAATAAAGGTAAAGTCGGCAAACCATTTACGTAAACACTTAATTATAAATCAATAAAAACTGCAACATTTATACTTGTACAGTAAACTCCCGATTATTCGCGGAATTGGGTGGCACAAGTGCTGCGGATAAATAGCATAAGGTTAAAATGAAGAGACAAATAAGGTAAAATTTTTTCTTCCTCAAAAATATGGCTGTGTTGACGCATAATACTTTCTGTAAATAGTAGTGAAAATGTTTTGTATTTTTGCACAACAGAACTGTAAATAAAAACTGTCACGTATGATAAAGAAAGCACAAAAAAAGAAATAAATATAAAAGAAAATAAATAAAACAAAAACAGAGTTTCAAGTTGCAATTTTTCTTTTGAAAAAAAAAAAAAAAAGAGCCATTGGTATTTGCTTTTTGCTGCGAAACTGCATGTTCCTGATTGTAGATTAACTTGCGGGTAATCTGGAGTTTACTATAGTTAATAAAAGTAAAAAATTATACTTAAAGCTTGAAGACTTGTTACAACATCAATTTAAAAATTTTTTTAAATGGTACTGATACAGAGAAAGCCAATGTAATTGTAACACATAATCAGGGTTTGAAAATATCCAATATCAGCATAAAGTAACGGATTAAAATAGTAAATGCAACTTCAAATGACTGTTGTCTATTTTCTTATATGAGTATTATAATACATATAGACCTCAAAATAAAAATTTCTTTCATTATTTATATATGTAATACATTTCTTGTAAAAATATACATACTTAAAAGGATATTTTCATTTGAATAATATTTTTCTTCATTATCATAAAATTATCTAAATATCATTATCTAAAATAATACTATAAAAATAAACATCAAATAACTCATATTGATATTGATTATTAATTTTCTTTTTCTGACTAATGTTTAATATTTCACTTGGTATTTTTAATCTATATTAGTACTGTTACATTCTTAATAACTTTATGAGTATTAAATAAAATAAGATTATTTCTAGATTTATATTGTATTCATGATGCATTAATATATTAAATAAATATTGATCATTATAATAAATGAACATTGTTCATGTGATTAATATAATTTAAATATGAAAATATCGTTGTTCTAAAAATAAATATTGAAAATATCAAATTATCATATTTTCAAAATAAGTATTGCACATACATCATGATATATATTGTTGGATATATATTGGCAAACTCTGCACATAATATAAAAAAATTTCAAGTTGTATTGGTAGCATTAAACCCTTAAAAATAACTTATTTGATGTGATTATGCATCGTTCCACCTTGCTGCTTTGAAAAGACATATAAACGATGCTTTACTCTATATTTAAAGGCATATACATATGGTATACATAATGAATCATTGAAAAGGAGAAATTCTCATATTATGATACAAATAATGCTAATTTTTACTTCAAAAGAAAGTTTCGAAGAAAAAATTAGGAATCCTCCTAAACAAGGTAGCTATGCAGTTATGTTTGTTATATGAATAACAAATTTTCCCAAAACAGAATAGATCGTCATATTATTTCGCATCTAACAACATATATATTAATTCTAGTACCTTTTTCATAACCACAGACATGACTCAATAAAAATACCACCTACACTTCTTTTCGTACACAGAAAACATATTGAAATAAATTAGTACTTCTAACTACATTTTAAATTATATTAAAGGTTTGACTTACCATTACAATTGGCGCTCCTCCAGGTAAATTTGAGGTACTTGGTTTCGGAGTCACAGAGTCCTGCAGGAAGGACAACCGTGGGAAGTGCACCCATCGTGGCTGGATCACGTCACAGCCACTGCCACTTTTAAATTTCTGCATGGCTTTCAGCTCTCTCTGGAAATAGGTCCTCAAGTTGCTAAACTTTTTCACTAGATTATCTAAAATAGATAATAAGAGGAATATTTATACAAGGATTCTCAATTAAGAAAGAAAAAAAACTATGATACACACAATGAGAAATGAAATCAACAAGGGCACTTTCCTCAAGATCAACTCTCATGATAAAATAGCTTTAATTAATAGATAAGATAACTTAAATTTAGGTTAGACTCAGGGCCAGATTTAGGGGAAGGCAGGCGGGCCTACTGCCCCGTGGCCTCCACAACAAAGGGGCCCTCACAGTAAAATGTTTACAAAATATCCTATCTTTCACGGGTCTAAATTATCGGTTATATACATATATATCAAAATATTCGGATATATATCAAAGTACCGGATATTTTCGAGAATATGATGATCTTTTCGAACCCTGATTAGGGACCTCCACTCCTTCGTTGTCCCGCGGCCTCAACACTTTCAAATCCGGCCCTGGTTAGACTACTGAAATTTCATCTAATTAATCAGATCTTTTCCTTAATATTCGTTTATACATACTCCATGAACTGGGAAAAATAAATACTTTTGCGCTTCAAAATAGAAGCAAATAATACAGACTTAAAAAGCAAAAATGTGCAGGAATACTACAGACATGTGTTTCGGTGTTTCAAAGAAAGCAGGTTTTTATCAATGCAAAAAATTGCCGAAACACATGTCTGCAGTATTTCTGCTTTTTAATGTCATACTATTTGCTTTCATTTTCTACAAACTAGTTTTCAAGGACATTTTGTTGATGACATGTATGATCAAAGAAAGACCAAGTTATTTTTTGCGATGGAAAAGCAATTTATAGTACAGTGAAACCTGTGTACGTTGACCACTTGCAGTGCACTACTTTAGTGGTCAACTTACAGAGGTTGAATTATATGATATACTAGATCTAATTCTGTGCCTAAAAGTATTGGTCAACTTAGACAGGTGGACACTTTTACAGGTTTTACTGCATCTACTATGCGCTAACCCCGCATTGCTAAGTTTAAATGGCACAAAGAATATAGTTCACAGCCTAGATTTTGACAGAAATCTATAGGTGTATTTAATGTTATTTTATTTGATTAACTAATACATTATATTCAGAGTGTTCAATTATATTTCAGAGTGCAACAATCGTACCCTTTAAACTAAACTCCATGATTGTTATTTTAAAGAAATGAATAACAATTTATTAAAACTCCTACTAAATAATGCACAATGCATGAAGTAGCTTCAGTAAAAGCTGTATTCTTCATGGACGTTATTACTTTTAAAAAGTTGACAAAAAAAGAGATGAATGATGAAAAAGAAAAATATTACAAAACTTCTAAATATATTCATTAAGTTTTGAACATTTCAGAATTTTGCAATATTTTACTTCAAAACATAAATTCAAAAAGTCATTTGTTGAAATGTAATCAATTGGCGTCATTTGAATGGAAACGTCTCCAAGCTTCAGTAACCAAGCTTTATTACAATTATCTCAATTTTTACATTTATTTCAGAGATAAAACAACGGTAATAACATTTTAAAGCAATTTGATAATATTTCAGCCAGCAATAGTTATGAACAGAATTAAAAGCAAGTTATAATACTCACCGTATGTGAACAGTTCTGATGCAGCTGGCCATAGTTTGCACAATTCTTCCCCAATTCCTGTCATCAGATGTTTTTTATGTGTTTTTTTCAGATAAAACAAATCTGACGGGTCCCATAGACATTTGTGAGGGCGGATTAAATCGATAAAATATGCTTCGTATTCAGTCGTCCACTTCATTTTTTCCATTTCGCGGGCTTCAAACAACACAGCAGCCATGTTGACTATTCCCCAACTTGATACTTCTTTCCTATTGGCCGAAACTGCTAATGTCGCTCGATTTTTTCCCTCCGCTCTCAAAAAATCGAGCCTAGCGGAACAATAGAGAAGATGACGTCAGGCTCGCGAAAGTCGAGCGAAAAGGTTGAGTTGGGGGAAAAGTTGCCCAGTGTGACAAGGCCTTAAGCAAAAGGGAGAATGGTTGCCAGTCAGGGGTGGGTTAGGTTGCAATCCTTTTCTCATTCGTATCTGGTGAATCACCTGGTCCGATGATTCATCAGCGGTAGTTAAGAAATAGGATACTACCCTCTCGCGTTCTGTTGAAGGAGACGGGAATTGCTAACTATTGTTTGATGATGTCAGATAAGTGATGAGATCATAGACTGCAATGCCCCACGCATATAAAAACTAGCTCTCCAAAATAAGCTCTCTCAGTTTCTGATTTTCAGCGACAGCGAATAGTTTCTTGCTCGTCTTTTGATATTTCTCCACTCACGATGTTTTTCTCTGGAAACCAGAGATCTTTCGAAGAAACTGCTTCCAGCGATGTAAATGTTATTCTTACTTTTTCGTAATTATTTTATGATTAAAATGTTTACTTTATGTGCATTGAAGAATATTTATTTTTCTTCGCAGATTGAAGATGTTTAATTTGTTTATGTCTCGTATTCTTAATTTGTTACCTTTATTTTTCAGTTCATTGGAGAACCGACTCGGGAATTTTTAGAAGTTGATGATGATGTTATGTGAGTTCTTTTCAGTGTCTCCCATATTTATGTTCTTACCTGCATGTGATCATGCATGATAATACTGTATTTTTCTAAATTTTAGATGATGAGCTATTGTACACAGGTGTTTGCTGAAAACCCACTGGTGTTGCCTTTATATTATCAAGTTGGTTCTGGATTTGAGGTACATGTTTGAAAATAATTTCCGAAATTGTATGTGATATTTTTTTTGATCTGCATTTGAAAATTCCTTTATTTATTTCTCAGAACGAACCTCTCATGCATGTGAAGCATTTGTTGAAGCCGAAGGAGACGAGAATCACAATGTAAGCTTTTAGTTTCCTTATGTGATCATTGCGAATGTAAATAGTGCAAATATTTATTGTTTTTTCTTTACAGTTGGAAAACGCCGTGCACTTGGAAGTGTATTCTGGAAGACGAGTTGAAAAATAAAATTCCGATCAAATTGTCTACAAGGCAAGAGTGGACCCAGAGCAACTCCCTGTGGAATTGCAGAATAATCCCCTGGCCGCAGCGAGGGAGTCAGTACGAGAACTCTTCCGGATATTAATCGAGCAATCAATGGCAGGGTTACGGTCAACGGATCTGATCCGTTTTTGCGTTCAAGCTGATGGGCTAGACCGTCCCATCTCCACTCGTCTGATGCCCGTTTCGGAACTAACGCTTGAAACAGTATTTGCAGCCGTGTTGAAGGTTTTACAGTCCAAGGATGAAATTATGCATGACTCAGGTTTCTTCGTGGATATTATCTCGGTTTCGTACACAATTGCCTTAGCACAGCACAAGCCTTCATCGTCCACTGGAATTGATAAAATAGAGCGTTTCTTCAAACATTGCATAAACGTCAGTTCAGAAGAGAATTTGGGATTTTTAGTTGTCGTTTGTGCAAGAGCAGTCAACAGGATTGCATGTAAAGAACGCATACACACCAATGAGCTTGAAAAGAAAGCGTGACTGCAGTGATTAGTCATTCGTTCGTTTTTTTCTTCTAAAAAATGTGAACTCATACAGTTGAATTCTGCAAATGATGATATCGATACCAGAGATGACGAAGATCATTTTTCTTCATCGGCTGAAGAACTCCTGGTTAATGATGGAGCTGCCCCGAACGGTGATGAAATTGACGTCTCGCAGTTAAAGGGAAGGATACTTATTTAGTGATGTTGAGAAGAATAATGCTCTAAAAAACAACTGGAATCCAAGTGAAGATTTTCTTTTCCCCATGAGAAAATGCGGAAGACAAAACAGAAAATTTTCGCATTCATGGATGCGCAAATATTACTGGTTAGCGTACTCAAAGTGTGAAGACAGTGCATACTGTAAGATCTGCATGTTTTTTGCCCCAAGCGAAGTCGGGATGACGAGTTCTCAAGCAACGGATCAACTAGTAAAGCAGGATTTTAGTGACTGAAAAAAAGCTTTAGAAAAAATTGAGCAGCACAGAAACTCTCAATATTACATAGATTCAGCCTTAAAACATGATAATTTCTTGCTTACCATGACTGGAAAGCTGAAATCTATTGATTTAGCTGTAAATCAAGCAAAAAAATAGGCAGTCTCAAGAAAATAGGAAAAGAGTCACGCCAATAGTTAAAACGGTGATTTTTTGTGGTAGACAAGGTATAGCTCTGCGTGGCCATAGAGATTATGGAAAATTCGATATCAGCAAAGAGCCTCTAGAAAATGGAGGAAAATTTCCAGCGTTACTTAGAGCACGTATCGATTCAGGCGATGCTTCATTAAAAGAGCATTTTGAAAACTGTAAAAAGAACGCCACTTATGTAAATTGGAATGTCCAAAACCGAATTTTTGAAGTGTGTGATGATATGATAAGAAGAAAACTGGCATCAGAAGTCAATTCTGCAAAATACTTCTCGGTTCTTGCTGATGTAACATGTGACATTTCAACAGGAGCAATTTTTCCTTTGTGTTCGTTATGTTAAATGCATGGAAGACAATGAGTATAAAATGTCTGAAATTTTTTTTACAGTTCATGCCTCTCAACTGTACGACAGGTGAAGCTTTAGTTGACACTATTTTACAAGGGCTTCAAAAATTCAATGTGAATTCTAATTTTTTTACACGGCAAGGCTATGACGGTGCTGCTGCAATGGCCGGAAAAAAAGGTGCTCAAGTCCATATATTACAGAAACACCCCACAGCCCTCTATGTGCATTGCATATCACATAGTTTAAATCTCGCAATTATCAAAGCAACAAAAGTGAAATCCACCAGGAAGCGTTTCGCAGGCATGAAAGTTTTCCGCGTTTACGCGGAAATCCGCTTTTTTGAAAGCTCTCCGTACTGTTTCTGAGATCGATGCAAATCCGTCGAGAACTCGTGACTGGAAATATGGGGGGGGGGGGGGGGGGGGGTCTGCAATCCTAGGCGATTTCTTTAACTTATGCAAGAATCTATTGACTCATGCATATCGCGGACGCCGCTTCCATTCTCCGAGCGATGAGAAGAGCCCTATCCGACGAAAACAACGCGGCTGACAAAAACAACATTGCTGCTACGGAATCAACGTAGGCTACGCAACAGCTTACGTGCAGAACGAAGGCGTGGTCAAAGTAGGCGGGCTTACTGCCGTGCGATCCAATGATCGCCTTCCGTTTAAGGAGTTTGAAACCAAAAAGAAGGTTATCTCTCAGTCATGGGAAGTGGTAAACTAGAGCTTGATACTTTGGCCGTGATTTTTAATGAGGGCGCTAGCGATAGCAGTTTGTGAAAATAAATAACTTCCACTTGTACTTTCAGCGCGATAATGTTGTTGTTGTTATCGCTTCGGTAGTTGCTTGTGTTCGTGCACGTGTGATGATTCGTTCGTGCAATGAATATCTTAGCGATAAACGAAGAGCATAGAGCTCGCGAAATTGACAATGATGAAAAAAACAAGTTTAAATTTGCTTGGTTGGAGAATAGAGTAAAAATAAAAGTGAACAAAGAGGAAGAATTAGAAGTAACCGTAAAGGACTGTATTCATAAGATCAGTGTTAGTGGCAAGGCAAGGTGCACATTGTGCCAAGATTTAATTTATTATGGCAAACGAGGATATTCTGCAATTAGCAGTCATATTCAGACAAAAAAGCATACGGACAAAGAAGTTCTTAAAAGAAAGAATTTCGTTTTGCCTTCATATTTTTTCGTACAGCCTCAACCTCAAGAGGCTGTTACTCTTCCAAATATACCTCTCTGCGATAGAGTCAGCAGTTTAGAAGGTATGTTGCTGGGAGTTTTGGCAGAAAATAATCTTCCTTTTGCTGTTGCTCCTGTGTTAGTGGAGCTAAGTAAAGCAATGGCATCAGACAAAAAAGCGTTGTCACGCTTAACGATGTCGCGCACCACAGCCTCCTACAAAATGAGATTTGGGCTAGCGAAAACTTTTTCGGATGAGACAGTGAAAAATTTGCAAGAAAATAAGTTTTCTTTAAACATCGACGAAGCTACGAGCAATAATAACATGAGAGTGTTATGCATTTTAGGAAGTTATTTTTCCCCAGAATGCAACAAAGTTGTGATTGATCATCTGGCCTCCTTAAATGTCCCAAGGGTGACTGCTGATCAATTATTTACAGAAATTGTTAATTTATTTAACAGAAACAGGATACCGTTTAAGAATTTAGTCTCCATATTAATGGACTCATGTAGAGTAATGAGAGGATCGAAGTCAGGTTTAGAAATTCGAGTTCGGAATGAAAAGGCTCCTCATTTATTGGATATTGATGGAGATTCCTGCCACCATATACATAATGCCACTAAGGCCTTTTCCAAGCCGTTTTGTGGATTTGTGGAAGAATATTTCAGAGATCTTCATACTGATTTCAAGTGGTCTGCAAATTTAAGAGAAAAGCTCCTAGAAATTTGTTTTATTTTAAATATAAAGTATACACAAATTCAGAATATGGTGCCTCATCGCTGGCTTTCTATGTATGATGTCACATTGAGTAATTTGATGATACTTGACTGTTTAACAACATTTTATTATGGGTTTTTAAGTGAAAGTGACAAGAAATTATATTTGAATGTTTGCATTGGTGTCTATAAACAAAATAATGTCAGCAGCCAAGGAAAAAGAGAGATTCAAGAAATCTGGAAGTACCTTAAAAGCAAGCAGTTGACTGTTGATGGTAAGAAAAGGAAAGAAAGGATTATTAAGAAATTGTTCTATTGCAGAAAGAAACTTCAGCTAACTCTGCAATTTTATGCTTCTGTTCTTCCGTTATTGAAAAGATATGTCTGCCTTTTTCAAATGAAAGAACCAATGGTGCACAAACTTTATGATGAGCAAAGACAACTCTTTCTAGAATTTTTGTCACTCTTTGTTAAACCAGAATTTTTGCAAGATAAAACAGCATCCGAACTTTCAAACATTAAATTTGAGAATGATGTTCTATTGCTCGATTCTCAAATGTATTTGGGGAAAAGTGCTTCATGCATCATTTCGAAATCTAAGCTTAATGATGCCGAAGTTCAAGAATTTCTAAATAATGCTAAAGCGGCATTTGTCGGTTGTGGCAAATATCTGCAAAAAACTTTGCCCTTAACAAGTTCGCTGCTAAAATGCATCTCTGCCATAGATCCAACTGCTAGAGGTCATCACACAACTTTAGCAAGACTGAAACGGCTTCCAAAACTAATAACAAATGTGTTAAATGACGAAGAAACGTCCCTCTATGAATTAGAAGTTCATAAGTATCAAATTGCCAACAACTTACTCTCTCCTGTTGAAAATGAAAGTCTAATTCAAATAGATGTATGGTGGGCACATGTTTTTAAAAGTGGCAAATTTCCAAATTTGTCAAAAGTTGTCAAAGCTGTTTTAAGCTGTTTTCATGGTCCCCAAGTGGAAAGTGCATTTAGTGCCATGAATAATATTTTAGACCAGGAATGTGGCCGCATGAACATTGACACTTTATCTGCTATCCAAACTGTGCAGTACAAGCTGTCAAAGAGTGGGAAATCCGCTACGGAATATTTTAAACGAGAGAATCCATTGCAATCTCCAGTACAGGGATCATTATGTAAAAATTTAAGAAGTTCATATCAATTGTATAAGTCTGAATTAGATAATAAAAGAAAAGAAAGAGAAGCCAAGGCTGAAAAGTTGAAAGTTCTGAAAAGTGCAGAAGTGGCCAAACAGGAAGCAATCAAATTAATGAAGGCTGCTGAAAAAAAGTTGCAGATAGCTCGTAAGAGGAAGTTAGAGCAGATGGCCCAACAAATTGCAAAAAAGAGAAAGCACAATTTAAATAATTAATTTTTAATGAATCCTTAACTTTTAATCCTTAATTTTAAATAAATTCTATAAAATACCATTTGTCATGTCTAATTAATTATCCAGTGGTTTTACGAATTCAAGAATTTTTGTCTTCGAATTTTATAAATAACTTTCCTCCACTACTTAAGTGAAAACTACATGGAAACTTAGTGTGCTTTATGATTTTACTGTATTTATAATGCTTAACAGATTTATTTTTCTTTATATAAATTAGTGATTGTGAATTTATTTTTGATTTTGAAACTTAAACTTAGTGTTAGTTAGAAAATATTTCCGAAAATAAAAGTAAGTTTTTTTTTTGTCTTATTAACTTTGTGTTGCATGTATTAAACTTTTTGAATGCATTTAATAGTGTATGCATACTCATCTTACGATATATGCGTTTGGTGCAATTATTTAGCTCTCGCGAAAAGTTCAGCTTTTTTTGTCAACTGCCACTTTCATGCCTGTCGGGATTGTAGAGAAAACATATACTTTCTTCAATACCGCAAAGCGTCAAGGGCTACTTTTGGAGAAAATTAAATTTTAACTCCAGATATGCAGAGAAAAAAGTTAATAGAGCTTTGTCCAACGAGGTGGGTGCAAAGACATGACAGAGTTTTAATAATGAAGCAATTGTTGGAAACTATTGTTGCATCTTTAGAAGACATACAGGAGTGGAGCGATAAAGACTCGTCGTCTGGAGCTTCCCTCTTGCTTCACGGACTCCTCCAATCAGACTTCATAATATCTCTTTTGTCAGCACAGTACATTCTAAGTCAGTGATTCTCAACCTGTGGTCCGTGGACTGTTTTCATGTGGTCCGCGAAGTGAACAGTCATAAAATAATCAACTTAAATCTTGGCTCTTTAGATGTAAATTTATGCGTCTGCCGAATTTTTTTTAACTCAAAACGTTTGCAGTATTGTGTTGACCAAACGCGCCTGAACCTGGCGCCTTTGATCGCGCCACTGCTCAGTGACTCAGTGCTGACTCAACTGTCAAGTGACGAGCGTGCGTGTTTTTTGCTTGGTGATTGTAGTTTACTAAAATGAGCAAACAGATGATCGGGGTTTTTTAAGAAAAATAATAGTGAATCAAGAATAAAAACAGAAATAGGTTGCTAAATTTGAATGCTCCTATGAGACAGGCGTTAACTTCTGTCGAGCCAAATATTGAGAAACTTTCAAGTGAGAAGCAAGACCAAGGGAGTCAATAACGTGTTAATTTGGCGCTATCTATGTCTTTTTATTTTGTTTTTTATATTAATAATATCTATGTGATCCGCCAAAGATTCTGAAAGGTACAAGTCGTTTACTTATATTTTGCCTAATGGAAAAGATGCAACAGAGGAGAAAATGGATTAATTGTCAAATCTCACGAAATCATACGAAAATGATATAGAGCAAATAAGTCCTCGTGCTTTTTTAGCAGAATTTCAACTATGGAATAAAAAATTTTGCCAATGGAGCGTCGACACTTCGCCTAAAACTGCAATAGATGCTCTAAATTTATGCTCAAAGGATATGTATAAAAATATATTTATTCTGCTAAAAAAATTTTTGCGACATTGCCAGTCTCTACTTTCTACTCAACGAAGAATAAAAATATACCTTAGCAACACAATGGGTGGGGCTAGATTAAACGGGTTAGCAAATATAAATATTCACCGGGAAATTCACTTAAATGCAGAAGACGTGATTTCAGTTTTGCAAGAAAAAGGTGCGCGAAAACTTAATTTCGTCCTTTAAAAAGAAGTTGAACCATGGAGGTAATTTTTTGTACATGAAAAATGCTTTTATAGGGGGAGTTTATCTCCTTGATAATTTTGTTGCTGCTTATACCGCATTCAGATAAAAAGCAAAAAGTGGTGGTGGCCGATATTCACTAATTTTGTTTATGTGGCAAATGCATGGAAAGTCTACCGACTCTGTACTGATCCTAATTTAACTCAATTGGATTTCCAAAGATCACTAGTAATTTCCCTTCTCAAAACACCGAAAATAAATCAGTACGAAAATCAAAATCCATTGTCCGGGACGTCCTTTGCAACTGCAAAATTTATTTTTGGAAAAAACAAAACTGGACGGATCTAATCACGTGATCAAGAGAAATTTGGACAGTAAAAGAAGGCGATGCAAACAATGTGGCAGTCAAACTGTCACCATTTGCAATAAATGTTCTGTAGCATTAGATGTAAAATATTTTAAGGCATTTCATGCTCCAAAGTAAATGTCAACACTTCGTGCCAGTGTTGCGTTTTCGCAACATTTTGTAACTTATAAGAATAATAAATATATATATATATATATATATATATATATATATATATATATATATATATATATATATATATATATATATATATATATATATATATATATATATATATATATATATATATATATATATATATATATATATATATATATATATATATATATATATATATATATTTTAAATTGTTTCATTCCTTTCGTTAGTCGACTATGAACATACAAAATAAGTTTCATACATTTTCATCGCATCTTTCTATGTTTAGCAGGGAATGGGTTAAGATGATGCTCCCAAATTTTACTGAAGCAAAATTTTCCTCCGGGAGAACAAAAACTGGACATTTGGTAAAAGAAATAGCTACGGACTCCACTACCAAAATTTCAAAAAATCTTCAACATAGCCCCTTCACAGTGTCAACCGATGGAAGCAACGACTCCGAACATCACATGTATCCCATCGTCGTCACTTTTTTTGATGGAACTTCTCAAGGATGGCACAGGAGATAACATTTCAAATATAATATTCGACGAGTTCTGGAAACTTAAAGTACCCTATAATAACTGTGTGTCTCTAAGTTGTGATAATGCATACGTAATGACTGGAAAAAACAAAGGTGTAATATATTTAAATTTAATATTAAAATAATTTAAAAAAAAAAAAGAAAATTTATATCTCATGGGCTGTTTATGCCACTTAATTAGTCTTGCAGCGGAGAAAGGCTCTGCTGTGTTGCCTATTTGTTAAATGACTTATAGTGATGCGTGTGTGTTTAAATAACAACATTGTGTCAAAGTATACATATCATTTTTATTCCACTTGTATATCAAAAATCTCACATAGGACAACATTCATATCTATGCTCAACGGCATGTTTGATCATATAGGCTCGTGAATAATTGCGGTATGATTAGAGGTCATTGCATAACCCAGGCGATTGGATGAATGATAGAGCACCCGTTCGAAATCAACAACTCACCATGATCCATGGACACTCGAACGCAACGCCGGACACCCAATTCTCAGCGGGGCATTTCACCATTCTTCACATTGACGAACGGACTCGTCCCGGGTCCATATTTGAACAACATCATTGACGACGCAAGATCCGAGATCCGCATACGACTGCGACCATTAAAATTCCAGGCGAAGATCAAACATAAGCAAACGCCACAGGAGTGACGTGTTGCCAAACGTAAACGCTGGAGCGGAAACTTTTGAAATGTGAGGCAAGGAGAAGTAACGAACAATCTTGAATCTTTTGCCATACAGATAGTATTTAAAAGCTTGGATCCCCTTAATTATTGCAAATAGTTCCAATTTTATCGCCGTGTAGCGAGACTCTGAATTAGACAATGACTTTGAAAAGAAGGAAATGGGGAAAAGTGTGCCATTCCTTTTCTGCATTAAAATAGCACTTACAGCAATTTTTGATGCATCTGTGTTTAGAAAGAAGTCCTGATTAAAATCCGGAGTGATTAAAAATGGTTTTGATAGAAATATATTTTGGAGAGCGACAAAATTATTTTGATGGTCAGGTTTCCATATAAATTTAGCTTTTACAGATGTTAACTTGTTTAAATTATATGTACGATCAGCATACATAGGTATCAGTGAGCGATAAAAATTGCACACACCCAGAAATCTCTTGAGTTGACGCTTTGTTTTTGGAGCGGGAAAAGTAGTTATTTTTGAAATATTTGATGTAATGGGTTGAACAACATTCTGGGAAATATTGAAGCCTAAGTAATTTATGTTCTTCTGATGGAATATGCATTTTGAAGCATTGAGTGTCACATTGTGTTTTTTGAGAATATCAAACAGTTTAGCAAGTTTTTCTCGTGTTTCTTGGTACGATGATGAAGGGATCAAAATGTCATCCTGATAAGCCACCAAAGAGTCGAGGCCAGTTTCAGCAATTAACGTTTCAACAAACTGTTGAAAATAAGCGGAAGATGAGAGGAGTCCGAATGGTAATTTTTGGTATAAATAAACGCCAAAGGGAGTGGTAGCAGCAATTTTGTCATGGTACTCTGGGGGTAACACAATCTGATGGTATGCCTGGTGTAAATCAAGGGTCGTAAAGTATTCGTATTTGGCCAATGAAGAAATAATATCCTGTATTTTTGGTATAGGGTACGGTGTTAAAGTCAACAATGAGTTGATGAGGCGAAGGTCTAGCGCCATCCTATACTTTTGTGGTTGAGAGGGATCATTACATTTTTTTTATCATAACTATTGGAGAAGCCCACTGGGACATTCCCTTCCGTATTATTTTAGCCTCCACCATCTCATCAAGTTGCTTCTTGGCTTCAGCCAGCAGAGCATGAGGAATGGGGTATGGAATTTGTTTGGTGGGGAAATTGTGTATGAAGTCCAATTTTGGTACGATGGCATCTGACTCTCCTATGGCAGCCAGAGATTTACTGAAGACTTGAAAATTTTCAGTTAAAAGTTGAGACAGATCATGTTTTTCAGATGGTGACAAATGGTCGATATTAAAGTCCTGTAGACTAAACTCACGTTGTCTTAGATCAAGGACCTCGGAAGATGCTTGGATGAAATTTACAAATTCATGTGACTGGGGCATATTTTGTTCCATGATATCATCAATATTAGTAATATAACCCACTTTTGTATTTTTGTTCATGTGAATTTCAGATGACGAAGAATTTTTAATGTAAATATAAAAATTGTTCGAGTTGGACAACAAACTTCTGTCAACAATTATATCATGTGATACAATGTGATTTGTCAGAGGTGGAGAGAATAAAATTTGATCATTGAATTTCTTATTGTGTTTATCATCATAGCCAACAAGTACATACGTTTCCTGACCAGGTTCAATAGTTGCCTTTTGTCGTAACTTGACCTGTATGCTTGAGTTTACATTGTCACCGGTAGTGGAATTCTCCTTCACATTATGTAAAATTTCATTATTATTGTGTTGCACGTCATTTTCATTTTTCTCAATATGTTCATTGGAAATTGGGGAATGGGAACCGGGTTGGAACAAAGGAATAAGCTTATTTTTAACTCGAATGGAGTTTTCAGCAGGATCTAAAGTGACGGCAAACTTTTTCTGGAAGTCATAGCCAAGAAGGCCTACACAAGAATAATTATCTGGGAAGTCTATCAAGTACAGGAGGTGTTTAAAAAATAAGTTTTGCAACTTAAAAGAGACTTGAATGCATCCTTTGAATTTAATTTTGGAGTTAATTGTCGAAATTTGCACATTTCGTGCTACAAATTTGTATTTTAACACAGGTTTTAATGACCTAAACACCTTTTCACTAATGAGACTCAAAGTTGAACCACAATCATATAAGAAGATCAGATCTGTATTAGGTGCCATGGTTACCAGAACATAAGGAAGTTGAACAGTGTTTGAATTAACAGAAAAGATGAGTTCTTGCTCATGTGTAAAAGATGCCGAAGAAGACTTGATGTTGTCATTAGTCTGTGAGACATTTTCGTGACAGTCCTCATTGGTAATTACAATTTCGGGAGTATTCTTAACAACTGACAATGACTGTGAAGGGACAAAGATAGGAGCAGATGGGCTAAGTGAATAGGACGAGCTTCCTGCACAGATCGCCCTAGCCTCTAGTTTTCCGAAAAATCTTGTTTATGCTGTGGACAAGAACCAAGAGGTTCAAAATTTGGATTATTTTGATGGCGTAAGTCCAGGAGATAACCTCTTTGGTGACGATCATAGTTGTTAGACTGGTATCGAGATGACGGATTGTGGGATCGAGAACTACTACCATGAGACCGATTGAAATTATACGGCTGATGTTGATAATTACCCTGTCGGTTTCTTTTGAAACAAGATTTATAACTATGTGTCGAAAATCAGAATTGAAAAAGTTCTAAAACATATATGGTACCGAGGAACAAAAAATGTTAAATCATGGAATAACCAGATGGTTATCGCTAGGCAAGTGTTTAAACCGCCTTCTTGATCAATGGAAACCTTTTTTTTTATTTTAAGGAAGAATGTACCAGCAGCAAAAAGTCAATTGCATCTGACACAAAGAAAAGCATCTGGATTACTTAATCCTGAATGAAATACATATACTAGGAGCAACAAAAAGGCTAAGACGTAGTCTTGATGTGATTTCAAGGAAGAAAATATCCACACCTGCAACATTGGACTTAAAGCAGAAAAAAGAAGGTATGATCAAAATTTCATCAAGTTCCATCAACAAAAAGATCAGGACAAACCCTGAAGAGTTTCTTAAAAAGAAAACATGTGCGCCTATGAAAAGTGGAAGCAAAGAAAAGACCAAGGCGGGTCATTTGGAAACATCGAAAAAGAAAATGCGTTATGGGGGACTTAAAAGAGAAGAAAGAATAATTTTCTTTTTGAGTAGTGACCTGGACCGGGCTATAGCCTATTTTCTGAGAAATATAATTACAAGCTTTGAAAAATATAACACCTTATTTCAAAGTGAAACCCCCAGAGTCCATAAATTGAAATCAGAGCTGGAATCTTTTTTTACTTAACTTTTATGCAGGTTTGTTAAGATGGAAGTTATCAAAAGTTCTCAATCTGTATTTTCCATTCAATTTAGTGATGAATCAAATCATAAGATTAACAGTGATATTACACTTGGTTCCCAGACAACAGATGTCTGAGAAAAGTTGTCGTCAACTGAAAAGGAAGCATTTTTCAGTCACGTGAAGATATTCTTCATTACTTCTTGCAAATATATAAAGTTGAATTTCCCCATTAATTGTGCTGTACTTCAAAATGCTGTGGTTGCAGACACTTCAAAAAGGGATTCAGTTTCTTTTTCATCTGTGAAGTTTTTTAGACAAGTCTCCTTGCATGATGAAAAAAGAAGTATCTGAAACTAAATTCGATCCAATAGATAGATTGGAAGAAGAGTTTTTAGTCTATCAAAGAGCTGACATGCCAGAAAATATTTTAAAGCTTCCTAAAATGGATGAACAATGGGCTACGTTGTCCAAAGAAGTTGAACCTCTTGGACAGCCTTTGTACGAAAAGTTAAGCAAGGTGGCACATGTGAGCGAATATTTAGTCTTGTTCGGAGGAACAAAACTGATTTCAGAAGCTCTATGAACATATCGACCCTGCAAGCAATTCTCATTGCGAAATCTCAAATTGCTGATGCTTGTTACTTGTAAAATTATGATAAGGAGTTTTTTAAAAAGAGCAAAATAAGCTACAACAGTTGCATTAAATTTAAATAAATAATTTAATTTGATTCAGATTTTTTTTTTTTTTTTTTTGTAATTGTGTGTTTTTTGTGTAATTGCATAATAATTTATTTCCAGTTGAAACTGATTTGACTTCAGATAAGCACATCATTATTTAAAAATCTATACATGCAATAGGAAAATTAATAATGCCATTAGAATTGTGTTTTTATGTTTGGATTTTTTGCTGTGGCTTATTATGCAATGGTACCTTAAGTTAACAAAATTCCATCTATTTGAATTTTAATATAAAAAATTTAATTCCAGACTTGTTTGTAATTTCATTGAATGAAATTAATTCATTTAAAAATGTATGTTCCTGCATAATCTTTTTAAATGAATTTTTTTTTAATTTTAAGCCGAGTTGTATTTTTGTTGAAAATCGAGGAGAAATATTAAAAAATACGCATTTTAGTACTAACTTCGTGCTCCTTTTTTTTTTTTTTTTGTCTTGAGGTTGGCAGCTATGTATTATTTCTGTAGCCTGTTTTTTATTCCTACGCGAGATCTTTTTCGATTTCTTTGATTTGCACCTCATTTTAAAGCTTATCGTGCAGACTAATGACGAAAAATAGACCCACGGTCAAAAAAAAAAAAAAAAAAAAAAAAAAAAAAAAAAAACATTTTAAAGCACCGGACTGAGGGTTTCGGTTAAATTTACAAGTTTAACTTGCGCTGTGACTGACAGAGCTGAATGGCAGGATCGGTAGACCGTTCGAATGGTAACCAGGAGAACGAGTGTTCGGGCCGGGCCTTCACGATCTGCATCAAAAGACTAGTCAAATATCACGCATTACATGAACACTTGAAAACATGAAATAAAACAAGTGAAGTAATAAAATAAATGAGGTGGAAACGCTTCTTACTGGAACAAAAACTTGATGCAACGTGCACCTAAATTGATTTATACATGTGATCACTTGAAGAAGAAATTGGCTGATAATATTTGACATGTTAAACTTAATGGTTCAAAAGGCTAAAGTGCGTTTAAATACACATATTTTTTTTGATAGCATAATTGGCTTTAATCTTTAGATAATTATTCATGTTTTACCTTCTTTTTCCTTAACTTCGTTTCCTTTTATTTATTTTCGTATTTTTCCAGATTGAAGTTTCTAACCTAAATCAGAGCAGCAAAGAATGCTCTTCATTGAATACATTAACATAAAACCCTACATGTATTTCCCTTTTCTTGCATTTACAAATAAATATAAGAATATATTACCTCCTCTATTTTACTGTCCAACATGAAAAAAAAAAAAAGAGAGATACCCCAGTATTCCTGTTGTCTTTGAAAAAAATATGATCCTTCATTTCTTTTAGTACAAGTTTGTATTCTGTTATCAGCATATAAAACAGAAGTTAAAGCTTTTCCAAGTAAGCTCTGGATATCACTTAACAACTATCAGGCCTCCCCCCCCCTTTTTTTCGTCTTCTCTTTAAATCTTTATCACATTTTTCTTTTCCCTTCTGAATTAAACAAAGTTTTGCTTTCAAACTCTAAACTATACTTCCTTATATAAACAATTTAGTTGATAATAACAGTACATTGATTATGACATCAATGCAAATAAAAAAACTCAATAAAAATATGGTCCAACATTTCAGTTTTAAATAGAAGAAAATTAATATATTTACATAGAAAAAATGAAGAGAAATGTATTAATTTGTAACAATATTTATTTATTTATTTTTTTTTTTTATGCTTCTGTACTAAAAAAAAGTTTAACATTTCTTTTTGATTTTTGGGCTGAGTAACATTTGTTGCTGGAGCAGAAGTGGGTGTGGGATTAACTGGCAAGGCCTTATTTGGAGACTTATTCTTCATTTTCATTGCTTGAATCATCTTGTTCGCTTGAATATTTTTCTTTATTTGAACCTTTTTCTTGCTTGACTTACATTCTTTTTCAATTTCTTTTTCCTCTCAATTTCAAACTTTTTTAAAGCAGAAGCTTGGGCTCTCTTAATCAAGTTCTGGCCATCCGTTTTTGTTACACATTTACGTGTTTTTCTTGGTTGTTCTAACTTTTCTTCTCTATATCTTTAGATGAAGAACTCTTTTTTTTTTAAATGAGATTTGCATTGATACTGTCCCTAAGAAAATTTTGCCTGTAAAAAGACTTCAAAGCTGAAGTCTTTTTAGATTTCAAACTGCATTTTACAGTTTGTACAGCAGAGTATGGTTTGATATCTAGCCTGCCAGAACTTGGATCAATGATGTAGTTCATTGAACTGAAAGTACTCTCAACTATAAGCCCATAAAAGCAGCTTATGAGAGCCTTCACCAGCTTTGACTAAGTGGGAATTTCTCCCAAGCTGAAAATCATAATCCACCAGTCACTTAAAGAAGAAAAGGTTGATGGCAAGTCACAGACTTGGTAGTTTACCAAAAATGGGTTGCTTAATGGTATTTTTTTCTGCAAGTAGAGGCCACAAGCTGTGTATGCAGACTTTAGTTGCTGATAAAATTCAGCCAGAATAGTCCTGTTGCATTTGGAAATAGTATTTGAATTACTAGCTGCAACAAATAGATCTGCATCTGTTAAAATATTTTTTCCCAAAATGAATTTTGTAGAAGGTAAATCTTCTGATCTTTTAGTACCTCTGGTTTGATGAAACAGGACATAAAAGTTTTATTTAATAATCAAGGGGATTTACATATAGTGGCATACGCAGATGCAATTTCACAAAAAGTCGGAATACAGTGAGAGGTGAGTTACAATAAAAAATATACATATGTGATAAAAAAATACATTGAGGTAACTATGTACAGGTGAGGATCAAAGCGCGAGACCGCGAGAAGAGTCCGGAACGAAAGCACCACCAGAGTTCGTGAAAACGAGTGAGGGGGAAACGTCCGAGGAAGAAGGGAGACCAAGAGGGCGAAACGCCACAGAAGCCCAGTTAGGCCCTGTTTATGCAGCTGGATTCAACCCTGCGTCAAACCGGATTCGCGGAATAAGGCCGTTTTATGCATCCAACCCAGCTTCAAGCCGCATTCAATGCAGGAGGGAATTCCCTCCACCTACATTGAAGGATTATTGGCGGATTTTTCCCACAAGAAGTACCATTAAAAGTAATTACTGGGGATAAAGTTCTGTATATGCGTTTCGTCAATAAAAATTTTATTTTTAAATGAAATTGAAAACCAAAATAAAATAAATTAATAAAAATGAATCAATTTGAAACAATTTTTTCAGAAATAAAGTATAATAAAAGCATATTTCGGAACAGTTGTGAAAATTTTGGATTGGGTTGGAACCCTAAAAACCCACCCCTTAAGTGCGGCCATGATATTGACAATCACAAAAGGCAAAAATTTCAATTTAGAAATGGATTTAGAAGATCCAGACATATCTTTACACAATTTACTGATTAATGATAGTTCTCACAATGCTGATCCCCAGTCCAAATTAGTAAAAGCTATTCCATTTGCCAGAAGCTATTTTTGATTAAATTTATGAAATTCAAGTAATAAATGAAAAAGACGAAATAATAGGATACATATTGAAGTATAATATTATTCACAGTGTAGTTGTGATAAGTAATTAACCCATTATGCTCCAAATTATTTTCAGAAAAGTTCTGCGATATGCTTTTTAATGCTCAATTTAACTATAAAAAAGACACACACACACAAAAAAGGATATTGTACAATGATAGGAACGTAAGCACATGGACTGATGGGAACGTAAAGGAGAATCCACGATTTGACAAAAACGGCTCTTCCCATCAACCCGGCTGCAATCCCCCCTTTATCCACCTTCCGCTTCAACCCTGGGTGAAGCCGGAGTGTGCATAAACAGGGCCTTAGTGTTGGCTTCAGCGACATCGCGTTCATTATATTGGCGTTCCCCTGTTAAATGTTCCATGTATATGTACCTACTCCAACGAATCGTGTCACTGATGCATAATTTTCTGAACAGGTTCAAGTACCTTTTGGACATGAGTTTTCTCAGAAACTTGTCGGTTTCAGGACCCCAAGACCCGAGGGCAATAAGCACAACCGACACAGAAGAGTAGGCACCTTTGAGGGGATCATAAACATATTCTTTTGCTTTTCATACAGAATATGAATTGATGGTTCAACTGTCTGAAATAGAGCAACATATTGCTTTAATAGAGGATATATGGCTGTATATGCTTGTAATATTAACAAAGTTTTCTTTTTGTAGTAAAAGAGCTTTTGTATTATCCGAATTCTTCTCTCCTTTCCATCATTAGTAGAAAGTTTGATTTTCTTTAATGCAGCTTGAATTTTTTTTAATATCCTCAGTAGCATTTCCTAAATTATTTTTCTTGTAAATCGACAAGACTACAGCTTGATATGTGACTGTCATCCAATTTTAAAAAGGCATAATAAAACTGATAGACGTCCCACATCCTTTGAGTTTAAAGCAACATCATAACAAGAAAGCCTTCTGTGGCTCAAATATTGCTGGGGTGCAGAAAAACGAATATTAAAACAATCGCATATTTGACTAAAATATTCTTTCATTTGTGCTGACCACCTAAAGTCATTATTTAAACCTGTAAAAAAAACCCTCAATGAAATATTCAAGTTCCTTACAAAATTTCTTTGTGGCATTGTGAACATGGTGGCAGGAATCGCCATCTACATCTAAAAGATGTGAAACTTTTTCCTGCCTAATACGAGTCTCCAGACCTTTTTTGGGTCCTCGCATCACAGCACAGGAATCCGTCACAATGGACATCAAGTTTTTATATGGGATATCTTTTTCACTCATAATTGAATCTATTGCATCAAAAACTTTGGCTGTTCACAGAAATCAGGCTAACTGAAGATATATGCTCAATTATAACTTTGTTTAACTCTTCTGAGTAGTAACTAACAAGAATTGTTAAGCCTCTCATAGAATTAGAACTAGTTGCTTCATCCATGTTTAATGAAAAATAAAAAAGAACTTTGTAGCTTAGCAACTGTTTCACAGAGTAAGGTTTGAGCTAAACCATACTGCATCTTCATTGATGCTGATCCTTGACCCATGGCTTGATCCATGGACAATGCCGAGAGGGCTTTATTGTCTCAATTAAGCCAGGAGCTAGCGTAAACGGCAAAATATTTTCAGCTACGAATCCAAGAACGGTAGCTTGGGCCGACAAACCACGAGCAGCTATTGGTACAGCAGGCTGTGTCTTTGTACTTGATGAAAGCTGAGAAGCAACGGTACTAACAACTTGATAGTTGTTCTTTCTGACATGAACATTTTTCACATGCCGGGATGAATTTATGTGACGCGTTAACGTGCTGCATCCCCTTCCCCCATAATCTATTATATCGTTGCAAGTCAGACACTTCACTTTGCCAGGAACATCCACTTTTCTGATGCATTCAGACAAGGAAACAGCAATATTTCCACTTTTTAAAGACAAAGTTGTCGTCTTATCCAACCAGTCCCAACGGAATTTGTTTCTTACACCCTTATCAACCTCGCACGCTTTCACAGCGTCGGATTTTTTAATTACCGACATTTTACAACAAATGCATGACACCAAAGCAAAAATAAAAAAACAAACAAAAGAAAAAATTACTTCAAAAATGTTTCAACGCATTGAAATCACTACGATTAAAAAGGCATACGGATCAGCAACACGTGAATAGCTAAGAGAATCGTAAACAACAAAAATGTTGCCAATCCTCCTAGAAAGTGTTTAAACAAAAGGAATCCAGCCGGATCGCTGATGCCACCGACGAGACAAACTTTACCGATGGAGGTAACTGATTAAAGTCCAAAGCATCCCTCTGCGCACGAGTCGGAACTGGATTGCATTAACTTAACATCTGGGTTCGTAGTTCGTATGCAGTTATGAGCTGATCTACGCAGGAAAGAACCACTCGGCTTATGATGTCACGCTCACGGACGAGTGCGGAGGTTCCACCACCCTCTTTCTGGGGCTCGCATCTCATTACTTTTGTCTTGAGATCG
Source organism: Uloborus diversus (assembly GCF_026930045.1). Classification (NCBI taxonomy): domain Eukaryota; kingdom Metazoa; phylum Arthropoda; class Arachnida; order Araneae; family Uloboridae; genus Uloborus; species Uloborus diversus. The sequence goes on along the minus strand of NC_072739.1, from coordinate 48,377,060 downwards.
TAAAATTTTTTCATTGATGGAAACGTTTCGAGCGGTATGGGATTTTTTTCCTTTTTTTTTTTTTTTTGGCGGATCGGTAGTTTTTTGGCGGACTTATGTTTTGCCAATCAAATTGGCGGAAGAATCACATTTGTATGTTTTTTTTTTGAGCAATCACGATTGCTTATTGTCCTCACTTGATTGTCTTTGGCGTCCGGTTCCTTTTTCAGCTTGGACCAGCAGGGGCCTAAGCAGCACCACCGCCCACCGTCCTCTGCAGGCGCAGCTGCTCCGGTCCCGAGCTATCCGCTTCTCCTAGTCGGAGGCATCCATGTCCTACACACACTCACACGCCTACGTGCATACACACAGGTCTACGCATAAACACAAGCCTACACACACAACTACGCACACATAACCGCCCAGGAGGAGGGGCAGGCTTGGGGGGACAGGAGCCGTTTCTAGAAACAATAACTCCAATGAGTACGGTTCTGTCGCAGTTCGTGATTGCGAAAAATATAATTTGAATTCAAAATTTCAGAATTCAAATTAATTTTTTTGTTTTTTGTTTTTAAAGCTTTGCCCCCCCCCCCCCGGAAATATAATGTAAGCGAAAATATAAGTATCAGGTTTAAGATTTCAGACTAAAATGGAACAACTTTTTGTTCAGAAAAAAAAAAAAAAATCATATACTGAAAGGTAGATTTTTCTAATGACAGTTTTTGACCTTTGTACAAATAAAATATTACTACCCCAAATTGGAACTATGCTTTTCATTTAGTCAACCAATCTTTATATATTATTTCTGTTTTTTTTTTTTTTTTTTACTATCGCTAAGCAAGATCTTCCTCAATTCTTGATCAATTTCCTTGATTTACCCCTCATTTTAAAGCTTATTTTGTAACTTTTGTAACTGTGCAGGCTAATGACGAAATATAGACCCATGTTCTAAAAATTGTTTTTTTTTTTTTTTTTTTTTTTTTTTTTTTTTTTTACAATAAAAAAAACGGTTAAAAGCACCGGACTGAGTTTTTCGGTTACATTTATAAGTTTAGCTTGCGCTGTGACCGGAAGAGCTGAATAACTCCATCGGTAGAGGGTTCGGCTGGTAATCAGTTCAATGAATATTCGGGTCTGCTCCCGAAGATCTGCCGGAATCGAAAAATTGGAGCAATAAATCACGCATTACATGTACACTTAACATACGATAAATAACACAACTAAGGCAATAAAATAATTCAGATGGGAGCGCTCTACGCTGTTACGAAAGCTTGATGCAACCTGTAGCTGTTCCGCTCAGAAAAACAAAGCATAATTTCAGCATAAATAAAAGTAAAGGTTTTAGATTAAGGGTTCAGGTTTAAGATTTCAGACTTCAAGGGAATCCTTTTTTGCGATGAAAAATATTTTTCTTTGCATGCTTAAATGCAGATTCTTCCAATGACGGTTTTTGACCTTTAGTAATCATACAAAAATTACTACCCCTAATTGAAAGTACGCTTTTCATTTATTTAACCTATGAATATTTATTAAAATATGAAGGAAAGCAAAAAAAAAAAAAAAAACTACATGAGTAAGGTATCAATTTTTTTTCTTTTGCTTTCGGCAAAATAAAAGTCGTCACATTTTGACTAAATTCAAAAAACTACGATTAAAATAGCACTTAGTTCAACTGATTTTGTATTTAACTTTCTAAGCCGTAACGGTTCAAGCAGCATGCTATGGCAAATCGTATAAATTTTCAAAAATAAAAACAATTCTCTTCAATACTTATCTTCTATTTTATTTCTGTAGCGGGTATTTTGTCGAAATCACTGTCAATTCATAATCAAATTCCATGATTTAATCCTCATTTTAAAGTACATCGTGCCGGCTAATGACGAAAAATAGATCCACGGTCTAAAAAGTAGTTTTTCTGTTTTTTCTTTTATTACACATCACATCCATTAAAAGCATTGGAAACTCAAGTCACAACTGCTCAGTTGGCTGGAGTGTCGTGCTAATAACGCAAAGGGTGCAAGTTCCATTTCGGGCTGGAAACTTCGGTACTATACTCAGTAGAGTCTTGAAAATAAGAAGTAACTGGGTCTCACGTCGCCTTGGACTATTCCGAAAACCACTTCCCAATAAAATACTCTCTGTCGCAAAAAAATATATGCACCTAGAAAAATTAGAGCCACAATCATGAAATTCGGCACAAATGCAGTTTGGTAGCCGATATGCAAATGATTAAAATTTCAGCGCCAATGAAACAACGATAAGCGCGCTATGAGCCTGTGAGTTGAACTTAGCACTCACATGTGCACTACTTGGTATATTCACTACATAACTCGGTTTTAAATGATCACTGTTTAATACACATATTTACACGTTCACTCTTCCGGTGACAATCTTGCTCTGACTGCCAGTGCTAATTCTCAGTTAGCCTTGTTGCCCCAGGGCCGCCGAAAGCCAAATTGAGCCCCTTGTCATTATCGTGACCTACCCCCCCACCCTTCCTCCTCACAACACCAGACAAATTTATACTAATTCGATTCCGAGTTGGGCCCCTAGTTTCGGACTAGGCTGACATGATGGCATCTCGTCGGGCTCGGAGGGTGCTACTACGTCCCTGTGAAGGTCCTGTCAATAGTTATTCAAAACTTCGATCTCGTTTTACTTGCCGTTAGTTCTTCGACTGAGCTATGAGTATGTATTTCTATTATTTGAACTTCTATATGTGAATACTTTCAGTTGAAATCATATTCGATAGCTAATAAGAGGTCATTCAAGTATTGTCTAAGCAATTTTTGGTCATTTTGTACCCCCTCCCCCACCTTGTGAGATAAAATAAGCATACGCTATACTCCTTTTCCCTTTTGCTTACATAAGATTTTATTACATTTTGCACGTCACATAATACTCTTTCCCCACGTTTTTTATTTTTGCACTGTAACTGCTTCCTTATTTAATGCTTACCTCCGAATTTTTGTGGTCCCTCACCTCTTGTCAGAGAAAATAAGCAGCCCTCGGCATCTTTCCTTTCGGCTTACATAATACTTGACTAACCCAGTTGAGGTTAAGCCTAAGGCCCTGTCTCTCAACCTTTCAGTGTTAGCGACACACATTTTAAATAGTATAATTTTCATTCCAAAACCAAACCTAATGACAAGTAAGGAATTTGTTGTGAGCTCCCCTCCTCAAAATTCTATTTAAAATCGATTCTGTTTAAGATCCCTCTACCACTCTTACCTCCAATAACGGTAGATGGGTGATTATTCATTTCTATTACTTTACAAACTTCAAAAAAATCGCTACAAAACCATATCTCAGAGAAAATCTCCATGTCAAAACCAATCATGACTAAAAAAAAATTAACCATAAAGTAGTGATAAGAATCCAAATATTCAGCTATATATACTTAATTGTCGGTCGCACAAGTTTTGTAAGTGACTTATTGCACGAATAATATAGAATTGTTTCTACAGTGGCTCCCAAAAGTGTTCGTACACTTTGAAACTTTTTAGTAAAACCAAAATAACTCGAAACTGAATTCGAATACGAAGTCCAATATTTTTTCACATCATTCCTATGTCATTCTAAATACAACCCATTGGTTTTTTCAAAATATTGACGGATTTTTTTTTTTTTTTTTTGAAATCGGTCAGAAACCGAAGAGACAGAGAAATAACACTCCACAAAAGTCATCGTACACTCAAATATCTTCTAATAAATTCACGATTAAAATTATCATATGCCATTTTATTAATATTTTTGCTTTGTGTTGATCCTTATAAGTCATTTGGCTTTAATTTTTTGCTTATTTATTCCTTAATATTGTGCTTATTACTATAAAATGGCTGGTATTCGTAAAAAACCGCAAACACCATTCAAAATTTGATTATTTTTCCCACAGTAGCGGTTAATTGGTTTGAAATGTCTTTAGATTAGTTGATTTATTCGTTTGTATAGTAAATTGCTTGATAAAATGCTTTAAAGAAAGGAATCGGATCGAAAACAAGGTAAGAAAAGGTCAACCGGCAAAGTTGACAAAACGTGATCGGAGATTTAAAGTTAAAAAAATTATGAAAAATACACATTTGAGTGCTGTGAAAGTTTCTGCAGAGTTAAATGAAACAATTTACATTTAATATTCACCTAAAATTGTTCGCCAAGTTCTCTGATTAGCTGGATTAAATAAGACCTCTTCCCACAGAAATTTTCTTGATCGTGCGAAAAACAGAAAGCTTACGCTTTTCGTCGCAAAATCAATGATAAATAAGCTCAAAACGTTTTAGAATTACGTCTTACTTACAGAAAAAAATTAATTCAACATTTTTGTTTAAATTGTTGTATAATTGTAAATAGAAAAAAAAATTAGGAACTTAATCGTAAGAACTTAGTTGGATCAGTTAATAAGGACGGTGGAGGTGTTCTGGTGTGAGGGTGCATATCAGCATCAGGGCTTGGTAGTTTGGAATTTTTTGATGAAAAAATGAATCATACTGTTCCTTTAAATATTTTAAAAACCAATTTTGAACTCTTAGCCAAAAATTTGGTTATTGGAAACAACTTTGTTTCTTATCAAGATAACGATAAGAAGCACACGGTTTTCAACGTTTGCTTCAAGTGCATTGAAAATTGTACTAAAGTTTAGAAAATACACCCTCAATCTCCAGATTTTAACTTAATGTAGCGTATTTAGAGATATCCGGAGGCTAGATTACGAAAATAGTGCTTTAAAACGAAATTAGAGCTAGAAACAGTAATACTCGAAGTGTGGTTGAACACTTACTCAGAAATTAAGCGAAAAAAAAAAAGAAAAAGAATGAAATCTATTCCCAGACGTTTAAAAGGTGTTATGAATACTGTATGATATTCTACTAATTAATAACTTAATCAAAAGTTAGATTATTCAATAATATATAGACATTTTATAAAGTGTACGAAGACTTTTGTGAGATAAAATTTCCGGCACTTTTTGGTTTTTAATTTTTAAAAAATTAAGTTTTAATATTTTTTAAAATCTTTTCATGTAGTTTTGTTAAAAATTGATTATAGATCTTATAATTAAATACCTATTCCGAAATATTAATTATAACCAATGGATTGGGGCCTATTTCGTTGAAAGTCGTAGGTGTACGAAGACTTTTGGGAGCCACTGTATTTAAAAATTACTTAATTATCTATGTCTGATTTTTTTTCTTGGGTACTTTGTTAGAAGCAGAAAGTTTGAGAATTAGAAAGCTACAAAGGTTTTTTTTTTTTCTTTCTGCTTTCAGTTGTGTAGAATTGACAATTTAAAAGCGAGATAGTGAAGAGGGGAAATTTAGCATGTTTTGCACCGAGTCCGTGCGATTAGTCTGTACCCACGGGCTATTCACAACAAACATTGCGTTGGTGCGATAAGCCATTTCAAGAATTATGAGAGTACTTTTATTAATTACGAGCTATACGCATGACGATGTCCGTGCTAAGAATTTAAAGAAAGTTACTTAAATAAATGAAAATCCTCCCCTACCCCCCCTCTCCGATGCAAAATAATTATTTTCTTATACTAAAATGCGTACATTCTTTAAGATTACTTAAAAAATATATTAATATATATCTGCATTTTAAAATATTTCGCTAAATGAAAAATGGATTAAATTACATAAACAGTTGCTTTGAAATGTAAAATAATGAAAAACCTCCGTATTTTTTTTACAAACTCGCCAAATAACAACGCTATCGTAACCCAGTCGATTAGCGAGCGAAGCGAACTCGCATGGATTAATGATACGACCTTTCTTACGAAAGCGTTTAAACGATAATCCCGCTCTCCCGCCTTCCTCGCAGAAAAAACAGGAGGTAACTAAAAACACATTGTACCTAAAACAAAAGGAAAAACCCCTTTCCTCCATCCCCCTTAGAAAAAAAGAATTTTGCTCAAATACGCTACACAATTTATGTAAAGGATCATTCCGCATCCTCTAGAAGAAAAAGTTTTCAATTAAAATCCGCATTGCAAGTACAGCCAGACGAAAAGAAAATCAGTCAAAATACATACAATCAGATTAACATAAAATAATGCAGTAAAACGTGCACAAAAACGTTCGTAAAAAAAGGAATGAATTGAAATAAATACTGTGACAGTAAGAACAACCTTTCCTTAAGGTAAAAAAAAAAAAAAGTCATAAAATTAGGCTAAGTTTTCCAGATTGCATTCTCGTTCGAAATATTGATTCATAAAGATCCAAACTGTTTTACAAAGGGGAAAAAAACAATACTACGAGTAAATTAAAATAAATACGACATTTATGTATAAAATAATAATAAGGACATGTGGGAGGAAAAATTTTTTTGAAGCAATATTTCTTGGTACAATGTGATCTAGGATCTTTAAAATTAAGTCTATGGAGCAGAAAAAGACTGTCGATCGTGCTTAATTCAAATTACCTTTGTATTCGCACACTTTACACAACGCATTTATTTAAGATATAATTCGCACATTTGAATGGCGCAAATCCAATCTTCTTTACGCTATCACGTAGTTACATCATTTACTGTCACTGAATAATATCTATTATGGCTTTAATATAGAAACAGAATAACACGAGATCATATTTTTTATATATTATGAGTTAATTTTAAACACAGAGGTATCCCTGACATTTGAACGCGTTTGAGAACAACTGAGCTTCAAGAAAAAAAAAAAAAAAAAATCACAGAACTGATTTTAAAATGCTAAATTTTTAACACTGAAACACAATCTGCTCTTGATTTCTCTCTTCGTACTTTGGCCGATCGTCCATAGCCACTTCGCGAATTGGCCGGCCAAAGCCCGAAATGAAGAAAATTTCGGGCTTTGGCCAGTAAGTTTTCAATAATGTTGGCCAGTTCGCGAATTGGCCAGCCAATTCGCGAAATGGCCAATTTCGGACTTTGGCCGTAACATATACAAAAACTAATATTTTGCAGTGAAAAGAAGATATATTAGGTTATATAAGTTGCTAAGTTATTTCGAAAATGTACTCGTCTTCCGTATCTGGTGACATATGTTGCAGGTTCGTTTGTAGGTGTTTAATTGATAGTTTTTAGTTTTGTAGTTGCTGGAAATGGAGAATGGACAATTTCCGGAATTACATGAGCCGGTTTAACGCGGTCAAAAGAAACTGTTGTGCGTCGACCATTGATGTCTATTGTAATTGTTTTCTCCGTTTTGCTCAACACTTTATGAGGACCAGTATATGGTTGATGTAAAGGTGGTTTCACATGATCAACTCTTCGAAAAATATGCGAAGATGATTTTAGCAACGGATGGATGTAATACTGATCGGTGCAACGCGCAGATGTCGCAATAGGATTCAGCTGTCTCATTCTGTCACGAAGATCAGTTACGAAATCCGAGTCACATGCAGGAGTGACTGTAGGGTCGATTATGTCACAAGGAAGACGTAAGGTTGTGCCGTAAACCAGTTCTGCACAAGAAGATTGCAAATCTTCCTTATACCCTGTTCGCACTGACAAGTTAACCCGGGTTAAAAAGTTTAGTGAGTTATCTTTGGCAACGATTTCGCTTAACCCCCGTTGAAAAGTGAGTTAACTTAGCCCACTTTGGCAAACTGAGTCAAGCATCTTGATCCGAGTTAGACAGAATTACAAAATGGCGTCTGTTGAAAGTTTTTCGATGGAAGCTTCCAAAAAGAACAAGAATCGAAGTGCGAATTGGGCGGATGAAGAAACGAAGCTCCTGATCCAATTGTGGAAAGAAAATTTAAACGATTTGAATAAAGCCAAACGAAATCGGCTTATTTACGAAAGAATGAGTAACGAAATGCAATTGTTTGACATCCGTCGCACTGCTGACGAAATTAAGACAAAGATCAAGAATTTGATCAAACTTTACAGGTTTGTGTCGATATTTGTTAATTTATTTTTGGTTCTTGCTTGTTGATTTATGAAATCATATCAATATGACTGATTTTTCTTTTCTTTCTCTTTTCCATGTGATGCAAATTATCACTCGATGCGTAATCAGAAGAAATCAACTCTTGCGTGTACAACCCATTTTTAAATTTATATTGGAATAGCAATTTCATTACTGCTTGATTTTGTTCATTTAAAATCAAAAAACTTGTATGGAAATCTCTTTTGCATTTACTTATTTTTTATATTTCGCCAAGAACGAAATAGCAAGTTTTTTAGTTCGTAGTTTTAGTTTATGTAAACTTTTTTATGGAAAAAAAATGATAGCATGAATGCGCGAAATTTATTTGTCTAAACTTTTCTCTAGGGCAGATAAATTGTGAAGGGCTATTGGTGTTGATTTCAGATGAATACAATACTTGCAGTTAGTATGGCTTGATGATCATGTTGTATCAGACCCATAATTTAAATAGTATTTTTCAAGGGAAAGAAAAGCAAAGTGTGTATTCAATGTATGTTTTAAAAGCTGTAACATATTAAGTACAATAAACTCCAAATTGAACACTAAAGACAAACATTTATGTCTGCAGGAGAAGAGTTTTACAATTTTGTTTGTTTATTTTTACCCTCTAACTTGAATATCTTAATAAACACTTTAAAGTTTCCACAATTTTTTTTTGCAAGTATTATAAATAAACCAACGCTATTTCATGAGGTTATGTTAAATCAAGTTCTGTTTCAGAACCCTACTGGGTGCACTTACGATGGCGAACTATCAGATTCATTATTGGCGCAAAATTTTCCATTTGAACTCATCCTTTTTTGAATTCGATGCAATGAAAGCAACTTGTTATCCTTTCAGTTAGAGGCGTACTGAGTAGAACTTCGACTAAGTACTCGGCCTTTCACTGCTTGGCCAAGTTACCGAGTACCAATTATACCTTTAAGAAAAACCACCAACACACGTGATGAATTTTGAACTTTTTAAAATAGTAGAATAGACCTCCTTGTCCAAATAATAGTTTTTAAAGCTAAATTCCTGCTGAAATTTAACTACGCATTAAAAAATTTTTGTTTTTTTATGTCAAAAGTTTTACAAAAAATTTATTAAAAATAAATAAATATAAGGTATGATTAATCAAGTTCGAATTAAAACAAATTACGACAATCTATTATAGTTCTAGTCCACCAAACATAAATAATGTTTAGAAGCAAATAAAACAAATGTGCAGGAACAGTGCAGAAACGTCTTTCTGCATTACAAGGAACGTCTTTTTCAGTGCATAAAATGTGAGCTAAAGAATGTAAAGGCATTCGACAAAAAATCTTTAATCCGCGAGCTCACATTTTTTGCGTTGAAAAAGGAATTCCTTGTAACACCAAAACACTTGTCTGCAGTGTTCCTGCACTGTGCTTTTAACGTTGTTTTATTTCCTTTTGTTTTTTAAGCAAAGGTATTTTTATGTTTCTTATAACTAATTTTTTTTTGTAATAAAAATCCATTTTTAATATAAAATTCCATATTTTCTATACTTTTTTTGCACAATTTTCAATAAATAAGTTTTATAAACTTTGGAGACATTAAAATAAAGATTTATTCCATTGAAGCGTTACAAACTTAAATATTCTCAAAATTTAAAGTTGAATTGTAAATGATTGCAGAATATTATATATGCTTGCGCTTTTTTTTTAAATTTCAATATCTGTCTTGGACAATATTCAATTTTTTTGCAACTACTCTGTATTGGTCGAGTATCTGATCAAAAATTGGCCAAGTACCAAGTAGTTACCGAGTACTTGGTACGTTTCTACTTTCAGTTTTAACCCCCTGCCAAGTGTACTTTAAAGGTGATCGCATTCAAAACATCAATGGTTTTGAGCAGTTTAGTACTAATTTTAGCATTTTTAGTTTTTAATTTGCTGTGTTATTTTATTACAACATTTATTTTGTTCTCTGCTGAAACCCATAATTGAAACAAACAAGAAATTAATCAATATGAAAGTTGTAATAGTTTCCTTCAATTTCCAATTCGTGTAAAAGTATGATTTTAATATTTTATGTATTTTTTTAACAGGAAAGAAAAAATGGACCATTGTAGAACTGGTTGTTGTCCGTCAACTTGGCCATACTACGCAATGATCAACGAAGCATTAGGCTCTCGTCCAAGTTGCAATTTCGGCCAAGTAAAAGAAAGTACTCAAAGAACAGGTAAATTCAAAAGTGGCATTAAATTTTGCTGTGTTTTTTTCCTCTTATAAAAACAGTTATAATTTGTTGTATTTTATTATAGTTATGGAGAATGAGGTTGATCTGGAGGAAGCCAGCACTTCAATGAATGAAGGAAGCATTGCTGACACTTCCGTTCATGAAGAGCAGGAGGCACCTCAAATAATGATTGATAAAGAGGTAATACATAAATGATATGAAATGTAAAGTTATATTTTATAGTTAATCTGATCCCAGTTAAATGTTTGTTATTTTTATATATCATTTGGAAAACAATCCAATATTTATTACCTTTAATTAACAAAAAAAAATATCTTTGGTTGTTAAAATAATTGGGTAATTTGGGGTTTATTATTACTATAAATAGGGGGTTTTGCTTTCATTTTAGTTTGAAATGAAAAATGTGTTAAATCGGGGTCCAAATATAACTTTTAATATGTGTTATGACTTTTTATGAAACATGTCAACAGAAATGTATCTTTACAACATATTTACACCTACAGTGGTAACTCATCTGTCCAGATCTCAGATTCATAGCCTATTTTTAAAACTTTACATCTATATAGATAATAACTTTTAATTAATAGTCGAACCTTGTTAATCTAGTGGAATCCAGTTACAACCAACTCCAAAAATAAAAAAAATTCATACTAGTGTTGGGCAGTTCTCAAAAGGTGGGAGCCAACACAGACCTCAACTTTGAAGCTTCAACACCAAATAATTTTCATTTTAATTGACTCAAAAAATTTTCAGTTAAATAATAACACTGTATAGAAACAAGAATTGACATAAATTATGGAAAAAATGCTCTTCAAATACCCTTAAAAAATATTTTCTTTGCTAAAAGGCACAATATTGGACTTTCAAAACGTTAACCGAGCAAATGCACCATCAAGAAAAAAAAAAAAAATTTAAATTATTTCCAAACGTTTAAAAAAAAAATTAAGGGTATGAATCTCAAACTGGATAATTTTTTGATAATATTTTCCACAAATTAAAAAAGTAAAGACAGATTATTTATTTTGTAAACAATTTTAGAAAAAAAAGAAGTTGGAAGTTTCATGTATGTCTAAAAGTTACGATCTGGACAATGCTAATATTTGAGTACTAAATTTGTGATTTATATGTTTTAAAGGTATTTTTCTATCGTCAAAATCAATTGTTAATCATTTTAAAGTGTTTTCATGTGTTTTTATGCTGTATCTTTGAAGCAAAATCATTTTTCTGAAACATATATGTGAGATGTCCAAATTGCGTTACGATCTAGACGCCAGTAATTCTGTCCATTTATTCAATATTGTAAATGTTCTGTCTTGTAACCTTAATGAAAAAGGCTAGTATAATGTTAATTTCTTTAATCCATTGGTATTTTGCACAATTAATACGTTATGCATTAAACATTACAGAAATAACAGTAAAAACACAAGTTTTGATCGTAACGAATAGTGAATAGTAAACAAAGGCGGCAAAAATCGCCAAGTAAACCCCGATTGGCTAAAACTTAGTATGTACGATAAGCAAAGGGTTGCCAGAGAGGAATTCCAGTTTTCGCCAACAGCATCGGTTTTGGCGTCTCCAGTGCTGGCAAAATGGATGTTTTTTTTTTTGGATTCTACGAAACCATAACAAAATGTTATTATTTGAAGACCAGTATATAAAGTCATTCATGTACTTCATAAATCCTCTATTTTTCATTGCATAATTTAAAAATAGATAAAATTTTGATTGGAAAAGTTCAAAAACTGAAACTTTCATTATAATGATGTACAAAATCTGTTACAAGGTTGCCACGCAGCTGGAAAATATGGAAAACCTGGAATTGACAGGGAAAATGAAAATCACCTAAAATGGTCAGGGAAATGTCATGGAAACTCACAAATTATTGAAATTTCTGGAAATGTCAGGGAATTCCTTCATATTTTTTCCATTTGATGTGTCATTTGATCCCATGTGATGTCTAACTGCTGTGTCATTTGCACAAAAATAATGCCCAAGTGCGGTAAAAATGTCGCATTCCTTCTATGCAAAATTTCCTCATAGTTGAAAGAAAATTCAGGCGCAAATACTAAGTGTAGTAAGGCTACAAAAGAAAAAAAGAATTTTTTATATGAAAATCATAAAGTTTGGATTTATATCATTACATTTTATATTACTTCTAATGAAAAAAAAATCCAATCCATGCTTGACTGCAAATTACTAGTATTTTCCACAAAGCATGTATGGTCTTACTAAGTATATTAGTATCCTTGATTCTGCATACACCTCTCCCCTTTTTTCTTTTTTTCTCATGAAATGTTTAAAGTTTCAAAATGTTAGCTTTTAAAGGTTAAAACTTGTTTTTAGTTTATTAGCAATCAAATAGTTTTTGTTAAAATATTATTTTTTTTAAAAAAATGAGCATTTAATTTTTTAGTTCTTCATTTGTTTAAAAGTTGGAGATTTATAAAAAAAAAAAAAAAAAAAAAAAAAAAAAAAAAAAAAAACTTTTTAAATTAAAGAAAAAGTCCATTTAGAAATAGCGCAAAAATTTACTACATTATGGTGTATTAAGAATTTAAATTTAATCATTATTGCAGATCATTAATCATTTTCATTGTATTGGGAGAAAAAGGTAGAGGACATCTGCAAGTCAAGATCAAGTGCACACTAATGTTCAAACGAATTCCTAGAAATAGCCTTGCGTTGGCGGGAAACATTTCAGGTACACAAAACCTGCCTGCAATTGGTTAAAAACCTCTCTCAATCTCTATGCCTTTTTATTATTTCGAAGAAGAAATCGAGAATTAGCTCTTGTCGCTTCCATTGTTGGGAGCATATATTTATGGGGAAGTGCTTTTTCGGTGATGAACTTTATCAAGAATCGTCACAGTAGCTCTCTCTCCAACAGTTCATTGTTAGACCTTCTTCTGCTGTCAACGACAACCATTGATGTTGACATTCCTGCCCTTGTAAAGAAGGTGGATCAGCCTCCGTTTTCTCATTAAAATTTAGGCAAATTGTTTTATAATCCTTCTGTTTCATTGTTTTATAATTAATGTTTCAATTATTAATTGTTATTGCATAACAGGTAAAAGAGCTGATTGTTCCCTATTTCAAACTGCGGCCCACCAGGTGATCAGTGACCGAAATTCTGACCAGTGGGCTCTTTGTGTTATATTGATGTGTTACATTGTTGTAATTGTTTTTGTTTTACAGCCAGTGGCCGAATGTTCCTTTGCATCTATGAGAGAAGCAGAAAAAAGCCGAAAGAAGAGGAAGGCTAAAGCACACTTCATAGAGGAATTATATGAAGATTATAAACAAACAAAATTAAACATTCAAGACACAGATAACAAGATCTTAGAATTGTTAAACACGCAAAATACGTATAGCCAATTACAGTGTGATTTGCTGCAAAAGTTAATAGACAAAATCGAATAAAATCTTTGATGTATGATTTGTATTGTTTTTTTTCCCTAGATATCTTGAAAACAATTTAAAGCAAAGCTTTGAATTAATTTGATGTTACGTCAAAAGGTTTTTGCATCAAAAGCAGTTATAGGCTACATTTAATTTTGGTGAATCATTTCATATTTTTTTTTTTTTTTTTGAAAGTGAAATGTAAGTGAATCGAAATGCTGGTGTTGATTAAAGAAAGTGCCACTGCATTTGGCTACAAGATTGGAGTTTGATCAATATCTTTAGTGCTACATTAAAGTTTTTCTTTTTTACGTTATTAATATTTTAGAGTTATATTGTTAATATTATCTCTGAAACAAATGAAAATCAGTTGAAATTCTCAAAAGGCTGAATGATTTTAAATAAAAGAAACATTCTAAATTAAAAACCGAAGAAAAATAATTCAAAAATTATTTAAATGTGATACATATTTTCAAAGTAAGCAGTTTTCAAAAGTGAAAACTGAGTACTCTTTGCAATGTAATCTAGTTATAATTTGTTAATGAAATACAAGTGAGTGACTATAATAACAGGAAATAATTCATATCCTTCATCGTAGATGGGGGAAAAAAAAAAAAAAAACAGGATAATGATGCTGTTATAAATGAAGGTGACAGTTGATAAAATAATTAATACACAAGACTTTCTAGTTCAGTGCTCATCAAAGTTTCAACTTTCTATGTAATAATGACAGCTTCTGAATGATAAACAAAATAAATATAAACAGGCACGTTGATCTAAAGTGTTTTGGGGGGAGGACAATTCTTAATTTACCGAATGATGCATAACATCTTATGAGAAGGAATGTTAGGCATCATCAAAAAACAATTGTAAAATTAAACAAAAGTGAATATGTTGCGGAATTGTCAACAAAAATTTCAGAATAAGGAATTTTTGGGAAGTTCACTAACCTCCTATTTTTTTTTTTAACATTGAAAGATATCAAGGGCAGATTCAGATGAGGGTCAAAGGGTCAGCTGACCTGCGTGTGACGAGAATTTCATTTATGATTATTATTTGACTAAAAATTGTAAATGCACATAGAATGAATGTTAACCTTGCTTATTCTGGTTCTGTAAGGTATTTCTTCTCAGCGCGTCATAATTCAAGATCATTTTATAGCTGTAATGTTACACATTCAAAACTTAAGGTATTATGACCAGCATGTTTGCCTGCAGAAATTAGAATTTTGATCCATGGCGCAGGTTGAGCCATTGAAAAATTTTGCGGAGGGGGACATATAATTTGACACGGTTTTGATCACATTTAAGGGGAGGGGTCTCTGTAGCATATGAGGGTGTGCGCCATCAACTTTGGCGGCATCTGATACTTTTTTATGTAGAAGGGGAAATGTTGGCCATTGAAACTTGACCCCCCTTACAAAATTTTCTGTATTCACCCGACAGATATTCATACTTTAAACAGTTTACTAATAATAAAGCTGAAAGTCTCTCTGTCTGGATCTCTGTTATGTGCATCATGCCTAGACTGTCCGGCCAATTTTCATGAAATTTGGCACAAAGTTAGTGTGTAGCATGGGGATGTGCACCTCAAACGACTTTTTGAACATCTGATTTTGTTCTTTTTCTATTCCAATTTTGAGAACATTTTCCTGAGCAAAGTTATCATAAGATAGACGAGTAAATTACCAAAATATCATAACGTAGAACCGTTAACATGGGCAAACCAATTGGCGAGAAATTCACCAAACATTATTTGTAAATATACAGGCAAACCAAAAGGCCTTTTAATTTTCTTCTACAAAAGCCGTGCAGGTTCCACTAGTAAATAAATTAAAAATGTTTTGTTTTCGAAATTTGCCGCCTACCTCAGGAGTGGAGCCTGTTTGTTTACAAGCTTGACATACATCTTTTTCATGTACAAAAATATAATACAAAATTTTCACTATACAAAAAGTTTAAGGCTCAGCAACTATGCATTTATATCACTTGCTTAAAAGTATGATTTCATATTAATATTACAATGACTTAAAAAACGATGAAAAGAGGGACGGTGGAGGGGGTCAATTTATAGAGAAGACGACATAACAACTAGGCCATTAAATCCTTCTTCCAAAATCGTTTATATAGTTGGTTGGTTGGTTTGATTTTTATGGCGCAAGAGCCCTTGAGGGCTATACTGCGCCAAACGATTTTTTGTTAAATAAAAAATAAATAATATATAAGAATAAGCTAAAAGGGTAAAAGTAAGTATATTTTGAAATCAAAAGAATAAACCTTCAAGTACTAGTATTAAAAAAGGACAGCCTTAAAAACATATAAACGTTGAAGACATATAAGGAAAAATGGATGAAAAAATATCTTGAAAAATAAGGAAAGGACGAAATCACATAATGGTGAGACGAACACTAAATTAAAAAGGAGAATCCAATCTCCTGGAGGAAGGAGTATAAATTGCAATTGGGTGGGTCCCCCAGAAAGTCTTTCAAAGATGAATTTAAAATCATTAAAATATTTAAAACGTATTTGATTAAAATTTGGGCAGTTGCATAAAATATGCAACACTGTCTGGTTGACGTTACATTTAATACAAGTTGGAGCTGGTTGGTTGGTTGGTTAGCTGATTTTTTATGGCGCAAGAGCCCTTAAGGGCTATACTGCGCCAAACGATTTTTTGTTATATTTTATTTAGTTTTCATTTAAGAATGAATCAAAAAAGTAAAACAAAGTATTTTTTGATGTAAAAGCATAAACCTTCAAGATGTATTAAAAAAGGAACACCTTAACCTGTTACCGCCCAGTGATCTATTTATAGATCACCTTCTTTTCAGAGCGCCCACTGAAAACTATACCTTTTTATCATTTCTTATTCTCATTGGCTGGTTTCCTTACACGTGTGGCTACACCCCCAAACAGGTTTTGAACCTTTATTGTGCCTCTCAGTCCTGCAAGTAGCGGCTGAAGTTAGCCATTTTGAAGATTCATTGTGCAGTTTTCAATTCTGAGTGCAACGGAAGGACAATTAAAAGTAAGTTCGATTTTTTTCGTGTATTTCTCATTATTAACACCTATTTAATAGTTCTGAGTAATTAAAATTTTATTAAAAAATGTTTATATTGTTAAAACTTAAGTTTAAACATGCTGATCTATAAATAGATCGCTGGGCGTTCGTGGTAACTAATATCACTTTTTTCCTTTTCATTTTTTTTCAGAATGTCGGGGCGGAAAGTGTTTCGCACCGCCGAAGAAGCATTGGAATACATGTTTTCTGAAGAAATTGAGTCGGATATAACAATTTTACCGCCTGATGTGGACAATCTAACAGATGAAGAATGTTTTGATGACGATGAAATGACTACACCATCTGTAAAAGATTTGTCAGGTAATGTTGAAATTTGTTTACCGGAGGATGAAATTGACGTAAAAGAACAACATAAACCAAAAAATATAAATAGTTTTGGCGCTAATAATACAGAGCAGCTGCCATCTAGCGAGAATATTACGAATAAAAATAAAAGAAGTGTTGATTTAGAATTATCAAAAAAATGTGTAAAAAAATCAAAAAAGGAACCGAAAGGCAAAAAGGAAAACGAAAAAAAAGTGAATTCGAAAACATCAAAAAAATGTATGAAAATGTCTAAAAAGGAACCGAAAGCTAATTGGACAAAAGCTAACCCAATTTATACTTTTAACGAAGTGGGTAATTTATGCAATGAAAACCTTGCAAACATTTTAGATAGTTTAGGTGACATGAATCCGCTTGAGATTTTTGAAGAATTTTTAAATCAAGAGTTTTTCGAATTTCTAAAATTTGAAACGGAAAGATATGCAAAAGAATGGAAAAATAAGCCAGAATTTTCCGTTTCAATTGATGAGTAGAAAAGTTTTATCGGTGTTTTGATTCTATCTGGCTACCACACTTTGTCCAGTGAACGCGATTACTGGTCAGAGGAAGAAGATCTAATGGTACCTATAGTAAAAACCGCATTATCACGAAATAGGTATCTAGAAATAAAATCGGTAATACATTTTGCAGACAACAATGATGCAGCAATGCAAAAATCAGACAGGGCTTTCAAAGTTAGAAAACTAATCACCTGTATCAATCACAGCTTTCAAAAGTTCCAAATTTTCGATAAATTTTTATCTATTGATGAAATGATGATTAGATATTATGGCCATTGCTTTTTCAAACAGTTTATGAAAGGTAAACCCATACGTTTCGGATATAAACTTTGGGCCATGTGTGGAGTAAAAGGCTACTGTTATAATTTTGATTTATATTGCGGTAAGGATAATGTGGACAATACTCCTGAAACTTTGAAAGAACCGCTTGGAACTCGAGTGGTGAAAAAAATGCTACAACCAGTAACCGATCCTAATAGTCATGTTATATTTTTTGACAATTATTTTAATTCTTATGATCTTCTGGTTGAATTGAAAAAAAAAAGGATTCAGAGCTACAGGTACAATTAGAAGCAACAGAATTGCTTCCTGCCCTTTATTGCCTGATAAGACATTAGACAAAGAAAGTCGTGGTACATATGACTATTGTTTCGATGATAAAAATGAAATAACTATAGTGATATGGAAGGATAATAAGTGCGTAACAGCAGCAACAAACTTTGATTACATAGAACCTTTAAATCAAGTTTCAAGGCATCAAAAAGTTTTAAAAGAACGATCCCAAATTTTGCAACCTTGCACTATAACGCAGTACAACAAAAATATGGGTGGTGTCGACCAACATGACTGGCTTTTAGAAAAACACGCAATTCAAATCCGTGGAAAAAAATGGTACTGGCCAATTTTCACAAGAGTTATTGACATGGCTGTTGTAAATACATATGTTCTGATAAATTTAACAAATTGCGAAAAGAAAAGCATCAAAGATATCCGAAGGTATATCGCCGTTTCGTACCTCAAACGGGGATCAAATTCCAAGAAAAGCGTTGGAAGACCCCTAATGATGTCATCAAGAAGTAAAGTTATAGACTCAGTTCGTTTAGATAGGAAAGACCATGTCATAGGCAAACGCAATAACCAAAGGAGATGCCAATTCCAAAATTGTAAGGGTAGACCTCTCACATTTTGCACAAAATGCAATGTAACGCTGTGTTTGAAATGTTTCCCTCTATATCACACATAGCTGTTGTAAATTTGCTTCATTAGTATGTAACTATCAATAAAATAATATTTTTCTTTTAAATTTCATTGGTATTTAATTGTACAAAACTTCATATTATAAATTTACAAAATTGGTAATTACACAAAGATCAGAATGTTACTTGCATTTGTTAATACCAGAAGCGCCCAGCGATCTATTTATAGATCATCCATTATCTCAACTACAAAATAAGGTAAGTGAATAAAACTTTATAATTACTTTATTTATGATATATGAAATGCCTTCTAAAAATATTTTTCAAAATTTTTCATTTTAAAATAATTTGGGCGCTAAGGGGTTAAAAACATATAAATGCTAAAAACATATTAAGAAAAAATGGATAAAACAATATCTTGAAAAATATAAAAAGGACGAAATCACATAATGACGACACAAACACTAAATTAAAAGGGAGAAACCAATCTCCCGGAGGAAGGGGTGTAAATTGCGATGGGGTTGGTCCCCAAGCAACTCCTTCAAAGTAGGGTTAAAATCATTAAAATATTTGAAACGTATATGATTAAAATTTGGGCAGTTACTTAAAATATGTAACACTGTCTGAATGACATTACAAGTTATGCACATTGGAGCTGGTTCACGGCATAAAAGGTATTTATGTGTGAACCTAGTATGACCAATGCGAAGTCGATCTAATAAAACTTGTTCTCTCCTGGTGAGAGGCAATGATGTAAAGCCTTTAGTTGAGGGCTGAATTGAACGCAGTTTGTTTTGGGTTTCTGAATGCCAAGACCGCTGCCAATGCGTATTAAGAGATTCAGAAATGGCGTTTTTGATGTCAGCGTAAGGAACACGGTCGTCAACCAGAATACTTGCAGTTCTGGCAGCCGAATCGGCTGCCTCATTGCCTACAATGCCTACATGACCAGGGATCCAACAAAAGAGGACTTTAAAATGGTTTTGCATAAGATTTTTTAACAAATGATAGGACTGAATGGCTATAGGGTGGCTATTATTATTGCAGTGAGTGATTGCTTCCACTGAACTCTTTGAGTCAGTGTATATCACCCACTTTTTGTAGTTGGATTGGGCTATTGACTGAAGAGATATAAATATGGCTTTTATTTCTGAAGTAAATACAGACAAGATGGGTTTAATTTTTCTGCCATAACGTGACCATCAACTATTGTAGAAAAGCCGACGTGATCGTTTGCTTTTGATCCATCGGTAAAAATATCTTTATATTCCGAATATTTGCATTTTGTATCATAATATATTTGCTGGTAAGCTGTATTTGGTGTAGTCTCTTTAGGGAATTTAGCGAGGTCATTGATAGTAGATGTGTTTACTTCACACCATGGTTCAATTGGTTTTAATGTGTTGAAAATTTTGAAATCTAATAGCTGCAGGTCTGACAGCATCCGACGCATTCGGATCCCAAATGTTGGGATCATCGAAGGACGGTGTAGAAATAACAGAACATTTGATGGATTAAAAATATGAAGGTGTAGTGGGTGATTAGTGTAAGGTTTTGTTTTGAAGTAAAAATTTAAAGAAAGTTTGAGACGTCTATTGTTAAGAGACTGTTCATGTGCTAGAATATGAAGACTGTTGATAGGTGAGGTTCGGAAGGCTCCTGTGCAAATGCGCAGTGCCTGATTATGTATTGGATCCAAGGCTTTCAGATAGCTCTTCGCTGCAGAGCCATAAATTTGACATCCATAATCAAGTTTTGAGCGTATAAGAGCCCTGTAAATTCTCAACAGAGACTCTTTATCAGCACCCCAAGATGTGTTTGCTAAGACTTTCAGGATATTTAGTTTCAATAAACATTTTTTCCTCAGTTCTTGTATGTGCGGTACAAATTTAAGTTTTTTATCAAATATGAGACCCAGGAATTTTCCCTGATCCTTTACAACTATTGGTTGATTATTAAGATTAAGGATTGGATCAGGATGGAGACCTCTTTTACGACAGAAATGAATGCAAAAGGTTTTTTGAGCAGAGAAAGAGAAGCCATTTTCTTCCGCCCATTGTGATACTTTATTGATGGCTATTTGAAGTTGTCTTTCAATGATACT
This sequence comes from Uloborus diversus, assembly GCF_026930045.1. Classification (NCBI taxonomy): domain Eukaryota; kingdom Metazoa; phylum Arthropoda; class Arachnida; order Araneae; family Uloboridae; genus Uloborus; species Uloborus diversus. The sequence continues at coordinate 48,356,363 of NC_072739.1, read as the reverse complement.
CATGCTCGATGAAGAAAAAGAAATTTTAAAATCATCAACGAACATGGTACCTTTTACAGAAGGAGGCAGTTGATCGATTAAGCTATTGATTGCGATTATGAAAAGAGTTACGCTTAGCACACTTCCCTGGGGAACTCCTTCTTCTTGGATGAAGGTATCCGACAAAACAGACTTGACACGTACGCGAAAAGTTCGATCTCTTAGAAAATTAAAAAGAAAGATTGGTAGGTTACCTCGCAACCCATACTCGTGCAGGGTTTTGAGGATGCCATATCTCCAGGTACGGTCATATGCTTTTTCAATGTCAAAAAATACGCTCACAAGATGTTTTCGTTTGAGAAATGCTTCTCTTATTGATGTTTCGAGAAGCAGTAGGTTGTCTATGGTACATCTGCCGCGCCTGAATCCACTTTGATATGAAGATAGCAGATGGCAAGACTCCAAAATGTACATGAGCCTGGCGTTTACCATCCGCTCCATTACTTTGCAAAGGCAGCTTGTGAGAGCTATAGGTCTGTAACTCTCGGGTTTATCAGATTGTTTGTTTGGTTTAAGAATAGGAATTACTATTGCTTGGCTCCAGAATTTGGGGAATTTGTGCTCAGAATAAATTCTATTAAATAGTCTCAGAATATTTTCTAATGAAGACCTGCTTAGGTTTTTTAACATACTATTGTGTATTTCGTCAGGGCCAGGTGATGTGTTTTTTGATTTTTGTAAAGCAATATCTAATTCTTGAAATGTAAATTTTGTGTTGTATTGATGAAAAATGTTTGAATTAAAATCTAGAACTCTTTGTTCTTTGCGTGATTTGATAGTTAAAAATTTTTTGGAGTAGTTATTTGCACTGGAGACTTCTGCTAAATGAGTCGCCAGGCAGTTAGCCACCTCTTTGTGATCCGACAAAAGTTGACCATTTTTCTCCAGAATGGGAGCACAAGACGTATTGAAGTTGCCAGAAATTTTTTTGATTTTACCCCACACTGTCTTAGATGGGGTGGACGTCGTGATTGTGCTGACATAAGCCTGCCACGAGTCCCGCTGGCTTTTTCGTCGAATCCTCCGAGCTTCAGCACGAGCTCGTTTAAGTGCCACAAGATTTTGTGTGGTCGGATATCGACGAAAAGTGCTCCATGCTTTTCTTTGTGCCTTATGAGCCTCCTGACAATCGAAGTTCCACCAAGGCTTAGGGAATTTGATCCTACCTTTAGTGGTTCTTGGAATTGCAACGTTCGCTGCCGTCAATATTATGTCGGTTACTCAGCTTACGGCTACATCGATATCAATATCAATCACGTCTTCAGATTTAGTTTCTGCCAACTGGGTAAATGCTGCCCAATCAGCTCGATCAATGCGAAGTCGGGCTTGCTGATGCTGCTGATGGCCGCAGCGTGCAGTAGAGGTTATCTTGATCGGAAAATGGCCACTGGTGTAGAGACCACCCTCCACCTGGAAATCCCAAAGTGGCAGAAAAGAAGGTGAACATATAACGAGATCGATGGCGTGGTAAGTCTGGGTAGGAAGATGAAAATAAGTGTTTTCACCGTTGTTAAGAATGCAAAGATAATTGTCTTCGATAAAATTCGCTATTGTTAAACCTCTACTGTTGGAGTCGGGACTCCCCCAGAGAGGATTATGGCCATTGAAATCCCCCAAGATGATGTATGGGGGAGGAAGTTGATCTACAAGTGTTTGCAATTCCACGCCTCTCAAGTCGTAAGAAGGTGGAATATATACAGAACAAACTGTGAACAGCGAGTGAAGGTGAACGCGCGCAGCTACTGCTTGCAGGGATGTGTTGATATTGAGTTGGCTAGATGCATAATCATTGTTGATTAGCAATGCCACTCCTCCACAACGACGGTCTCCTGACAAGCAGTCCTTGCGGTATATGTCGAAACCTTACAACCTCGGTTTATCAGTGGGCGATAGGAATGTTTCTTGCAGACAGAATATGGCCGGTTGGTGAAATTCGACAAGATCTTTTATATCCGTGACATTATGCGAGTAACTCTGACAATTCCAAGAAAGAATGCTCAGGGCCATGGAGAAAAAAGGAAGGAGGAACGGCCGGAAGAAGAGGGAGCGGCTCATGAAGGAGGATGGTCCGTCCACCCTTCATCGTCGGATGGCGGAAGATCTTCAAATTCAACATCCTCGTCTTCCTCTTGGGGAGGAAGTATTTGGGATTTAGTCAATTTGACTTTTTTGCTGGAAAGCAAAAAGTCCTCCTTTTTAAAATTATAATATTTTGGGGGCCTCTGTTTAGTGGCCACCCCAATTTTAGCACGTGTTTGCATAATTTTCTTTTTTTCAATTAGTTTTTTCGAATTTTGTGCGATTGGAATGTTTTCATTAACAGTAACAGATACAGTATTTGTTTTTTGTTTTTGTTGTTGATTTTGGTTAGTTTTCTTAAAAGAAGATTTTGGACTATTAGTTTGTTTATTTGATTTGGTTGTGTTTACGGTTTTGGGATTAGTTGAGGTTTCAGTTTCTGCATCTGTTTGTGTGCTTGCATATTTAAATACCTTTTTGATGGCTGCTGCATATGAAAGGCCTGTTGTAGGTGTGCGAGATTCAACCAGTTTTCTTGCGTCTGGATAGGATATTTTTTGTGTTGTTTTAATCACCTGAATTTCTTTTTCTGAGATCCATTTTAGGCATGATCTGGAGTATGAAGGATGTTCCCCCTTGCAGTTGACGCATTTGTAGGTCTTAGAACATGTATTACTATCGTGACCGGGCTCTGTACACCTGGCACAGGTGTCAGTACCACGGCACGCAATTTTCGAATGTCCAAACCGCTGGCATTTGAAACACCGGAGCGGATTTGGAATATAGGGGCGAACTGGGCAAGAGAGATAGCCAGCTTTAACACGTGGAGGGAGGACGGGTGTTTGAAATGTTAGAATGATATGTTTAGTATTGATCACTTCGCCATTGCGTTTTATTGTAATCCTTTTTACTGCACTTACGTTTTGGTCCTTCATTTCCTCCAAGATTTCCTCCTCGGGTGTAAAGAGAGGGTCAGGTTCTGATATTATTCCTCGGGAAAAATTAAGGGTTTTATGTTCGGTAACAGTTACAAGATAGGATCCTATTTGTTTGACAGACATAATGGATGTGGTTTGTTTTTGATGTTTTATTTCGACGAGGAGCTCACCATTACGCAATTTTTTAACTGATTGAAATTCCCCTATTTGATTAACGAGGGCTTTGTTGATGAGAAAAGGAGATACTTTTGTTAAATTTAAATTAGGATCAGAACGTTTGATAATAAAAAATTTTGCGGTGCTATTCGATTCAGTCTGACGCTCCCCACAAGGGGGAGAAGTGTTCTTTGTGTTTATATCCATAAAAAAACCAGAGAACTAGGGGGAAAAGTGGGGTCTAGCCCCTGTGTAGCCCCCCTACACAGAGGTAAGGCTGCGTACGACAGGGTTCGCCTGCTATCCCTGAAGCCTCCCGTTTGAGGCACCGACTACCCCCGGTACCACGCAGCCATAGGCACGGTTGACACACCTTGGCTTAGGGGTTTTCGTCCGCATTTGGTAAGTGTGATGAGGGAAGGAAGGGAAAAAAATCCCCTCCCGCCGATATTCTGTTTGAGCAACTGGGGGTTCACTACTCCTCCCAAGAGCTCGCCCCGAACTCACCACACCGCAAGCCCCCCCACCACGACAAGGTAAACGGACACGGGGGGGTCGTTTATATAGAACTTCAAAAAAATCCAAGGCTTCATGAGCCTTAGAAAAGCAATTTCTTTTATTTAAAACTCTCCTGTGTGTGTGTGCACTTCAAAATCAATATAACAGCAGGATCACTTTGATAAATGAGTTAATGAAGGTTTCGTACCTTAGTTCGGAATTAACCTTATTTAAATATAAAACTAAGCTCATTTAGCGTTCAAAATTTGTTACACCAATTGATTAATTTTTTTTTTTATAAATCAAATATGCAGCCAAAAAAAAAAAAAAAAAGAAAACAAATTTGAAGCAAGTTGCATACATGTTCCAGGGCTAAGGAGCTCCTTTTTAGAAGCAAAAAAAAGACCTTATGGATGAAAAGACATCCAACAAAACCCCAAAAAAACTCGTGTAAGCAGTTTCCTTCAAATGTTGTTTTATTTCCTTTTACTTTTTAAGCACGAAGGTGTTTATTCAATTTTTATGTATTATTATTTCAGATGTTTTAAAATGCGACCAATAAGTGCAAAAAGAAAAGAAATAATAAATTTTACACGATTCCAATTTCTGAAGTTATACACCAAATTTAAGCAAAGCCAATTGAGTTATCAGAAAAAGTAAACCATTTCAAATTCAAGAAAGTGAAACATACAGTGGAAAACATTTAACATGAAATTTATAGGACCAGAATTTTTTTTCATGTTAAAAGAATTCCGTGTTAAAAGTTTATTAAAGTGCACAGTGTACTGTTCGGGACCACTATCATTTCCCGTTAACATTTTTTTTATGTAAAGCGTGTTTGTGTTAAATAGTTAAATGCATTCCACTATTTAAGAAAAGTATTGAATTATGCTCCTTTTTTTTCAAATTTCTTGACTATTTATTTAAAGATATACAAAAAAAAATTAGAGTACAATTAATTGTTGTAAAGGTAGGCAGCAACTGCATCTCTTATATTTGCAGCTACGATGTCCTGCTCTCCAGCAACTGAGCGATTTCCTGCCTTTTTTGAATTGCGATCTGGCAAATATGGGGTTGGGTCAATATAATCTCCAAATATTTCACAAATATTGTTCAGAATACAGGCTGTCTGAACGATGGCAATGCTTGTTGGAATGTGCATTTCCAACCTTCCAAGAATACGGAATCTGGCTTTAAGCCGTCCAAAGGCATTCTCAACTACTCTTCTCCCTCTAGAGAGACTAGTGTTATAATTGCTGCAAACATGGTTGCAGTTTTGGGATACGGCTTTTGTAGGGTTGGCTTTAATGGAAAGGCAGCATCCCCTACTACACAGAAAGGAACTTCTGTACCATCAAAATTCCTGGATAACTTCCATAAAATTTCATTTTTGGTTACATAATCATAAAGAGCGGAATTTTGAAAAATGTACGAATCATTGCTCCTGCCTGTAGAGTCTACACTTATGTATAAAAATTTATATGCATAGTCTACCAGTGCCAGTAGAACTATACTATAAAACTGTCTATAGTTGAAGTAACATGTTGCCTTTTCTTTTTCTGGATGTATTCTAATGTGGCAACCATCCACTGCCCCAATGCTTTGCTGAAAGCCCCATGCATCTTCAAAGTCAATGACAGCCGCCCTTACAGCATCCTCTGTTTCGGGCAGTTGAATGAAATCTGGCATACATATATCAACAAAAACCTTTGTAAATTCCAGAACGATATCTGTTACTGAGGTCTTGCCCACATCAAACAAATTAGCAATGGTTCTATACTCCGCCGAGGACGATAGCGCATATAATGCTATCGCTATTCTCTTTTCAACAGATATACACTCTTTTAAATTTGTATCCATGCGTCCAATAAACATTAAGTTTTCGCACAGGAAAGCATAAGTTTTTTTGCCAACGCGAAAATTCTTGTGCCATTCTTCATCAGACATGGGTATTACAATATTAGTCCACCAATGGTCACTTTTGTTCAACGAATTGATGCCTCTCAGATTGTACGTGTGCATTAAATTTAAAAGCATTGCTTCTTGAAGCAATTTCTCAGTAAGCATTTTTCTGCGACGTAATAACTGCAAAAGTGCAGGAGACGCATTTGATATCGCTGGGACTAACTCCATTTTTCCAGAATCAAAACAAACGTTTGAATACTCTCTACACCAGCCAGTTTTCTCTTACGTAAAATCTGGTTCTAGAGTATTTTTAACCCGGATCAGTGGTAGTCAATGCGAACAGCGAGAAAAGGGAAATGGGTTAACTTTAACTCGGATCAGCGGTAACCCGGATCAAATGTTGCAGTGCGAACAGGGTTTTAATGGCTGTTCGGATACCCAGAAGAATTACGGGTATTAGTTCTGACCATCTGTCAGTATTTTCATGAGCTTTTAAAGCAGACTTTACATGCCGGTGGAAGCGTTCGACAAGTCCATTTGCAATTGGATGATAACTAGTTGTTCGGATCTTTTGAGTGCCCAGTAAGCGAGTAAATTCCGTGAACATTGAAGAGCGAAACTGGGGTCTTGATCAGAAGTTATTATCGATGGACATCCGAAACGAGAGATCCAAGTGTTGAATATTTCACGGCATACGGTTGGTGCTTTAATGTCAGATATGGGTACTGCTTATGGCCATCTGGAAAAGCGGTCAATCATAGTGAGAATGTATGTTTTACCGTCAGATGGTGGCAAGGGACCCACAATATCTACATGAATGTGCGAAAATCTGGCATCAGGAAGAGAAAATGTACCTTGAGGCATTTTGGTGTGCCTGTGTACTTTTGATTTTTGGCATGATTCACAGCACTGCACCCAAATTTGACACTTCATATTAGGCCATACATATCGCGCACAGATGAGCTTGGTTGAAGCTGCGATTCCTGGATGCGCCATGTTATGCAGATGATCAAATATTAGTTTACGAAAGGAAACAGGAACGAATGGACGTGGAACACCTGTTGAAGTATCACAAAGTAAATTGCAGTCCGCAGTTTGGCATGGTTTGAACTCCAATTTTAAAGAAGATGTATAAGGTTATATAATCTTATTGATGAATTTATATCTATATAATTATATATCTATATAATTATTGTCTTTGAGAAATTTTTGAGTTTCTGGATCACTTCTCTGTGCCTTTGCAAATTCTTTAAAATTTAAATTTGCAGCTTTGGTAATCGACTCAATTTCAATTCGCGAGAGTGTATCTGATACTACATTTTCTGAACCTTTCACATGCCGAATGTCTGTAGAGTACTGCGAAATGAAATCTAAATGGCGTAACTGTCTTGGGGAACATTTATTTGGATTTTGTTTAAAAGCATGAGTAAGTGGCTTTTGCTCTGTATATATTACAAAAATTTGCCCTCTAACATGTGTTTGAATTTCCTAATAGCAGAGTAAATTCGAACAATTCCCTATCATAGGTTGACCAATTTTGTTGACTTTTGTTTAGTTTCATTGAGAAAAAGGCTATTGGTTCCCACCGTCCATGCGATAGTTGAGATAAGGTTCCGCCTATAGCAACCTCTGAGGCGTCTACATATAAGCTTAATTGAGCTCCTGCAATGGGATGTCTCAAAAGAGTGGATTTTGCAATCGCGTTTTTCGCGTCAATAAAGGCTTTTTCTGCTTCTTCATTCCATTTAAGTTGTTCTGCCGCTTTGCGAACCTTGGAATGAGATTTCTTTTTATTTGTATGTCCTTCTAAAAGTTGTACTATAGGAGCAAGTATATGCGCAGCTTTGGGTATAAAACATCGGTAAAAGTTGAACATACCTAAGTATCTGGTTTTGGAAAATTTTGGATACGATGTACTTTATCGGGTAGAGGTTTTATTCCGTTTTCCCAAAGATTAAATCCTAATACCCTGTTCGCACTGACAAACTTAACCGTAGTTTATGTAACTTGGTTTAAGTTAACGCACTTGTTCAACGCACGGTGTTCGCACTGGATTAGAAACTCAGTTAAAATACTATCGAAACCATGATAGTAAAGTACGGTTAATGCTACTGGTTTCTAGGCTATTTCAGCATTTGTTTATGTTTATATTCCGCAACAGTTCAATATGATGGATGCAACTTTAATATCAGCTCTCGTGAAAAGACGGAAGCTTTTGCGATTGCAATTAGTGCAAAAATTAATAATGATTTACGTTTTACATTCCCTTCAATTTAAAAACGTATACTGCTTGCCAAAATCTGATAAGTGGTGGACTGATATTGTTTTCCCTCTGTCGGACAATGAATTCCGAAAGAATTTCCGCGTAGGGAAGAAAACGTATCATTTTATCTGTGAGAAAATGACCATTATCGGAAGGCAGGACACGAACTGCAAATCGGCTATTCCGCTTGATAAACCGATAGCGGTGGCAATTTATAGCCTATCGTCTTCTGCCGAATTCAGAACTATTGCCAATTTGTTCGGCATTGGCAAATCTTCAGTTTGCGAAATTGTAGAAGAGTTTTGCACTGTGTTTGTGCAAATGTTCCTTACAGACTTCATTTACCTTCCGAAAGACGAAGTAGCCCTGCAGGAAGTTGTGAATGATTTCTGGGAGGCCTGGAATTTTCCCCAATGTTTAGGCGCTATTGATGGATGCCACATCAGAGTGCAACCGCCGAAAAAGCATGCCCAATGCTACTACAATTACAAATCTTTTTATAGTCCTAATGGCTATTGTCCTAATGGCAGTAGTTGATTATGCATACAAATTTCGATACATAAACATTGGCTTCACAGGCAGAAATAATGACTCTTTTGTATTACAAAATTCGGCTCTGCACCCATTTTTGACTGAAAATTCTCTATTGTGGAAATTGGCGAAAGATTTCAGCGGCATCCAAGTACCCGTATGTTTGGTAGGAGATGCAGCCTTCCCCTTACTTCCCACTCTGCAGAAACCTTTCCAGGAATCTGACAATATGCCAGATATCTGTATTGAATATAATAGTCGCTTAAGCAGAGGGAGACGAGTTGTTGAGAATGCTTTCGGTCGCCTCAAAGCGAGGTTCAGAATGCTACATGAAATGGAAACACACGTGGAATAAAAGTATTTCCATTGTGCAGACAACTTGCGTCCTCAACAATGTCTGTGAAATATTTGGGGATGCTATTGATCCTAGTTGGTATCCTCCAAATCCACGAAAAAAGAAAAAGGATGATAAAAAAGTGTCTGTAGCTGGGGAAACAGATGAACATGCAAGCTCGATTAGAGATGCTGTAGTATCGTTTCTGTTTGCTAACCCATTATAATCATTAAGTTTCATTTTTTCACCGTTTCTTTTCTTAAAATTTGTTAAATATTAAATATAATTTGCATTTGATGTTTCAAAAAATCATTTACAAAACTTGTATACCCCAAAGCAGAATACTACTAAATTTGCGATGTACGTTGCAGAACAGATGCCTGAGCTGCAGAACAATTCTGTTCAAATGTGAGAAGAAGACTTAGATAAATTTCTGCAGCAGTTATAGATTTATGTGAAATTCCTGCTGAAAGTCTGTGGAAGCTGCAGGTTTTCTACAAATATCTTCCAACTCAAAATAGAATTTCGCACGAATTCTGCAGATTTCTTTGAATCAAAAGAAAATCTAAAGTTCTCGGAAATTACAATAATGTAACAGAAAGCTCGCGAAAAATGTTGAATTCTATAAGTCAGGAAATTTAGATTTACTTTCAAATTAAAGAAACCTTCAGAATTTGTGCAAAATTCTATCTTCAGTTGGAAGATTCTAGTGGGAAATCGGCAGATTCTGTGAATTTTCATTCTAAATATGACAAGATTCTGATTTTTCAAGCATTTTTGGTTGCCATTTTCCTAATTTTTCCCAATCGATCTTCACCACTGCAATTTCCTTCATAAACGTATGTTTTGGAAACATGCCAACATTGAAACACTTCCATCGCCGAAAATTGAGTCTTGTGATACAGTGGGCTCTATGTTTAATGACTTTCAACGGACCACAAAAAATCGTCTTTAAGTAGAAATAGTCTTTAAATAGAATGCTTTTAACACTGTAGAGGACCATCTGGGACGGTGGAAAGCCGTCGTTAAATAGAGCGTCCTTAAACGGAGAGCCAACTGTATTTCAATCTTTCTGCATCCTTAAAATATTTCAATCATTAGGAAAGTTTTGAAGTGTTTTTTTATGCTACCCAAGCTTGACTCATTTTATTATTTTAGTAATTTATTTATTAACATTATTTTAATTGCTCCTTCATGCCATGTAAAAAAAAAACAATTTGACTCCCAGGTTTGGATTTTTTAAAAATTTTGCATCTTTATTCTTTCTATGCATTTTAGAAAGCATATAAAATATTTTTGGAGAATCTCAATCAGTTTAGGTTCCACAGAAATGCATAAAAACAGTGAAATCTTTAAAAATTGAAAAAAAAAAAAAAAAAAAAAATCTCCCGTATGAAGTGGTTTTGATTTAGGGCTCCAGATTTGTGGAAAAGCTCATGTTAGTAGCATCGTTTACAGTACATGCAGAACAATTTTGGTCAAATGATTTAACGTTGCAGAACATTGACAAGTATTCTGCTTTGAGGCTTGATATTTAAATTCACTATTTATCATATTTAATGTCTGTTAATGACAAGAGCAGAAAGTTCCGTAATTTGTCTTTTACATTGATATTAAGTTGTGTTATAACTTTTCAAAATTTACTATTCTATAGCATTTGCATGTTAAAATATTTCAAAAAGTTTATTTACAGTTATAATAAAAATAGATTATTCATGAAATTTACTATAACATATTTTGTTATCTTAACGTATCATCTTTTTGTGACCTAAATGTGAATTGAATAAAATCTTTCATTGTCTACAAATTTAAAGGATAGCAAAAATTCTAATATTTCAATGTTGTATAGCAACAATCTCATTTTTTTTGGTTATATTTTAAATTGTATATAACAGAAGTTGTAGCAAACATATATATATATATATCGTTTTGTAATTATATTCAAATATGTCTGCTGTACATGTTTTCGAGAGTGATTTATTTGTAGATAGCACAAAGTTTCAACTGCACAAACTAGATACATATTTTTACAAATTGTATTAAATGGTTCATCAGAAATGGTGAAAGTAATATAATTTCCTCATTGGTAATACTGTAATAAAATTTTTTTTCATTCAGTAGTAGTCTTAGTTGACCAAGGATTATCTAATAATATTAAAATATTTATGCATGAAATACAGTGGACGCCGGTTAATTGAATCAACCGCCTTAATTGATCAAGTCGTCAAAAACGGAACAAAATCCAACTATAATGAATTCTGCTTTAAGGAATCAAAGCTGTTTAAAACAAGCGTGATTAATAAAAGCGGCGGCCACTGTATATGTTTTCAACAATGATATGTTAGGTCACATATATTTGTTTTTATGCGCAATTTAAAGTTACTTCTTTTCGCTCAATTATTATATTAAAAAAAAAAAACAAGTACACACAAGCCTAAAAAAGATTTTAATCTAGCAACAAACCTCATAAAAAAATATCCAAAATCGATTCCTGCAGCCATGGAATATTGATTACTTTATTGGGACTTACACCATACATTTTCTTAACTACTTATCAAGAGATTAGTTTTCTCCTTTTAAAGTAGTGTTTTTTCCCTTTAAATTATTATAGCATTTTTCCCTTCGCACAAACTTTTCTAGACAACTGACAACAATTTGTGAAATGATTGTACAGTAAACTCTCGATTATCTGCAAAATAGGTTGGCACGGTAACCGCGGATAAGTGAAACCACGGATAATTCGAATAGTAGGTAAAAAACGATATTTAGTGTATAATATAGATAAAAAATATTAATGACAGTCAAACATTCATTCAAATTATAACTAAAAACATTGCATCTATTAATACTGAATATAAAAAATATATGTTAATTCTAAAAGCGAACAACAACACAATCACAAGTCTCAAAAAATAAATAAATGTGACAGGAATAATTTGACCGCCGATAATCGGGAGTTTACTGTATTTCTTATATGCATGTTAGTTTAAAAAGCCATTAGTAATAGGATATAAAGTAACAATGTTGGTTTCAAAGAAAAAAATCATTTATTGCATTTTTTCCATTTTTTTTTTTTTTCATCAATTCAATTTGTAACTTTCCAATTTCTAATTGTTGTTCCATTAACTCATACAATTTTTTATCAGTTTCTCCCAGCTCTTGCTTTGTGCTTTTGTAGTCCTCAAAAAGTTCATCTAGAAATTTAGCTTTCGTGTTTTTCTTCCTCTTATTTTCTTTCTCTCTTTCCTCAGAAAAGGAGTATTCAGCTCTTGCCACAGCCTGAAAGAATATAAAGAATATACATCAATGTTTTAAATGCACGTAAGATAACTTTGATACATAAAATGAACCAGACAGAAGAGTTGGCTTTTTTTTTGGGGGGGGGGGGGACTTTCTGACTCTTTTATGGAATGAAAAAGGTGGAGGGATCCAATGTACAAAAGAAAGGTTGGTAATAGTCGACATGATGTTTTGAAAATGAACACAATTTCAGTTTAATTTTGTGAAAAAAATGTATTTAAATAAAAGGCAATTATTTTGCACACTTTCTCACAACCTATAATTAAGTTTGAAAATAAAGGGGGCAGCACAAACTGTAAACCATAAACCAAATAATGCCAAGTATTGAAAAATTCATTGGCTTGAGAAGTTGGAAATGAAATTAAAACAACTTTAAAATCAGTAATTATTAAGTCTGATAATAAATCTTGCATATAACAATATCAAAATATTCAGCTATGTTTACAGTTTAAGCAATATGGTGCAGCCACCACATATGTTGGCTAATTTTATGTGATTAATGTAATCTAACTTTTTCACTTAGCAACTGCACATTCCCTCTTAAGCAAGATTCACACGTCGTGCGTAAAGGCACGTGAGCTCTGCTTGTTTCTTCCTAAAACCAGTTTTTGGTCGGTGTTGCCATGACAGCAAGCCGTATTGTACGGGTCGCACTGACGTGTCAAGAAGCTAGATCTCTGACATCCGTAGAGTTTGGAATCTCATTTCATCGGTTTCCACGAGATGAGCACGCTCTCTCTATTGGGAATAGGTCCGTTTATGTGGGCTGGGATCAGTTTCGGAGAACGCCGATTTTTATACCCTTGAAACGTATTCAAAATAAGCGCTAATAAAAAACCAAACAACAAAAGGCTTGTGTGGGAAAAAAAACTTTTGTGCTGTTGAAAGGTATTACCAGGGATGATATCGGACTCAAGCAAAAATTTCTGAAGATTGCATAGAAAAGTCATTTTAAAAGTTTTTTTTTTTTTTTAATTATTCAGCTTTAGAATCTGTTGTCAGCTGAAAATTTTCAGAAATGGCAACCCAAAATTTTCAGATTATAAACACCCCTGGGTACCTGAATAGAATTTTTCAACTGAAAGAGATACCGTATTTTGTAAACCAGAAGGGCCTGCTTCTGGAGAAGGAGGGTCAGGAAAAGTCTCTTCAAAATTGCTTGACATGTCCATTTCAGCACCTAAAAGTAAAAAAATATCAGTAAGAAAACAGCATTTTATGAATGAGCTTGCATGAAGAATCAGTATTCGATTAAATTCTGCTCCACATTTTAGAAGTTAATCAGTAAAGGAATTCAAACACAATAAAGTATGGTTTATCAGTCTTTCATTGAACTGAAGTGAAACAATGTACAGTACACGAATTTTTCGTGAGCATTGAATTTAGAGCTAAAGTGAATTTCTCGCTCTCAACACGAAAATATATGGAAAGGAATCGTAATGCTAAATTTCGGCTTTGTTATTGACTATTAAACATTAATTCTTGAATGTACCTTCGTCCTTTTAGCATCACTAACTGCGCAAGTTCCCACATACCGCACTATATACATAGCATTGTTAGTGTGTATATATCACCACTCCTCATTTTTCATTTATTTATTCTAAATATGAAAGGTGATGAAATATTGTGGCACCTGGGCATGCTGTTTCATCTAAAGTTTGAAGATGGAAACAAAAAGCGAAAGTTTGCAACAATTTAAGAAAAGTTTAAGAATCTTGATACGCTTGAACAAATACGAAGTGGGTCAAAGGTAGCGCGACAATTAGGTATGGGTGAATCTTTAATGTGTAGTCAGGGGCGGCATTTCAGCATTTCGTTTGGGGGGTCGAGTTTTTTGAACATGAATTTCCTCAGTACGGTATAAAATACATATTGGTTAACAGGAAGTGATAATAAAATGGTTTTAATGTTAAGAACAATAAAGCAATATTGAAGTTGAGACACAAAAGTTATCTACTATAAAATGACTGACCTGATTGAAATAGTCAAAAAACAATGAAACAAGAAAGTTATATTAAAAAACACATTCCTTTCAAATTCCGCTCTTTAAAGTAACCAAGAAAACTTTTCAAATTGGGCTAGTATTCATTTAGCGTCATTAAAAAGTATAGTCGCAATTCACAAAACAATTCCTCTTCCTTCGTGCTATACATCTTATTTATAAGTGTAATATTTTCCTTTTCGCTTTATATAACCGATCTACATAATATTGGACAGATCAATGATAAATATATCTCATCAAATCCTGTCTCAATTTTTTGAGAAACTGAATTGATCATTTTATTCAAAATAGTGATTTAATATTTTGACTAAAACTTCATGTGATTTTGTTACCTCTTCTACATTGGCATACAGTAAAAACTGTTATGGAAAGTTCTGTCACAAAGTTTTACACTTTGTTCAAGGGATCAAGCATGCATTAGTGTGAAATCAATTATCAATCCAAGAATTAAGGTTAGCGGATTGAAATTTTTATGATAGAGTGTGGCATTGTTCAAAAAACGCTCCGCAGTATAAATAAAGTAAAGAAAAATTCAAACAAAGTCATACATATTAAAATGACATCAGATTTTCTATGATTGAAAAGGTCACTTTCCAGTAATTCTTCCACGGGGTTTTTATAGATTTAACTTTTGAATACCATCGTGTGTCACTCAGAGATTGTCAAGTAAAGAGCCTCATGATATATTTGTTGATGTGAAAGTATTTTTTGATGTGGGATGTTTTTCATAAAGAGCATATCTTTACAAAGAGTTTCTAAGAAAGCAAATAATGTTGCTAAATCGAGTGGCTAAAATATGTTTCTAGTACAAGGAATCAATAAACACTTATTAGCTTAACATTAAGTCATAATATGAGCATAAAATTTTATGTAAAATGACATGGAGTTTACGCGTAACAATTGCGCAGTCTAAACACTGTACGGGCATCTCATAGAAGATTCACCATCATAGCACAGAGTACACAATTTTGAAATATTTAACCCATATGAAGAGATTACTTCTTTAGTTAAGGATAACAATTATTCTCCATCTGTTTTTTCTGTTCTTAAAATGCAAGCAAATAATTTTCTAAATTATCTAAATTGAATTTAGCCATTTTTTTTATTATTCTTAGTGAAAAATTTGGGGGTGCAACCGCCCCCTCTCGCTCCCCCTATTTGCCGCCCCTGTGTGTAGTATAGTTAAAAGTCAAGAGAAGGCAATCCGTATAAGTCAAGGGGTTTCCGGAGGGGTGTTACCATAGATGTAAATGTTATAAAAGTAACTACGAAGCTACTGTATTTAAAACTATATTAGAATGAAGATCAGATTGCGCAGGATAAATCATCATTTTCATTTTTTAAGTTATAAATGTAACTCATTGTACTTACTACAAAATGCTCTTACAGTGCAATGCTTTATTATTACTATATACAAACAGTACAGTATAACAAAATTTAAAGTACTATACGCAACATACTGTTTTATTTTTATGTCTCTCTCTGCCATTGATCATTGATTTTGCGCATCGTAACAGTAATTTATGTTGAATAATGCAACTTTTTAAAAAATATGGTAAAAATTCAGTTCTTTACGTGAGTAATGTTAATATATAGTTAAAAATGGTCAAAAAGTTTATAAGGATTTTAAAATGTCTAAAATGATTGGATGTGTCAATAAAAAAAATCATATTTACAATACTTTTCCACAATGCGAAATTTTGACTTAGGCAAGGATTCTTGGCACGCCTCCCTCTAGTAAGTCAGGATTCGACTGTATTATTGAAATGGTAAATCATAGATTTATACAAGTGAAACCAAGTTATTCAAATTTTGGGCATTTATAATACTTGTAAGTGTCTTAATAGTTTTTATGCAACTAATTCAGTTTTCAATTATGAATGACATTAAGTTCATGAAATCTTTTCCTTACCCCCACATTTAATCTTCTGCAC
Organism: Uloborus diversus; assembly: GCF_026930045.1. NCBI lineage: Eukaryota > Metazoa > Arthropoda > Arachnida > Araneae > Uloboridae > Uloborus > Uloborus diversus. The sequence goes on along the minus strand of NC_072739.1, from coordinate 48,340,444 downwards.
ACCCTCAATAAAACCGAGAGAGTAGGAAAATAACTCTTTTTTTGAATCTTAGGATGAGAAAACAACATATTCTCAACGTATAAACCATGCATTTTTTTAAACTGTAAAAACTATAAATGATTCGGAAATTTAAGAAAATAGTTTTTAAACTGATACTGCCAAATATATACAAGGACAAAAGAAATAAAATTGCATCAGTTAGTGCACAGTCAAAAGACGGTTTCTTCTTTTTGAGCAATGTTTAATATTTAATTAGAAACTTTAAATATGAATTAAAATATACATTACTAATATTTTTATAAATATAAATTACAATTAAAAAAGGAATATTATATTACTTGGTTATATTAATGATGTATTACACATCATTAAAATATAGTACATGACTTTTTGGTTATTTTAAATAATAAATGAACACTATTACTATGATTAATATATTTGTTATAATGAAAATACCATAGTTGGCATGTATCATACCTTCTTCTATTGTGACAGTTTCTTCTTGAGACATATCTAAATTTAAACTATCTCGAACCAAATCTGCGTTATAAGACGGTAGGCATCCTAGGATTCTATTAACAGAATCATAGAATCTCCATTTTGATGGAGTGCGCCCATGTTGGGTTTTTTCTGCCCTCTATATAGACAAATAAGAGAATCATTAGAACTTTGGTAAAAATTTGATAGATTATGGCAATGATGTAAAAGTTGCAAAAATCCTTTTTATGAAGAATCCTTATATTTACAAATCAAATTGCAGATAAGCAAACATACCGTAAGGGTTAGGGGTATGTAAAAATATTCTTAAACAGTAAATGCTGGAGACGTACTGAGTACTCGGCCAAATTTTGATCAGATACTCGGCCAATACCGAGTAGTTCGAAACAATAAAATATCGTTCAAGACAGATTTTACAATCGATAAAAATTGATTACAAGCATATAGTATACTGCAATCATTTGCAATTGCTATGTTCATAAAATAAGACTGTATTCTATGTATAAGTTGAAAAAGAAACACTTATAAATTGAAATCAGAGTACAAGTTAAGTACTTTTTCTGTATCACATATTAGTGTAGGACAACTTACTTTTGGTCAGGAATATTCTAAGGGATCCTAAAGATAAATATCATGACTCATAACAAAAAACCCTTTCAATTATATCGCAACCTAATCACTTGAACACTTCACTGCAAATTTTTAAAATCTTGGTTTTGCAGATTTAAATTTTCCCATAATTATAACAATGAAAAGAAGTAAAGTTAAGTTATTTTTTAAGAGTAAGAAAAAGGTTGTGACTTTGGGTAAAGAAATACTTAGGAGAAAAATGCTATTAAAATATTTTAATAATTGAAATTACTGCACAAAATGCGAGATTAAAAATTTAAAGACATCCGACAAAAGTCGGATTTTTTTTGTCATATGTCTTTACATTCATGAGTTCACATTTTAGGCACTGAGAAAGACGTTCCTTGTAACACAGAAACATGTGACTGCAGTGTTCCTGCATATTTGGGCTTTTAACGTTGCTTTATGTATTTTAAAAATTACTTACGTTTATCAGAATAGAACTATAATAGATTGATACAATTTGTTTTAATTCCAACTTGATTAATCATACCTTTTATTTAATTGTTTATTGTTAATTTTTAAAAGAACTTTTTTGTAAAGTTTTTGACAAACTAAATTTCTTACATAGTGTGCAATCAAATTTCACCTGGAATTTTGTTTTAAAATCTATTATATGGCCATGGAGGTTTAAACTACTACTCCAATAAGTTCAAAATTCATCATGTGTGTGTCGTTGGTTTTTAAAACATAATTGGTACTCGGTACTCGGCCAAAGTACTACGCTGAACGTCTCTATTAAATGCATTTATTTTCACGAGCTTGCAGCAATCTCGAAAATTTCAGCCCTACAAAATATTCTTTTAAAGAAAGCAATTCTGTTCATATACAGTTTGAAAATTGGAAGAGACAGATTTTCCAAAAGGATTAATTTTGGTAATGTCAAACAAGAGCTCCCAAGTGCAGTAAAACATTCATCAGTTCAAAAATTTTAAGCCATGGGATGCTGATAACATTGTCTATGACTTTTTTGAAGCAGCTAGGATGAATTCTGAAGAAAATTATTGAAAATCTCCATGTTTATTATTGCAGGAAAAAGGTATAAAAGCAAAACCCTGTGCACCCGATATGAACTGCTCGAACATTTCAATACCCCATGAAGTCTCCCCTGGCTATTAAAATATTTTAATAAGGAGATGGCTGCGCCATCTCCTAAATCTTTATGTAGGTGACTGGCAAAAATCTACTCGTGTAAATTAAAGGGAGCAAAAATTACCAAAAAGTCCTTACACTATGTTATCCATACCCAAATTGTTTTCAGTCATTCATTTATCCCCCCCCCTCCCCAAGAATCTACAGCCCTGGGCCTAACCCAGTTTATAGGTAGAAACAGGCCTGTTAAGCTTAGCATACCCATAATAAAATAATTGTTATTTCATGTAATAAGCTGCATTATTCATTTAAATTCATATAACTCAATTAACTAAGAACTTTCTACTCATTAAAGCATACATTTTATTAAATCTAAACTCATAATGTAGTTTTTATTCAGAAACAAATGTTTTAATGTTCAACACTATGCCCAGTCCACACTCATTTTTTCTGCTATGTAGACGATTTTTGGATAGACCCAAACTGTTTTAAATGTTGTATAATGGAATTTTGTTCGTTCTTGAAGTTTCAAACAGCCTTTTCTTAGCATAGGATTTTGGCTTGCGTGATTGTTAAAAGCGTTAGTCTGAAGTATAGATAACGAATCGATTGAATTTGAAAAGTGCATTACAGTAGCGCATTGAAAATCCAAACACATTCTCATTCACACAAACATTTCAGAAACTTCCACAATTGCTGAGGAACAGACATATTTTTTTAATTAATTACATACAATGATTAAAGAAATGAAAGAAAGTACAATAAATAGAGGTGAGGTATTATATTTCTCAGCTCAACCGGCTTTGAAACATTACTTTAACTATACTTAAGTGTATGAAAGACTTGGCTGGAAGGAAACAAAACTTTCAAAGTCAGACGATATTTTCAAATGAGTTTTTACCAGTTTTTCCCAACAAAAAAGATTTTAACTGCAAATTAGTTTTTTTTAATGGAATTACATAGCATAATGCACATATACATTTGTATAACCACTTTCTTTGATCAAATAGCATCCTATTTTCCTGAATTAGATTTAATTTTAGAAACCTGAACTGCCTGTGTAATGGTCTCTGTGAAAACTAATCATATTTTTTCAGCAAATGAAAGATCAACGAATTCGAATGGCATGAAGTTTACTGAACAATGCTTTTGATTAGGATATACAATTCAAAACAAAGCAAATTAATACTTATACATGCATACACATAAATGTTTCAGTTACTTATAAGGTATTTTTAAAATTTTCTGGGTATACATTTTTTTTAAATTTAAATGAAGAGCTACTAATTATAACAACATTTACACATATTTTGCAAAAAATACAAATATTAGATGTTTACAACACCATCCTTCAACAGTATACTGATTTCAACAGTATTTGTAAAATAAGTTTGATTGCTACTCGATTCTGAGATTTCAAGCAGCTTTAGAAATCAGGTAAACTGAAAAAATAAATAAATATCAAAACATTTGCATACTAACCTGAATCTTTTCGTCGAGTTTTGAATTTTTAATTTGACTTCGATATGATCTCTGTCGAAATTGTAAATTTTCATTTTTTGACTAATACTTTCATATATTAAGCGATTTCTCTTCGCTCTTAATAAATCAGTTTGTCTTTCTCCCCATAAGTCTATGAGAAGTTGAGTTTCACTATCCAACCAATTTGGTTTCCGACCTTTTTTTTTCTTTTGCCGCAGCCATTATCAAAAAACGCACACAGAAGAAGAAAGGAATTAACTGCGTTTACTATGGTTAACTCACTTGGCCAACGTGGTTCAACTTAACTGAGTTTGAAACTCAGTTAAACCTGTTTTGTTGCCAGATTTAACCAAGTAAGTTTCTTAACTTGGGTTAAGTCTCCAATGCGAACAGGGTTTCAGAAGTCTATAGTTGACACACCAAATATGCACTTTTGTACGTTAATACAGAGACCGTATTCATCTAATTTTGAAAATACGTTTTTCAAATGTTGGTGATGCTCTTCAGGATTTTGAGATGCTATTAGTATATCATCGACAAAGGCGTAAACTCCTGGTAATCCTCGAGTAATTTCGTCTGAAAAACGTTGAAATGTAGTACTCGCGTTACGGAGGCCGAACTGCATCACAGTACTTTCAAATAGGCTAAAAGGAGTGCAAATTGCAGTTTTGTGAATATCGTCCGGATGAATAGGAATTTGGTGGTACGCTTTTATTAAGTCAATTCGACTAAAAATTTTTGTTCCGTGTAATTCAGCTGTAAAATCCGCAACACAAGGGATGGGATATTTATCTTTCATTGTTTGAGAGTTTAGAGATCTAAAATCACCAACTGGTCTACACTCTAAAGTTCCTTTCTTGGGAACCATGTGAAGTGGCGAAGCGTAGTTGCTTTTCGAAAGTCTTATATGTCCTAGATGCATCATATTTTGAAATTCTTGCTTAGCAATTTTAAGACGATCTGGAGCTAACCTTCGAGGTTTTGCTACTACGGGAGGACCTTTTGTTATTATGTGGTGAACAGTATTGTATTTTACTGTTTGATGTGGATTAGGTAATTTGGTTATAGCAGGAAATTCTCGCAACAATTTATGATATTCTGTATCCCCAGAAAGAGAAATTTGAACCGAATGTAATATCGAATCTTTAATTCGGTCTGCTGATTGCAATTTTGTTTTCATATCTCTCAGACACTTATTGCGGAGATCTAGCACCAATTCAAAATAATGGAGGAAATCTGCTCCAAGAATAGGTGAACTAACATCTGCAATCAGGAAAGTCCGTAAAAAGTTTCGTCTTAAATTCAGATTCAGCAATAAGGTTTTCTGACCATAAACATTAATGTTGGAAGAATTTGCTGCCATAAGGGTTTGTTGCGTGGCATTTCGTTTCTGGTAAATATTAGCAGGAATTAAACTGACGTTTGAACCTGTGTCAACCAGAAAAGATATATTTGTTGTCCGGTCACGAATGAACAAGCGACGTGATTCCTTAGGCAAAGAATAAGTCGCCGCTATTCCTTGCTCGTTTCATTTCCCTGGCACTTCACTTGCAAGGTTTCACGCATTTTTCTTCTTTACATTTGTCTCCAAAGCGTCTATGATACCAACAAATTGAAAAATCACGCTTACGAGAGACACTCCTTTCGCGAGACCCATTGTTTCTGCGATTGGGCGGACGACCGCGAGAATAGGAAAGACGATCAATTCTTCTATTTAACTTTTCAATTTCGCGAAGAAATTTAGTCTCAAGTGTTGGTTCACTTTTATTAGACACTGCAAAAGTCTCCGTGGAAGATGGTGAAACTTCTATGATCCTATCGGCAATTTCTGCAGCTTTGTCTATTGTAAATTCGGAAACTGCAGCTAAAATTGTTTGGACTGAAGATGGCAAACGCTGCAAAAATGACTCTAGCATCAAATTTTCATCTACATTTAAAATTTCGGCGCGACGTTCCGTAGCAATTCAGATGGTTTGCGAGAGCCTAATTCTTCCCCTGAAAGTAACTTTCGAATTTCCTGTTGGGATGATTCCCCGGACCGATTTATAAGTTCTTTCTTAATATGGGAATAAGAATCGGTTTTATCTGGTTTCATTAATACATCTCTTATTAAAAAAGCTGTATCAGGAGGAATATGTGCAACTACGTAATTGTATTTTGTTTTCGAATCAGTTATGGGCTTTGGAGTAGCAAGTTCAAAAGTAATTTCGCACATTACAAACCATAAACTAGGATCTGATCTATGGTACTGGGGTATTTGTACTGCGCTTATTTCAGACATGGTACAAGGTTCAGATTCTTAAGGTTCAGACATTGAATGAATAGTATTAAGACATATAAATATAGTACTATAACATAAATGCGTAATTTATACTGTTAATGGGAATTTGGCATTATAATCACAAACTCGACATATACACAACTGAAAAATGCAATGTGAAAAATTATCAAGCCTACTATATTTTTAAAGATAAAACTTCATGGTTGGTTGGTTGGTTTGTTTATTTTTTATGGCGCAAGAGCCCTTCAGGGCTATACTGCGCCAAACGTTTTTTGGGATAAAATATATAGATAAGTATAGGAGTAAGCGTGTTTTCAGGTGAAAGCTATAAACATAGGTAGTTTAAAATAAGTAATAAAAAACAAGTAGACATTAAAAACATTTAGATAACGTATGAAATAATATGTTGGATAAAACACCTTGAATAACAAGAAAAAGACAAATCACATTTTAACGGCACAAACACTAAATTAAAAGGGAGAATCTAATCTCCTGGAGGAAGGAGTACGAATTGCAATGGGGTGGGTCCCCCAGCAACTCCTTCAAAGAGGGGTTAAAATTATTAAAATATTTAAAACGTGTTTGGTTAAAATTAGGGCAGTTACTTAAAATATGTAACACTGTCTGATTCACATTACATGTAATGCACGTTGGAGCTGGTTCGCGACATAAGAGGTATTTGTGAGTGAACCTTGTGTGACCAATGCGAAGTCGAGCTAGTAATACTTGTTGTCTCCTGGTAAGTTGTAAAGATGTGAAACCTTTAGCCGAGGGCTGGATAGAATGCAATTTATTTTGTGTTTCACGATTCCAGGACCGCTGCCAATGCGTGTTAAGACATTCAGAAATTACGTTTTTAATGTCGTCAAAAGGGACAGTGTCATCAACCAGGATACTTGCGGCTTTGGCAGCTGAATCGGCTGCTTCATTGCCTGCAATTCCCACATGACCAGGGACCCAACAGAAGAGAACATGAAATTGGTTTTTTATAAGATTTTTGTATAAATGATATGACTGAAGGATAATAGGGTGGCTGTTATTGTTGCAGTGAGTGATGGCTTCCACTGAACTCTTTGAGTCAGTGTATATCACCCATTTTTTGTAATTGGATTGGGTTATGGATTGGAGAGATGTAGATATGGCTTTAATTTCTGTAGTAAATACAGAGCAAGATGGGTTTAATTTTTCTGCCGTAACGTGACCATCCACTATTGTAGAAAAGCCGACGTGTTCGTTTCCTTTTGATCCGTCAGTGAACATGGTAATCAGAATATTTACATTTTGTATCAGAAAATATTTGCTGGTAAGCAGCATTAGAGGTAGTCTCTTTAGGGAATTTAGCCAGGTCATTGATGGTTGATATATTTACTTCGCACCATGGTTCAATTAGTTCTATTTTATTAAGAGTATTTAAATCTGACAGCTGCAAATCTAAAAGCACCTGGCGCATTCGGATCCCAAACGTTGGGGTTGCAGAAGGACTATGAAGAAATAAGACAACATTAGATGGATTAAAAATATGAAGGTGTAAAGGATGATCAGTGTAAGGTTTTGTTTTGAAGTAGAAGTTCAAGGAAAGTTTGAGGCGTCTATTGTTTAAAGAATGTTCATGAGCAAGAATATGGAGACTGTTGATAGGTGATGTTCGAAATGCTCCTCTGCAGATGCGCAGTGCCTGATTATGTATTGGATCCAGACTTTTCAGGTAGGTTTTTGCCGCGGAGCCATAAATTTGGCATCCATAATCAAGTTTTGAGCGTATAAGAGCCCTGTATATTCTTAACAGAGACTCTGTATCAGCACCCCAAGAAGTGTTCGCTAAGACTTTAAGGATATTTAATTTCAGTAAACATTTCTTTTTTAGCTCTTTTATATGCGGTATAAATTTAAGTTTATTATCAAGTGTGAGACCAAGGAATTTTCCTTGGTCTTATACAGTTATTGGTTGATTGTTAAGGAGAAGACTTGGATCAGGGTGAAGCCCTCTTTTACGGCAGAAGTGGATGCAGAAGGTTTTTTGAGCAGAGAAAGTGAAGCCATTTTCCTCTGCCCATTGTGATACTTTATTTATAGCGATTTGAAGTTGTCTTTCAATGATACTCATGCTCGATGAAGAGAAAGAAATTTGAAAGTCATCAACGAACATGGTACCCTTGACAGCGGGAGGCAGTTGTTCGATTAAGTTGTTGATTGCTATTACAAAAAGAGTTACGCTTAGTACACTTCCCTGGGGAACTCCTTATTCTTGAATGAATGTATCTGACAAAATAGACTTGACACGTACGCGAAAAGTTCGATCTCTAAGAAAATTGGAGAGAAAGATGGGTAGATTACCTCGTAACCCATACTCGTGCAGGGTTTTGAGGATGCCATATCTCCAGGTACGGTCATATGCTTTTTCAATGTCAAAAAATACGCTCACAAGATGTTTTCGTTTGAGAAATGCTTCTCTTATTGATGTTTCGAGAAGCAGTAGGTTGTCTATGGTACATCTGCCGCGCCTGAATCCACTTTGATATGAAGATAGCAGATGGCAAGACTTCAAAATGTACATGAGCCTGGCGTTTACCATCCGTTCCATTACTTTGCAAAGGCAGCTTGTGAGAGCTATAGGTCTGTAACTCTCGGGTTTATCAGATTGTTTGTTTGGTTTAAGAATAGGAATTACTATTGCTTGGCTCCAGAATTTGGGGAATTTGTGCTCAGAATAAATTCTATTGAAAAGACTCAGAATATTTTCTAATGAAGACCTGCTTAGGTTTTTTAACATACTATTGTGTATTTCGTCAGGGCCAGGTGATGTGTTTTTTGATTTTTGTAAAGCAATATCTAATTCTTGAAATGTAAATTTTGTGTTGTATTGATGAAAAATGTTTGAATTAAAATCTAGAACTCTTTGTTCTTTGCGTGATTTGATAGTTAAAAATTTTTTGCAGTAGTTATTTGCACTGGAGACTTCTGCTAAATGAGTCGCCAGGCAGTTAGCCACCTCTTTGTGCTCCGACAAAAGTTGACCATTTTTCTCCAGAATGGGAGCACAAGACGTATTGTAGTTGTATAGTGCCTAGAAGGGGTAGTGTTGTGATCGAAGCGGAAACCGTAGCACCAAAACGGAGGAAACAACTAGGTGGCGCTGATGTCCCCGCCGGCGTCAGAACTACGCTATTCCTCGCATCGTAGCATCGTTATTTATTTTGTAGATTTACAACAAATCTTATCAATCAGGGAAAAAACAATACAAAATGTTTATTCGGAAAATATATTTCACCTAATATATTGATAAACTGAGATAAAATTAAAAAAAAAATGCTGTTAATGAAAAACTTTTGATACATAATTTCTGTTTTCGTTGTGTGCGTCTTTCATCATTTTCGGTGTATCAACGAAACAAAAATAGTTATGATATTTCCAATTTATTTTTGTTAAAATTTGGCAAAGATGTTTTCTCTTTTTTTTTTTTTGCAATTTGTTTTTATGAAATTCACTCCAAAAAAAAAATTTTTTTAAGCATGCAGTTCCTTTAATTCCATTAGTGAATTCAAGATGAAAAAACAGAACAATATTAATAATGTAGTTATAGTAATACATATCTATATCTACAAATTAGTTTTTTGAGAATTAATGCTTCAAAATGTTTTCAGGCAAAAAATTTAGAAAATTAATAATAAGGTACCTATATTTTGATTTATATAGCAGTTATTCAGTTTTGCTCCTTTTTTCTTTTAACATCAAGCATAAAGCATAAGTTAATTCGGAACTCCAGCGCTCGAATACGCTACCTTGCGGTGATTTATAAAACTGCGAATGCAACTAAAACATTGCCACGTTGCGCTCCACGTGTATCTGTTGACGTAAACGCGGTCAGTTTGTTCTGAGTAACGCATTCAACATGTCTAATAAGAACGCCTTCAACAACAGAAATTAATTCGTCCCTTAGTAGTATTCTCGAGCTCCTCAAAATAATGTTAGTTTTCCTTATTTCTTTCAAAAAGTATTAAATGGTGGAAGCGTAAACAAGAAAACTCTGGATTAACAAAATTGGATAACGTTATACCAGGTAAAATTTTTTATTGTTTTGTATGAATTTGTAAGAATATGAGTTTTTTTTAATCTTGAATTAATTTAACTAATCATATTTTACAGCAGCATTTAGTTGGAATGGACAGTATGCAAAATATTTTCTTGAATTTATTATCGTAGAACAAAATGAAAAATTGTTTAACCGAGAAAGAATTTACTTTATTCCTTTTATTCTCAGCTGAAAGGTTTCGCCAAATTTGTTTAGGGTTATAATTTTGGAATTGTGCGAGCAAAGTAGCCTTGGCGAGATTTCGCGTTTTTAGTTAAACCATTTTTAATTTTTATCATGAGTGGAATAAAATGATAGTAAGATTACAGAATTCGATAAGTAAAAAGAAATAATGGTCAATCAACTGAAAAGAAAACTACCACCATATATAAACTGTGAGTACACATTTTATTTATTTTGTTCTGAGTGAATTTGAATAAATATCAGTTTTTCAATTCGATGAAGAAAAAAAAAACGAACTTAACAACATTGACTGGACACTTTTCTTTAACCTAATTCCACATAAATGATTTAAATAACCTTTTTTACTACAGTATCCTACTGAAATAGAAAGTGTGCAAATAAATTTTCTTGAAAATATTTATCGCAGAACAGATTGAAAAATCCAGAAAGAACGTTAAGAATTTGAACAATAAAAAATAAAAGTTCGCCAAAAATCTGTTTATAAGGTTATGGTTTTAAAATTGTGTGAAAGAATAATGTATCTTGACAAGATTTCGCATATCAGGTAAATCATTTCCATGACGAATGAATTAAATGCATGATTTCTTTAGATATCCAATCATATAGTCATAGAAATAAATTATCTAGTGTTAAACGTTACTCTTGACAGTCTGCCACGTATGTGCACTATGTGACAAAAATGTCAACAAATGCCGGAAATGTCACGAAACTGAACTTAATATGTACTAATGTATAGAAAAAACGGTACAAAATGAAAATACCGTTCGAAGCGAACCAAAAATTTATGAATTCCGAATTCAACATCGTGAAAATGGCTGCTTCAGAACAACTTACTGTGTGTTCTGCATTAATTGTTTACTTTCATAATACTTTTTGGTTTCTAATCTCTTTCTATATGAGTCAGAATAACCAAAAGACTTTGAAAAATCTTTTCAAATGAATAAAGCGAAAAAATCATACATAACAACAAAAATCACAACACTTTTAGCATTTTCTTCGTTACCACATGCGTTTGTTTTAGTTTTTAATTCCGCCATTAGACAGTGACTGCAGTGCCCCCTATAGTTCGTTGGAGTTGCGAATTTTGGTTAGCTTATTAAAGAACATAGTTACCTGGAAATTTAAAACAATATACACAGAAAATGAAACTACACTTTCTGCAGCAAATGCATTAATACACTAATTTGATGTAATGAAAATTAAGTAATTGATTTTCTTTTTGAAGTTCATTGTAGTCATAACATTTGATTTGAAATAAATGAAAGGATTATCTATAATTGAAACTGAAAATATTTTAACCACTGTGAAAAAAAAAAAAAAAAACAAATTTGATAAATGAAACAAATATTCTTATCTTAAATGCTTTATTAAGATAACATGAAACATTTTCAAAAGGAACAATAAAACAATTAAAAGGAAGGCATAAATTCACCCTGCTCAACCCAATGAAATATGCATAACAAAGCTGTAAAATGAAATGAACTACGACACTTGACATTAATATTACTTAGACTCGTGCTTAGAATTTTAGCAGCCCTGAGCAAAATTTGTTTCAATAGTCGATAAACAATCATTTCTGTTATCTATTTATTCACTCATAAAACATAACATATTTCATTATCATACACTACAACCCACTGTAGTGTATCACCCAGCTGTATAAGTTAGTTCGAGATTTTAAAAAGTAATTACAAAGTTAATGTAAAAAAATATGACCAAAATATGGTTGCAAAGAAAATTTTTGGAATCCGAAAGAGGTTTAATTGATGAAATAAAGACTCATATCCAAATTGCGTTATTTCAGCCACGAGTGGTGGGGCATAGGTTAGATGCAAAGGCATCTCTACGCCTCGATAAAATTTCATCCAAATCGGGGATGGACGAGCGGAGACGATTGAAAAATTAGGTCAGTTGATGCGGAGACCATAAGCTAGAGTAAAAACAATGACACTGCGATAAAAATAATCAAAATGGTTAACAAAAATCCATAACACTAAAGGAATTTATTTGCATGATAATTTACAATTTTCTTACTAAAAATTAAAAGTTTGAAATCAATCTTGAAAGTAAAAATCTGAAAATAAATAAATAATTATATAAAAAGACAAATTTTCTATTTCTTTTAGCTTTTCAGCGGCACTATTTCACACAGAAATATTTTATTGCTTTGTAATATTTTTGCGATTCCTCAACATTAAAATACTTTAGTGGCTCTTTGCGTCCGCACAGTTTGCCACCCCTTAAGCACGGTCCTGATTACACTAGCAAAACATTAATTATGTCAACTGAGTAAAGTAACTTTTTTTTTTTTTTAAATAACGTTGAATTTACTCAACGAATGCTTAAGCATACATCTTGTACATCATAAACATATTTACAGGAATGCTAAATAACAAAGAAAAAAGAGAACACACAATTATATCAATAAATTTAAGAAGTACAATCAAGTTACTTAAATTAAGCATAATTAAACTGCTTAAAATAATAATTCAACCATGTCATACAAATACAATAACCCCAATTAGCAATTTTTAAATAAGCCAATTTACTGCATTAAACCAAGTTGATTCAAAGAACTCATTAACACCCGTCTTTGCATTAATTACATTTGAAAATATAAAGGTGTTTACTTACATCGTCTCATTTTTAAGTGCATCACTTTATCTCGTTTAATATTTATCCGAGTATTATTGACAGATTTAATATAAAAATGCATCCTAGTCACAACGTAAAACCTGATAATATTTCTTGTGAGAAGCTTTTCATGCTGGTTGCAACCAACAGGTTTTAAATCATAATTGCTTAATTCATATATTACATCAAAAATGTCTGCACAAATTACCTCTATTCAGGCAGTTAGTGAAGCAATTCTCAAGCTGCTTAACCAATTGAAACACAGGCTTTGTTGGATATGTTAAGCCACCTCTGTCAAAGGCTTTTGTCAATGCACTGAAGTCATCATCGTCATTTCCATCGGACTTAATTAATGAAATGCACTCTTCACAATGAACTCTTTTCAAAAATTTGCGCACAACGTAACCTGCAATATAAAACACCAATTCTTTATCAGAAAGATCTCTGTTTTGTTCCGAGCAACTTCGTAACACATCACCAACATCTGATAATCTGCCTGCTTCAATTAAATGATCAATTGCTAGCTCAATAGAATTTTGCTTAACAGTTGAAGGACTTTGCGGGGATATCAAGGCATTAATTACTGAAGTTTCAACATTACTTCCCCTAACTGGTGATCTGGCAAGATTATAGAAACTAAGGCAATCAATAATTGTTAAAAATTCAGCAGATGTAGGATGATCATTGCATCCTTTTGAAGCTCGAACAATGCCGAATAGGTTCTCAATTTTATCCTGACTGAGTCTGGATGTCATTAAATATTTATACTGAACAACGTCAGTTAAATATTCCAATAAAGACAGAGTACTAGGCAGAGTTACTTGAAAGCCAATAGCTGTGCTTTTACTCAGGAAACCTTTACCACTTTTGCCGCATTTATTCTTCCACAGCGACAAATATTCTAAAAAGTGCCTCATTTCTTTTTCCTGGCTACTATTTTTACGCAGTCCATCTTTCGGACTCCTTGAAGTCATTGCTACGATGAGCGCATGTATTTTTTTAACGAAATCAATTGTCGGATCAGGATCGCCATACTGGCTAACATCATTTTTATAAAAGTGTAACCCTTTAATCATATCTAAGCTGAACAGATGAAATGCATATCCGACTCTCATTTTTTTCAAAACTGTTTGGATGGAAATGCACATTTGTAATTTTTGGCATAACTTTTAAAGTTACTAATGCTTGACAGTCTTTCTTCCAAGCAGCTTCCAAAAACTCTGGACGTATTTCCCCAACAGGGCCTAGGAAACCAGATTTTAATAGAGAATTGCGTAAGCATTTTATCAAATGCGGAAAGTCACACAAAAAATGTAAGAACCGGTCACTGTCACAAGGGTGAGGAACTTTGTAATTAATTTCCCCAGAACTGGTTTCTCCAATTCCACAAGCTGTCCACATGGCACGATTCCATGGAGCACCATCTCCCGTGATACTATCTACATAAAGTCCAGCATTTTCAATATGTATGACTGCTTCAATTAAAGTTTTTGTCAATATGTCGGCCTTCATATTTTTATGTGTGGCAAAGACGCCTACTATTTGTACCCAATCACCAGTGAAAGGTTGGAATATTAATAAGAGGCCATGGTCACAAATCTCATTTTTTAAGTATTCAGGAGTTTGCAAGCCATAGTCAACGTATCCTGTTATCGTTCCATCCGACTTTAGTTGAAGATTCTCCGACAGTTTCAACTCGTCAAATATTAATGTCCCATGTTTTTCATAAGTGCTCATTGTCAACACCTTTTCTTTTAAAACAGATAGCACATTTGAGTTAAAACCATAACCCTGACTGAATTTTTTCAAATATGAATGCAAACAAGATTTACTTGGCAAGGTTAATATTTTGTTTACACGGAGATGTTCATACAGCCGAGGGCTTCTCATCCTCATCAAAATGCATTCCAAAAGCCATTCTTTTTCGAACTGCATGCCATTAGTACTGTTCCGAGCAGACGCTTTGAAACACTCAGTCAGTGCTAACTGCTGCTTTTTTGGTAGCATTTTAATTTTCTTCTGAAACTCCATGTTAAAGTTCTCTTTTACAGTTTCATAACTGCGTTTTACTTCTTTTTTTAATATGTTGACTTTGTTAGTCAAATATTTCTTTCTTCTTCCTAAATATTTTGTTCTTTGCACTTTTTTGTTTCTTACTGTTCTTGATTTCATCTTAGATTTCAAACTCAACAACCTTTTCCGTGAAGTTTTGCAATGAATACATGCAATGTTTCTTGTTGATGGAGACAGAAATGCAGGGCAACTTTTACTTCTAATGATTTTGTTGTTAACAATCAAATTATTAAACATTTTACCAGTTTTAAATTCTGAAACCAATCCAGCACCAGAACAAAGTTTTAAATTATCAGTTTCAACTAAAATGTTTTGAATTTCAGTTTCTATACATACGTTAAATGTTGCTTCCCATGTTTTAACTAACTTGTAGTATGCATAGGCAGTGCAAAGTAATTTACCCTCTTCAAGATTCACAAGTACAATTTTTGTTGGGTCAGCGATTGAATGCATAAAAGACCTTATATCAGCAGTAAATTGTAAGTTTTCATAACAGGCAAATATAATTGCTCCTTCTCCAGACACAATTTTAGACCAGGACTTCGATGGAAGAGAGACACCCTCTATAGTCTTTAAAACGTTTTCATCATTGCTTGGGCTTTCGTCAATAAGTAAAGCTGATGAACAGTCATCAGATTGAGTTTTCCTTTTTTTGGTAGGAGGTGGTTCATCACTTCTCACCTTAGGAGTACGTTGATGTGGTAATTGCTTTGACAAATACTGAGGCAAATTCGGGAAAACAGTTGGGAAGGCATCCGCTGTCAGGCAAGGTCTTGTACGCGGTAAAGTTACTTCTTTACCATCAATGATATATTGATAATGTCGTTTTATAAAACGGTCATCAAAATGCAGTTCAAATACCACAGAAAACTGATCCAGATCTTTGTCCGAGCGAGGAATATTCTTTTGCCACTTACGAAAAAAAGTATCATCCTTTGGAGTACAAAAAAGCGTAACTTTGTTTTTATTACTTTTGTATCCACTCGTACAACCAGGAACAAAGCATGTCCTATCGCTTTTCTTCTTTTTATTATTTGTAGCCATGAAGAAGCAAATATTAGTTCTGAAGCAACAGTGCTTTCCGCAACAATAACGATTTTAAACACTTTGTTCAGGATCAACAATGGGAATTCAAGATAAATAAACAACGCCGGCGAGAGCTCGCGCGCCCTCTCGCGGTTGCCTCTTTTTAAGTGCGATATTTTTAACATTAGCTCAATGGCCGATCGCAACACTACCCCTTCTAGGCACTATAGTAGTTGCCAGAAATTTTTTTGATTTTACCCCACACTGTCTTAGATGGGGTGGACGTCGTGATTGTGCTGACACAAGTAGATGAAAAAGGCCGGTTCTGCTGCGGGCGGCGGTGTTAACACCGCTTCCCCCGCCTCCCAACTGACCTCCCCCAGCCGTTCCTTCCCTCCCCCAGCCGTTCCCTCCCTCGCCGCGTGAGTTGAGTTGTCCGTGAAAGATTACGAGGTTTCTGGTTGTCATGACAACCAGAGTTTTGGGATGGCAACACTTCGTAGAAGTTTTCGGATGGCAACACTTGTTTTTCGTAACCTTTTACGAGTTTTGGGATGGCAACACTCAACGTAGAAGTTTCGGATGTGAATATTTTTACGCGAACTTTGAAGATTTTATTTTTGCAATGCTCCTGGCGCCATCTATTGAGAGGTTGATTTTTTATTTCCGAACTTTGAATATTTCTGCGAATTTAATTATTTTTATTTTTACAGAATGTCGCGGCCGGGAATCGAACACGCGTCCACCAAAAAGCATTGACGCTTTAATTGACGCGCGCATGCCAATTAAGCCACCAATGCTTTCGATCTAGAGGAAGTTAAAATGAAACTCAATATAATTTTCACATGAGGTAAATGCACATGGCGCCATCTATCGTGACTTTGAGTATTTTTTTCTGGACTTTGAATATTTCTGCGAATTTAATTATTTTTTGAATATTTTTCGCGAATTTGATTATTTCAATGCTTTATGAACTTGGATTATTTTTCATGAATTTGATTATTCATTTTAGAGTTCAAATATTTTTTACATTCAGGTCTTAGACTAATTCGACGTCTTTCGTTCTTTTGTTTATTTTCGAGCGTTTTCAAACTTTAAATATTTTTCACAAAACTTTTTTTTTTTTTTCATAGTACCAATCAGCTTTAATATTCAATATGATTTATACATTTTCATGAGTTATGTTTTAATCGCGTTATTAATCGTTTTCACTGTCATTTTATTATTTTCATGCATTTATTATACTTGTAAAAATAAATCCCAACTCTGTTATATTTATCATTCTTTCGGTGATTCTTTTTTTTTTTTTTTTCGGACTTTGAATAATTTCGACGAATGGTTGTCAAGACAACCAAAGTTTCGCGAATTTAATTATTTTTATTTTTACAGAGTGAAATAGGATCTTTAAGATTGAAAATAAACTTTTGTTTTAAGTTGATGGTCCCTCCAACCAGCCCGGTGTATCAAATACACCCCGTCAACTTTTCATCTGCCAATGCAGTTTGCATACCAATGCAGCTAATTACGAATTTGCCATAAGTTTTCCTGAAATAAAACACATAACAAAAAATCAAAGAACCCTAGAAGTTTCGCGAGTTCACTTCTAAAGTCCTTTTTAAAAGTAGACTCACCAACAGACGACTTCTTCCACATTTTGCATTATTTCTTACCCTTTCTCTTCGAGTTGCTAACTTCTCACTAAGTTCTGAAATGAAAATTTCTAACAACTTACAATTGTAGTGCACATGAACATATGTGAGAATATCAAACACTCACATTCAATTCATCACGCACATTGATTTTATGTACAATTTTTAGTGCCTATAACCATATTATGTAAGGTTATCAAACACTTACATTTTATTTACGGTACATATACACTTTATACAATAATATTAAATACATTTAATGCAATAAACATTTGGGACTTTTGACGGATCATAATTAAGAGTTTCAAGTAAGTCACTTCTTAATTAATCACTTCCTGGCACCTGGAGATTTCATTCAGGGCGTCATAGACCGAGGGGTTTTTTGATACCCAGGTACCAGTCCCCTTCCTCGGCTCTGCCAGGAAATCATAAATCACTCTCATCCATTTCATTTCTTCAAATATATTTACTTCTATTAATTTTTCAAAATCTTCATGTCTTCACATTATTTTCTTTCAATATTCATTTTCAAAAAAAAAAAAAAACAAATCTTCTCAAATATTTTCATATTTTTTCAATTTTTTTTTCTTTTTTTTTTCTTTTTCAAAATTTTTTCTTATGTTTTCAAATTTTTTTTTCTTCATTTTATGATACTGAAATGCCCATACGGTTGTGAATGGATGCCATCCTCTAAAATATATCTTTTATCATCAAATGCACTTAGTGCAATTTTGTTGACTTTTACAGTGTGAAGTTGATGCTTGCTGCTGTTGATACGGTACTGAACTTCCCTGGATGGTTTTAAATTATTTAAACATTCTTTATAATTTTCATGTTTGATTTTTTTCTTCACCACTGACTTCGCAACACCCTTTGCCGTTTTCTTTTCAAAATCTTCAGACTTGATGGAATACATTTTTGGACGAAGTCCAACAAATTCCAAGATAAGTTTTCCATTCATCTCATCCTTGAAACATCCTATCTTTTTTTTTATTTTCTGGTGAATAGAGTGGATGATTCACGTCGTAGTCTGATGTATCGTAAATATCTTTATGTAAGGCCATATCTTGATAAAAATCTTCTGTCTCCACCTCATAAGTAAGTGAATCCGTGTCAGTGAAAAATAAGCTTGACTTTGGACCATACAGAGGTTTAATCACATTAAAATGATATCTGCACATTAAAATCTTACTTAAATCAAGTATCGTCATGCCCACGTAAATTGGTTTACATAATGTGAGGGATCTTTTTTCTCTCTCAATGGCAACAAGGTCGTTATCAAAAATGGAAAATCTTTTAAAAGATGGTGATGCAACAAGTTTTTCCCCTTTCTTCTGATTATTAACTAATTGAACATCAACTCGGTTTCTTATATTTTACATTGTTTTTCCATAGATACTATTGTTCATCAATTTGAAAAAATCTTTTTCAAATGATGATTTTGCCTGTTTTCTTTGTTCTGTATTAAAATCTATGTACTTTTTCAACCAGGGTTTTTGCTTAAATTGGAGGATTTTGTGAATTTTTTTAAGTTTAAGGCCTTGTTTTAAATAAAATTGTAAATTTCTATAATGGGTGACATAATTATTTTTGTTTTGTAGATTGGGGAATAACTTTTCTTGAGCAACATAGTTACCATGAGAGAGCATTGACTTTGCAAAGGGAGAAAGATCATCGAAATTTACTTTCATTCTTTCGACAGCTAATGGATAATCTGAATGGAGATCGTGTAGATGTTCTGGATATTCCATATCCACTTCAAAAATATAACCAGTATCTCCATCTTCTGGTATACTCATTATCCATTCTTCATCATGCCTTCCCTCACATGAAACCCATTTGAACTCTCCGTACGGCAGACTCTGAGTCATAGCCCAACCGTACAGATTGTTCGCATCCAGATACATGATATATTTGGATGGCTTTGCTGGATCGTAGTTTTGCATATACCTATTGTTGGCCTCTGAGAACCTCTTGCTGATCACGGATATTCCCCCACGAATGCCACGTTCTATGAAGAGATGCATGTCAGGGTCGGTAAATAATTCCAACGGTTGTTGGACCATTTTCATGCAGCTCTGCCATGACAATCCTGGTGCAGTCATCAGATTTAAACATTCGAGGGAATAGAAATTATTGCACATTTTTCTAAAATTTTGGAAAATGTCGCAAAGTTGTAGAATGTCTACCTTCATGTAAAGATCATGATAATCGCCCATGTTCTGCATTTGAAAAGTGTTCCAAACTTTCTTTGCGTGATCATACTCTTCGTCGGTGATTCCTTCATCTGTCAGACTGCTCCAAAACATATTTTTGTGTGGAAGTTGCGTTTCTTCAAATTTTTCAAAGGAATCCATATATTCATATGGATATATTTCTTTTCTTAGCAGAAGATCATGATTCATAGGAATATTTTCTTTTAAAATTTCGAATTTCGACCCGTCCAAATTTTTTGCCAGTTTTTCCGAAGATGTTGACATGAAGAGAAATGAATCGATGAAATTTATTGTGACATTAATATTATTAAATTTTTTGGAGAGGCTGAAAGATATGTATTTCTCCATTGTTGTAGGTATGACTTGAATATCAAATCCTTCTAATTTTCCTATTGCTTGCATAATGAAATGGCCGTCGTAGTGTTTCAAATTGTGAAACACTACGGGGATTTTCTTCTGCATTCTAAATTTTAAGTTACAGGATTTATGTAGGGCTCCTCTATATTTCCCACTAATGTGGTCATGGTCTCTGACCCGATCTTCATTTAATAATTTTTTACAAATGCTGCAATGTGTTGAGGTCTTGAAACTCTTCTCATCTTGCTCAGTCATCTGTATTGGTGTTATGTTAGTTAAAATTTCCGATAATTCTTCAGTTTCTTCGACCAATTTCTTCAAAAATTGATGTGCAGCATCAGGACCTCTGTAAAATTGTATCGGTTTCAATGATTTTCCATCGGGACCCACGATGATGAATCCATATCCACAGGCTTTATGTAATGCAACATTTTCTGTATAAGATGTTTGTGGTGCATCTGTCTTCTCAATAATTGATTCAAAGTCAGCATAGATGACGTACGGCAAAGGGTGCTGGAAGTGTACGTTTTCAAATTTGAGGATATTTTCGCCTTGTTTTGGCATCTTGATGTTTTGGGGTGCATGTTCTCCACAATATGGTTTGTGTTCTTCTAAGAGTTTTTCTGCAGAGAAGCGGTGTAGACATCTCTCACAGTAAAATCTGGCATGTTCATGCTTGGTAAGATCACCCAGGAGACGAGACATATTCTTGATCATGCAATAATGCTGTGTGGTGTCATTGGATATTAATAACAGGTTTATTGTTTCTTCGTTTTCTTGCTTGGAAATGTGGAGTGGAAAGACTTCATTTTCTTCATATCCATATACATTTATCCTCATAAAATTTAATTTTTCTATTTTTTCTATTTTTGTTATGGGCACTGGGCAGGTGACGTCACCCATATTAATTTCTTGCTCGTGCTGGATGTAATGAGCGACTCTTTCCGGATTCAAACTCCGGTCGATATTCATCTTTGCAGCAAGGAGTGACCAAATGAGGCATTTATGATCCTCGTTCTGCACATTGATGACCGCTTTCTTCAGAGCCAGTTTTTTGGGGAGCGGAATGTAAGAGCTGGCAGCTAATGGGTGGTATCTTGCTGTTAAAATTTCTACATGCTGAACGGCATCCAATGTCCATCCAGAGCCCAGTTGAATGAAATCTTCAAGATTTTTTTCAATGGACGCGAATGCTTCGTACATATGCTTTCCAATGGTATCCTGTATCAACTCCATGATACATTTGCAGCTGAAATAGGTGGACATAAATTCCTCTTCTCCATCTGCACCTATTCTTGTGAGCAGTGCTTTAATCACAATCCTCCACTTGATTGCTTGCTTTTCCTGCATTTCTTCAACTAAAATTTGCTCAATTTGAGCCCTTAACTCCTCAAAACACATTTTGAGGTCCGAGGCATTCGTGGCGGTCGGAACCAGAAATTCTGATGAAAATGTGTCAAGTGCACTTTTGCGACTTGGTCTTGAACGCTTAGATGCTTTACGTCCCTGATCGGTAGCCTTGCGTTTTTCACCGTGAGTGACCCTGACATGCTGCATAAGATGCGATTTTCGATGAAATTTTTGTTCACAATGTGAACAGGTGTGAATCGCCTCACCATGAGCTGCACGCTCATGTCTACGAAGATTGTCTTTTCGAGCGAATTGCATACCGCATTCTATGCATTCGATCGGTGCTTGAGTAGGTGCAGGACCATGACACATCATGTGTCGAGTCAGATCGGAGTTGCGGGTGAAAGTCTTTCCACACTCCTCACAACCGAAAGAAGGTTTCCTATCAGAATGTGTCTTTATATGTCTAGTAAGTGCATCTTTGCGTGAAAAAACCTTTCCGCATGTTGAACAGACCTTTCAAAGAGACAAAAAATCTCTTTTAGAATTGAGCTTTAAAAAGCAAAGTTTTCCCTCAAAATCTACTCTTAATGAAAGCCAAACGAAAGTTCTGTCTCAACGAAAACCTATTCTCAGCAATAGTCTAACAATGCCTAACGAAAACCTATTCTCGACGCTAATTTTCCAATCAAATGTCTAACGAAATTCAGTCTCTACGAAAACCTATTCTCGACAGATATCTCTTTAAGGAGACAAAATCACATCCTCACAAATACTCGACTTATCAAAACATGAACCGGTAAATCCTAACAATCATTTCAAAAACAATACTCAATCGCGAATCTGAAAATACATTTCTTCCCACTTTCCAAAACCAAAATACGTAATCGCGAATCTAAAAACACATAAGTACAATTTTCCAAAAAGCAATAAATCCCCACGCGAGTCTGAAAACACATAAATACAATTTTCCCCCTTCTAAAACATGTTATGTAATTCTGCACAAAGTACTTTCACTCTCCCTTTCGTCTTATCAGCGAAAAAAGACGAGAGGAGAAATTTACACTTCATTGAGCACCAAAGTAAACAGAGAAGTTAGTTACACTCAATGCGTCAAACGAGGAAGCAGTAGGGAGTCTAACTTTCGCAGTGTGTCGAAGGGCGAATTTCCTCATTGTATCAACACTCAACGAGAAAGGAGTTTTTGAAAAGAAAATCTATCTAAACAAAAGTTTTTTTTTTTCTTCCAAAGCAAATAATTTTTCCTCACAAATGTTTTCCAACATGGAAAATTTTTGTAACATTAATAAATTTAAACTCATTTAAATTTTTTTATGACATAAATAATTTTTTCGAATTGTAAATATAAATTTTCCTTAAACAATTTTTCTTAAACTTGTGAGGATTTCTATCAAAAGCAGTGTTATCACACATACAGTTTTTTTTTTCAACTACTTGTAGTTAAACAAATTTTCCTCTTAACAATTTCACTAACTAGTAAACATATACAATTTTTCTTTCAAACTTTCAGAAAGTAATCAATTCAATTATTTTTTTTTTCAAATGGTAAATAAATTTCATCTAGCATATAAAAAAATTTTCACTATGTAAAATTTTTTCCATCATGTAAAAGTTTTTTCTTTCACTATCACAAAATTCTTTTTTCCGAATCGTAAAAAGTTACAAATATAAATTTTCAAAGTACTTGTAATTAAACAAATTTTTCCTCTCGTCAATTTCTCAAACTAGTAAACATATTCAATTTTTTCAATCTTATGACAATTTCCCATTCGCGCACCTGAAAACACATAAATACATTCCCATCCAAAATGGATCCCTCTCTCTTGATTTTAAAAATTAACAATTGTAAGAGAGAGCGATTTTTAAAGAATAATACTATGTTTCAGACATAATAATACACATGTACTTGTTACGATAAACTAAAAGCGGTAGTATTTTTTTTTTTCTTTTCTATTTAACAACACTTATAAACATCCAAAAAGATTTTAATCTGTTACGAATTTTTTTTTTCTATTTCACATATATTTATAAACAATGAAAAAATATTTTTACATGTAATGATCAATTAAAAGCAGTTAATGTCTGAAATGTAATATCATTGAAATGTAAAATTGTACTTACATGCGCAGGTTTTGACCTGGAGGAGTCAACGGAAGAGGGGGCAGGGGGTAACGAAGTCACTGGCTGCACAGCGGGGGTGTCCATTGTAACTGGAGGAGATGGTCCGTCACTTGGTCGTGAGATTCCACTAGGTCCAGCCTGTTTCCAAATATAATAAAAATAATAAATACATATTCAACAAAAATACGGTTACATATATGATGACAATAATTAATAAGGAATAGTACTTACAATTGGTGTGAATCCTGGATGTGGTGCTACAGCATTTCCAAAGGCCGATTCCGGGACAGATGCGATTAAAGCGTCCCATTCGGATTCGGCCAAACCGAAGTCAATGAACTGTGAAAAGAATACATTGTCAATAAGTGAAGAACATTTAAAAAGCCGAAATGAATTAAGAATTGAAAATCAATTGTAAAGTTAAATAATGAATTAATTGGAAAAATTTAGAATTGTAAAATTAAATTAAATTAAGGATCAAAATATACTTACGGAAGAAGAGGAGGAAGTTGAGGTATTGTTTTCCATTGTAAATTCCATTAGTAAATTAGTATAAAACTACAAAAGTAGAATACTGGAAATTAAGAGCTGGAAGGCAAAAAAGCACACGTCTGGTCTGTATGAAATAAAACTCAGAAGTGACTAATTTTTCGAAATTTTGTTAGGAGTATGGAAGAAGTGACGTCAATTTAATCAGCTAATGAACTTAAATTCATTAATCAAGTCTGTGCGACGTAGATGACATCATAAGAAATCTGACCAATAAAGGACCTTAGATATGATGCCACTGTCTCGAACCAATCGTAGATTCTAGATATGACGTCGAACTTAATGACCTCACCTTATCGATCAAAATTAGTTTAGGTTTAGAGTGTGTCGTGGGCAAAATCCGATATCAAAGCTGAATCATATGATTCCACCTTTCGACCCCAGTGTAATCACGCGCATGTGAATCATCACTCGCGAACATTCGAATCATGATATCATCTGATCAGTGATATCCATTCCACTGGACTTGTGTGGTTAATGATTAACTATCATGTGATTATTAATCAGCTCGATTGCAGCGTGGAATCAGACCTGATAGAACCATTAAAGAACCACGGGTGAGTGTCTCCTTCCGCTGCATTACAGCCGAAGAATCGCAGAACCCTCAGCAGTTGACACTCGACATACCCCCACAACCTGAGATGAGCACCCTTGCCGACCCACCCCCGTTGATGTTATATGATCGGCTTCAACAATTGCGCCCCATCAACGACGTGAAGCCCGAAGAAGCAGATGTGACAACGCCCAATGGATCTGAAGAGCTCCCGCGAAAGCGTGCAAGATGGCGTGAACCCTCTATGGAGTTTTTTGAACAAGAATTGGCACCTCTTTCACACAAGCCGCGTATTGTGTTGAAAGAGATTCTTCCGCCTGATGTGTCTTCAACGATGTCAATCGAAGAAAACGACTCCCTGCAGAGTTCCTCTCTGAGTGAAGAAACATCGCCTTCCATTCTCCCTTCCGACGACTGGCTGGATGCATATCTAAAAAGTGAATTTCCCGAATTTGAAAAGAAACAGTTTTTTGTGTGCGACATACAATGTGGAATACAAATTAATATTTTATTGCAAACAACTGGTGACGTTAGTGTGTGCAGCTAGAGGATACGCTAAATCAATCTTTCATTAATTTCACCCCTCGCGCATGGGTTGATTTTACGGAAAAAATATGGAACTTTAATTTTAAATATATCGAAGGTAGCTTCATCGCCGCCAATGAAGTGATGGTAATGAACATTGAAAACGAGTGCCAATTGAGAAAATTTATGCAAACCGCGGAAAAGACTCTACTTTTCGAAAATCGTTTTACGCTGAGTGAAATTACATGTAATTATTTGAAGGAGAAAAATGAAGAAATTGAGGAAAAAATTTTAAACGGTCTGTTTTCAAATGTGTTTCAAAACATGTTAACGCATACAAAAGAGATCAAAAATTGTGTTACACAAATCTCTGACAAAGAAGAGGTACGGTGGAAAATATCCGACTGTTTTCGTGAGGCGATAATTAAATCCATTAATGAGCATTTACAATGCGACGGATGTAAAGTTGCTCATCCAAGCCAAAAAAGACATATTTGTTTGTCAAATATTCGTGAGAAATACTTTCAAGTATCGTCATATTACTTGATTTGTATAAATCTGAAAGAATTAATGAATGAACTTTTTGCAAATGTCAATTTGACTGAAAAAGACATTAACAACTTTAACTATGCATTTGTAGAAGAAATCTACCGAAATTTGTAAGTACTTTTTGTATAATTTATTATTATTTTCAATGATTGTATATGTTTATTTAAATAAATGTATTTTTAGTTTAATTTCCATGTTTTCATTTTGCATGTATTAAATGACACTACGCATGATTCAACAATAGTAATAATTTTTATTTATACATTGTATCCCATACAAAATCGGGTTGCCTTTTCACCTTTTTCCTTTTAGGTGTTTTAGCAACAATTTCAGGTACAAAAGTTGGAGTCACATCTGAGAAATACTTATTTTTTACAAAATGATTGGGTACATTGATTTCATTCAGAGTACTTAAAAATTCATCTTTCCATGGCACATGAATATTTTTTCGATGACTAAAAATTAAATTCATCAGGTCTGCAATGTTTGAATGTTCAATCTTCTGATTTTTATAAATAATTTGTCCTTTTTCGTTCCATGTGAGAATATCAGAATGTCTTTTCATAATGTCGAGTAAATTTCTTGCTTGATGTTGATAATTCTTTGAAATACTTTTCAGAATTGTAGGCTCATAATTCACCTCTTTAGTTATTTTGTTTTCTTCTGTATTTTCATGTAATGGTGGTGGTGGTGGTGGTGGTGATTGAGACCATCTGGGGTTGAATTCTGTTAGGTTTAATTTCT
Source organism: Uloborus diversus (assembly GCF_026930045.1). NCBI lineage: Eukaryota > Metazoa > Arthropoda > Arachnida > Araneae > Uloboridae > Uloborus > Uloborus diversus. The sequence continues at coordinate 48,313,821 of NC_072739.1, read as the reverse complement.
TTTGCAGCAATGGAGAATTGCCGCATATTTTAAATATTGTTTCAAATGGACACATTTTATAGTTTTCGACGTTGCGATTCCAAATATGTCATTCATTTTATTCTAAAAAATATATTTCAAACAACATTTTGCTTTTTAAATGATCAGAACCATGATGCAATCGAAAACGGCCTCCTATTGGTCGTGACGTCATAAGCGCCGATGGAACAGCTGTCGATAGCCGTATTCCAAAGGATTAGATTCTAATGCGCATCATTTTCACTTGCTGTTTTGTTTAGTATTTCTTTTTTGTTTAGAAGTAATTTTAGAATGGCTGTGGAGCAGGGTTTTACCAAAGCCCAGTCCGATAATTTGCCAATCATTTCGGAAGATACGATAGTTGATTTTTTTAAATAGAATTTGGATTTCTTGTCAGCTGAAATCAAAGGAGTGAAAGCTGAGAAGTAAGTTGAATTTACGAAATTTTCTTTTATAAATGAAACACTTTTGATTGATAGTTAATTCATATTTCATTGTTAACTATACATTTGTGCAAATTCAAAATGATCAATTAAACTTTGAGCTAAAATGCGATTGAAATCAGGAACCGATGTTAATAACCAGCGAGCTTTTTAATGTTATATCTTCTTGATAATTTGCTTTATTTACGTTGGTTTTTCATTTCAAAACTTTTTTTTGTGTGTTAATATTTTCTTTTACAGTGATAAATCTTAACGTTTTGTATAAAAAAAAAATATATTCTGGGGTTTAAATGAATTTAATAAAAACTCAGCTTAAAGTTATAAAAATTCCCTGAACATAAGATCAGTTTTTTCAGTTTCAGAATTTCTTTATTATTTATTGTTAAGAGATATTTTCTATCCCCCCCCCCCCATCCTATTAGAGTATGTCAAAAGGCTTTTATTTTACACTTCGAAATGAATCTCTACAGTTCATTAACAAGTTTGATTTAAAAGTAATACACAGTGCTGTAGTAAGTCAAAAATATTTGGGTAAACCTTCTTTGAGGTGTGAGAGCACTCATCAAAAGAAAAGATGGTTAAAACCAATATACATTCCATTTGCATTGTTTTTACCTTTAAAAAAATTAGAAAAAAAAAATCAACTGAAGGCATTTTTTCTGCCCCCCCCCCCCCAAGCAATCCTTTATTATAGACTATTTTCAAAAAGTAATGCAGAGAAATAGCATAAAGCAAAATTTTTAAAATTAAGTTCTAAGTTATTTGTTTGAAATTTTCAAAGGTGTATAAACAAAGTAAAGCTTGACCATGCAGTGAGTGATGGCGGGTGAACTGGAAGCGCAAACAGACCGCTGAATTTTGTAACAGGTAAAATAGCAGAAACACAGATGCAGCAAAGTCTTGTGTTCTCGCAGATACTACCTAATTACAAGATGAAGTGGTCCGTTTCTGCTTTGAGTTCATGCGCCATCTCTTTGTAGTCAAGCTTTACCATGCTACTTTGTCGTTCATTTTGCTTAATTCAAAAACTTTTCACTCTTAAAATTCATAACTTCGTCAAAATAACTAATAATTTATTATTACATTTTAAACAAGTGCTATCAGTTCGGTAAGGAAAGAATGTTTCACCACATAATGAAGTACCCCACTTAATCGAATGTTATAATCATAAAACCATAATCGACTGTATTTGTTAAAGCAGAACCAACAGTATATAAAATACATATACAGTGGCTCCCAAAAGTGTTCGTACACCTTGAAATTTTGTACTAAAACCAAAATAACGCAAAACTGAATTTGAATATGAAGTCCAATTTTTTTTCACACCATTCTTATGCCATTCTGAATAAAACTCAGTAGTTTTTTTCAAAATATTGCCAGATTTTATTTTTGAAATTTGTCAAAAACTGAAGAGACGGAGAAATAATACGCCACAAAAGTCGTCGTACACTCAAATTTTTTCGAATAAATTCATGATTAAAACTATCATATGTCATTTTTTTATTATTTTTGCATTGTGTTGACCCTTAAAAGTCATTTGGCTTTAATTTTTTGTTTATTTATTCCTTAATATTGTGCTTATTACTTTAAAATGACTGGTATTTGAAAAACACCACAAACACCATTCGAAATTTGAATTGTTTACTCACAGTAGCGGTAAATTGGTTTGAAATGTCTCTAAATTAGGTAATTTATACCATTTTATAGTGAAGTGCTTGATAAAATGCTTTAAAGACAAGAATAGGATCGAAAACACGGTAAGAAAAGGGTCAACTGGCAAAGTTAACAATGCGTGATCGGAGGTTTACAGTTAAAAAAAAATATGAAAAATACACATTTGAGTGCTGAAAAAATTTCTGCAGAATTGAATGAAACATTTTACGTTTAATTTTCACCTAAAATTGTTCGCCAAGTTCTCTGATTAACTGGATTAAATGGGACCTCTTCCTGCAGAAATTTTCTTGTTCGTGCGAATAACAGTAAGCTTACGCTTTCCGTCGCAAAATCAATGATAAATAAGCTCAAAACGTTTTGGAACAACGTCTTACTTATAGATGAAAATAAATTTAACATTTTGGGTTAAATTGTTGTATAAATGTCAATAAAAGAAAAAATGAGGAATTTAATCTGAAGAACTTAGTTGGATCAGTTAATCAGGACGGTGAAAGTGTTTTAATGTGAGGGTGCATTACAGCATCAGGACTTGGAAATTTGGAATTTTTTGATTAAATAATGAATCACGCTGTTCATTTAAATATTTTAAAAAGCAATTTTAAACTATTAGCCCAAAATTTGGTAATCGGAAACAACTTTGTTTTTTATCGAGATAACGATAAGAAGCACACGTTTGCGTTTGGTGCCTCAAAAATTGTCCTTAAGCTTAGAAATACCCCCTCAATCTCCAGATTTGAACTTAATGTAACATATTTAGAGATATCTCGGGGCTAGATTACGAAAATACAGCTTTGAAACGAAAATAGAGCTAGAAACAGTAAGACTCAAACTGGGGTTGAACACTTACTCAGAAATTACGCAAAAAAAGAAAGAAAAAAAAATGAAATCTATTCCCAGACGCTTAAAAGCTCTTGTTGATACTGCATGATGTTCTACTAAATAATAACTTTGTAAAAAGTTAGATTATTTACTAATTTTTTGACATTTTTTCAAAGTGTACGAAGACTTTTGTGAGATAAAATTTCCGGCAATTTTTGGTTTTTGATTTTTTAAAAATTATGTTTTAATGTTTTATTAAAAATTTTCATGTAGTTTTGTTAAATATAGATCATAGATCTTATAATAAAATACCTATTCCGAAATATTAATTCTAACCAATGGATAATGGCCTATTTCATTGAAAATCGTAGGTGTACGAACACTTTTGGGAGCCACTGTATCTGCAGTAGCACAGCCAGAAAGTACCTACCTTCTTGGATGGGAGTTTTGGTCGTAACTAGCACCCTTATGTGTATATAAGCTACTGTATTAGGATTGGTAGGATATGTAGGGTTTGTCATTTTGCCAAGAAAGTGACAATTACTGATAAAAACCTGGTCTTCGCTGTTAAAAATTAACGAAAAAGATAATAATGTTATTTTATAGTAATGACTGTTGTTTCATAGTTTAAATTAAAGTTAGTGAGTTACCTAAAAAACTATGAACTCTCTGCTTTTGTGTGTTCTGCATACACAACATTCATTAAAAAACTATTTTATTAATGTAGTACAAGCTAAAACTTAGATTACAGTTTCAATGAATCGTTGAATAATAGTATAAGTTTATATTAGAGGTATATAAAATCAGTAAAAATAAAGCTAGCTCTTTTTTTATTTTTGTTGGTTAACTCATTTTCGCACCTCATTGTCTAAATTAATAAACAAGTTAGATTTCCTTCCAATGTATTTTTATTTATTTATTTTTTAAATTTACATTATTCTCTTATGTTTTCAGATCTACTCGAGGTTCTTATGCCGATAATGCTGTCGGATATGTGCAGGTGAGGCATCTCGGAGATGTATGCACAGTTAAAGCCCGAATGACCCCTGAGCATAACGTACGGAAAAAAGCTTATGGTGTCTCTCTTGATTGTGATGAGGCAGAACACAAAATTCTGTTGGTGCAGTGTGATGGATGTGCTGCCCGTCAAGGTGGTTGTAAGCATGCAGTAGCTTTTTTATTCTGGGTGCATAGAAAATGTTCCCAGCCATCAACCACGGAGTCCCAATGTTATTGGAAAAAATCCAATTTGTCTTGTGTTGGGACATCCAACAAATTTATCTATGCACGCCAGATGGGAAAAAAAAACATACCAGATCTTCCACCAAAGGAGCCAACAGTTGTAGAAGAATTCATGGCACTAATAGATGAAACCGGCGTCACTGATTTACAAATATGTAGCAATTTTTCCACAACTGCTTTGAAAGAAAACTTATCTTTGCACATTTTAAAAATGAATTTTCAAGAAGCAAATGCAGGAGGATCTGCAGATGAATTTTTACTTTTCATTCAGAGTAAAATGACTTCAGCTCTATGTCAAGAAGCTGAAAATGCTTCTAGATATCAGGCCAAAAGTAGTGAGTGGCATGAACTCAGGTACGGAAGAATTACCGCCTCCAAGATCCACGAAGCATCTAGATGCAAAACCTTCGATGGTAGCCTGGTTGAAGCATTGTTGGGAGCAAAATTTAAACTAAATGCAACAATAAAAAGGGGAACGCTTCTTGAGAAGGATGTGCTGAATGAATTGAAGAAGCGGCACCGGTCTATTAAACCATCTGGTTTCCTCATGAATGCCGACTATCCCTTTGTAGGTGCTTCTCCTGATGGTGTAACAAAAGACTTTGTAGTGGAAATAAAATGCCCATCCACTGAACAAACTATGGGGACTTACTTTAAAAATGGTTTGCCGACAAACAAATATCATGCACAAATGCAAATACAAATGTTTTTTGCGGGGGAAAAAAGGGATTGTTTTGTGTTGCGCACCCTGACTTCGAAACTTCAAAGTCAATCACTGAAATTTGGGTTGATTTTGATCAACATTTTTGCGAAAATTTGTTGTTTCAGTCTAGAAATTTTTGGATTTTGGCAATTTTTCCTCGTCTGTAATCAGGGTTCACCAATTTATAAATATATTGATTAATGTACTGTCAGCCCTGTTTAATTGGGAAACAGATAAACAAACACACCGATTATATTATTATGGACTTTTTCAAAAAAAAAAGTGCAATGAAGTAAAGCAACAAACAATTTAAAAACTTAAGTTACAAGTTAAATTTTTCATATGCACTTGTGATAATTATACTATTTTGTTGTTTACCTTGCTTTTTTCAAAAACTTTTTATCAATAATACTTAGTTACTTCCATTACATAGCTATTAATTTATTATTCTGTTTTTAAGACAATCGTCAATTTGGAAAGTCACTGAAATTTTCTCCTCCTAATTGAATAACTTTCTTAGAACTATCAATATTCATTCAAGCCAGGCTGACAGTACATTCAATAATTAATTTGAAAATTTAATATCTGATAGTTTTGATTTTTGGAATTATAATGTATTATAATTTATGATTTTATTATATCATTTTATATAATGTAATAATATTTTTGTTCCGTTTTAAAATTTTATATTTATAAAATTATCAACCTGTGTGCTAAAAGTGAAAATGGTCATCAGCAAATTTAGTTATGTAATATTTTATTTTCAAGCAATAGATTATTTCATTTCAAATGATTGTAAATAGCATTATTACATTAATACCACATAAAGTTATATATTTTTTTACAAACAATGTATAGATTAATAATGAGAGAAACATTAATTTTAAGGTTATAATCATATAGGAAAATAAGCAACACTTTATGTTGACTGAAAATATCAAATAAATCAAAATGTTGGATACTTTCGATATTTTGGAAAATATCATAATACTTTCCAACCTTGCTAGTAAATTAACTTTCAAAAATCCTAACTTTTAATTTCTATATATTTTAATATAGTTTATAGATGAATAACTATTAAATTTGCAGTTAAAAATTCACTGGCATTTTTTCCACAATGTAAAATTATTTATAATGATATGCTATTCATTTGTAGCCAATAAAAAGAGCTGTAGAAAATATCCCATTTTAATGGATTCACCAATTCTTTTTTAATATGTTATCTAAAAATCATTGAACACATTTTTTTAAGATTTGGTGTTATTAACATAAATTTTACATTTTAATTAAAAAAAACTTCTGTTAAAGCACAAAAAACTTGTTTTATTATGAAAAATAGCACAGTGCATTGTAAAGCTTGACAGAGAGATGGTGGATAACCTTGAAGTGGAAGTATCATTTGCCATACAAAAAAAAGGGGGTGGAGCAGGTTCACCGTTGTCAGTATAGATTAACTTTTACTGTGAATACAATTCTGAGAAAAAAGTTTTTATAAACAGTGCAAAAAGGGAAAAAAATACTGCAGTAAACTCCAGATTATCCATGCAATAGGGTGGCAGAGCAACCGTGGACAATCTGAATAATGGGTAAAAAACAATACTAACAGCTAAAAAATATGAATAATACTCACAGATACATTTAAATTATTGCTACATTGTATTCGTTAACATTGAATGTAAAAAATATATAAAAGACATAAATGAACAATAACGCAACTATAAGTTTAAAAAACATTATTCGACAATGAAAAAAAACGAGTCCTGCAGATAATCAGGAGTTGACTGTAATTTACTTTCTGAATTATTAGCTGCCTATTTGTTACCTTTCTGAAATACTAGATGCCTGTTTTTATATTTAGGCATTGCAAGTAGTATATAACATTGAAATTTACCATTAGTTATCATACTAGTTACTATGATGATCATATACAGTATACTCTCGATATCACAAAGTCAAAGGTACGGTAAAAAAAATTCGAGATATAGAGTTTTAAAAAGAAAAAGGTCATACTCATAGTAAAATATTCTAAAATTTGGTCACAATAGTTAAAAACAAGTGGAAACATGTAATGAAAGATGAAAAAAAGCCTTAATACAATAATTTTTGAAATAAGCCAAAAATAATAGAGAAAAAAGAACACTTCAGTGAGAGTATACTGTGTCGTAGAAATTAACTTAAAATCACATTATAAAAAGGATTCAAAATTATCATTCACCATTGGATTGGTGGTGTGGAAGATTTTCAAATATAGCATTAAAAATATATCTAATTGATACATTTACCAGGGAACCTTTTCTAAATAATTCTCTCTTACTTTTCCACACAGGATGTAAAACATTTTACATAAATGGAAAATTAAAAAATATACTTATAAAAATCAAAAATATAAAAAACATATAGGGTGAAAGCAATACGCACAATTTAACTTTTAATTAATTTAGATTGAAGATTGATAAGTCCACACACAACCACAATAACATGATCAAAAATCTGCAAATGGTTATGGTCTATGCAGGCATCAGGTGAACACATATGGAAAAATTTTAAACGCCCAATCACTCTCTCTACGTGAATTCGCAGAGCAGCAATTCGCTTTGAGGCCTTTACATCTTCTGCAGACATTGGTACATCTTTCGATACACTAGGGGGTCTTACAAGCCTGCAACTTTTTTGTTGCAGCAAATGTGCAACATTTTTGAAACCCCTATCAGCCATGACATCTAAATTAGGCAGTAAATTCTCCATGTACCCAGAATCTTCAAACACTAAAGCATCTGAAGTACGACCCCCATAGCCTCTAGAAACAAAACTAACTGTTCCATCAGGAGTGCAAGAGATCAAGTACTTAAGAGTATTGGATTTTTTATACTCCGACCACGTCAAACTTTGATATACAGGATTTGATGGCTTATCAATCCTTATTTCGAAACAGTCGATGATGCTTTGGGTTTCTCCATAGCGAGCCCTAAAGGCTATTGGCAAGCACCGTCGGATCACTTCTCTTTCAGGCCATATGATAAAATTTTGCAAGACTGCAGCCAGACAACACACAGTTCTCTTGAAAATCCTGGCAACATTACTGGGCGACATACCAAATAACATGGCCAGATATTCATAGCTATCACCCATTTTAATTTTCTTCAAACAGATGATGATGTGTAAAGGTGAGCACTTTGCCTTTTTTGACAAAAATTCAATCAAAAAGATAATTTGCAAAGGGATGCCCAAGCACATAAGCGAGTGCTTGAGCACTGCATCTGTCATGCATCTTCTTATTTGCTGATTGGCTTCAGTGCTATCCATTTCCAGTTCAAAATCACTGTCACTGTCGTCAACCAAGTCATATTCTGGATCAGCTTCCATCTCGTCGTTCTCACTTGCAGAATCCTCCATCTCGTAGCATGGACTAGATGTATTACAAGCAATGTCAAACGCTGTAGTTGTGGTGATGCATGCAACATCGGCAGTTTCAATTTTTCTAGTGTTCGTGGCTTTGGACCTATACAATGGTTTGATCCTGATGTCTACTTGTACTGCAGCATCACAGTAAGTAGGAGTTGAAAACTCGTTGCTTATATCCAAGTCTTGATGCACAGAAGGTGAGTTAGTAGATGAATTTGCATTGTCAGAAATGTGAAGCAGATTTATTACTTCATTTCTTCTTTGCCTTTTTGTGGCTCTCTCAGTAGAAGCTGCAACCTTTCTTTCTTGTTGGCAGTCAAAGATATGGGGTATGACTCCTTTTTTTAAATACAGCCTCCCTCCTTGGAGTTTATGCCTCATATAGTTTTCAGCATCACTCTCGAGCTGTAAATAAAATGAAAATTTGTAAATAATTTATTTTAAGCGGAAATGATTAATTTCTTGTCATAAATACTTTTAAAATATTTCATAAGGGTAAACTCAAAAAACGTTGTCACATACATATATACAGGGTTGCCCACAGCGGGGGGGGGGGGGGATTATGGCACAAGTTCCGCCGTTAAAATTTTGGGGAGGGGGGATATTTTTAAATATTTACTTTAAAAGTTTTAATTTAAGTTTAATAAGTAAAATTATTTGTTTAGTAAAATTAATTGTTTTATTTTTTGTTTGTTCTCTTTATATTTTGTTTCATTAATTTAGTGTGTGTGTGTTATCCACATAGCACAGAACTTTTCAAATAAAATAACAATAATAATTAAAAATAAATAATTTTTTAAAAAGTAATTAAATAAAAAATATTTTAAAAACTAAATTGGGAAAAAAAGAGAGGTAAAAAATAGAAAAGGGAAAGGTGGTTGAAAGAAATTTCTTTGTAGGGGGGGGGGGAATTTGCGCCATTGAACTAATTTAATTGTTTTTGCTTTATAAAGTTTTGTTTATACCTTAAACACTTTAAATATCACTTCTAGCTTCAAAGAGAATAAAAACTAGTGAATAATTGATAATTTTGAAGCGATAATATTTATTTGCTAAAATAAATGCTGTTGAAATGTTTTTAAACAGTAAGCTCAATAACTTTGTCATTAATTTCAAATCCATGTACATTTCCTTTTCATTTTTCTGTAAATTTAATTAATAAAACACAAACTAAATTTATAAAAAGAGTATTGCATAATCAAACAGTAATTTTCTAGTTTAAAAATCCTTACTGTTTGTTTTCTTAATGTAAATGAAAATAAAAAGGAAACATCATCGAAGGCAGTCATGGCAGACGAACGTATGTATTCATTATTTAAATGCATACGTTCTGCGTACTTATTTATTAGTTAAATACGTACGTTCTGCGTCTGTTTAGATATCGGTAGAACATTTTGAAAATAGATAGGAAATAATACTTACATCAAAATGATCTTCACATACATGGCGACAGGATTTTTCTGAGAAAGTTGCATTTTTGTCCTTGTCTCGCTTCATAGCCATGCACCATCTCTTTCTATCGGCTGCATTTCTTGGAACATCTAGAAATGCTTTTTCCGGATTTGAGATCGATGTGTTCGTACACATTGGTACGATACAATACTTGTAACGAACTGTAACTGACATATCAGATGATAAAAGGACATATAAATTAAATAACGATAAACAAGCGAATGCAGCAATGGCGATCGAATGTCGGTTTGTTTACTTTCAAAGGCGCTTATGACGTCACGGCGGCGTTGGTCATGTGACTTCCTGTTTAAGACCGAAACCGGAATTCAGCTTTTTTAATATTAATTTTTTCATAAAATAGGCATCAGAAAAATGTAAAGGTGCGATTTTTCGATATTTCTTAACATTTGAAAGCAAATGAAAGCGTTAAAAAAAAAGTGATAATTCTTCATTCAGTATATTTTGATAATTTTTCATGTTCTTCCAATTTGCTCTGTAAAATCTTTAACATTTCACGATCCAATTCACTCAACTGATTGGAAGTGACTGTATGTTTCAGAAATATTTCTTCTGGAACTAGGGAATATTTCTTAGCGTGTTCCATTTCCAAGAATAGTTGAGAGGACGCTTACAGCTGCAGGAATGAGGAAATTTAAAAATCCTCCTTTTTGAATGACTAACTTCCGCTTTTTTGACAATGTACAATGTATCATGTTGATATCTCTGAATCGAATGTTATATTCAACAATGAAAAATTCATACTTCATAGTGAATCTGCGAAGTGCTTAGTGAATAGTTTTTGCATGATTATGGAAAAATTACTCGAAATAATGTTTTCAACGATTTTACAAGATATGATCCGTGTTTATCGTGATGAATTTAAACCGAAAAAAGTGATTAACGAACATAGTAAAATTCATAAGCGTATGTTGAGCAGTATGCATGATTGTCTGAACGAAAACTATCGCTGTGCGAGATGTAAAATATTGTATCAATCGCAATCGAAACATGAGTGTATGTCGCAAAACTTTCATTCGAAATATCTATGCAGCGAAAATTATATTTTTCTAACTGTTAATTTAAATGAACTTGCAAGTAAAATTTCACAATCGGTTTGGATATATGATAGCATGATACAAGAAATTGATTTTAAATATTTTAAAAGTTTTAACACCTATCTGTAAGTACTTTCATTATTATTAGTAATGTGTATGTTAAAATTAATGTATTTGGTTCAATTTCTCTGCTTTTATTTGTATGTATTTTCAACTATGACAATTTATTTTACACATTTTTTTTTTAAATAATAGTTTGAGAAAAAATATTATATGAATAAAACTATTTAAAGACTTAGAAGAAACGCTAGAATGAAATCATTTGAGAAATGTTTTCCTTCCATTGTGTGTATGTGTGAAAGAGAGAGAGAGAAGTTCTTATCTTCCTCCCCTTTGACCATTTGTGGTTTTCGCGTGTTCACCGATGCGTGAATTCGTTGACGCATAGCATAAGGAGAAAGACTAACGTTTCAAAAGGAGGGGAACATTCAATGTTTATTTTCGGAAGGGGAATCGTAAAAAGTTGCATTTCATTTCAGCACATTTTAAAGGGACTTGTGATTTTTAGCACTTCTAGAGCCCTTCTTTGATTTTTTTTTGAGAAAATTTTATTTCAGGAAATTTTTTTTAAGAAAAATTTTATTTCAGGAAATGATTTGACATATTCCAAATTAGCTGCATTGGTATGCATCGGCTGATGAAAAAAAAAAAAAGTTGATGGGTGTATTTGATACACCGGGCTGGTTGGTGGGACCATCAACTTAAAACAAAAGTTTATTTTCAATCTTAAAGATCCTATTTCACTCTGTAAAAATAAAAATAATTAAATTCGCGAAACTTTGGTTGTCTTGACAACCATTCGTCGAAATTATTCAAAGTCCGAAAAAAAAAAGAATCACCGAAAGAATGATAAATATAACAGAGTTGGGATTTATTTTAACAAGTATAATAAATGCATGAAAATAATAAAATGACATTGTAAACGATTAATAACGCGATTAAAACATAACTCATGAAAATGTATAAATCATATTGAATATTAAAGCTGATTGGTACTATGAAAAAAAAAAAAAAGTTTTGTGAAAAATATTTAAAGTTTGAAAACGCTCGAAAATAATCAAAAGAACGAAAGACGTCGAATTAGTCTAAGACCTGAATGTAAAAAATATTTGAACTCTAAAATGAATAATCAAATTCATGAAAAATAATCCAAGTTCATAAAGCATTGAAATAATCAAATTCGCGAAAAATATTTAAAAAATAATTAAATTCGCAGAAATATTCAAAGTCCAGAAAAAAAATACTCAAAGTCACGATAGATGGCGCCATGTGCATTTACCTCATGTGAAAATTATATTGAGTTTCATTTTAACTTCCTCTAGATCGAAAGCATTGGTGGCTTAATTGGCATGCGCGCGTCAATTAAAGCGTCAATGCTTTTTGGTGGACGCGTGTTCGATTCCCGGCCGCGACATTCTGTAAAAATAAAAATAATTAAATTCGCAGAAATATTCAAAAGTCCGGAAATAAAAAATCAACCTCTCAATAGATGGCGCCAGGAGCATTGCAAAAATAAAATCTTCAAAGTTCGCGTAAAAATATTCACATCCGAAACTTCTACGTTGAGTGTTGCCATCCCAAAACTCGTAAAAGGTTACGAAAAACAAGTGTTGCCATCCGAAAACTTCTACGAAGTGTTGCCATCCCAAAACTCTGGTTGTCATGACAACCAGAAACCTCGTAATCTTTCACGGACAACTCAACTCACGCGGCGAGGGAGGGATCGGCTGGGGGAGGGAAGGAACGGCTGGAGGAGGTCAGTTGGGAGGCGGGGGAGGCGGTGTTAACACCGCAACACCGCCGCCCGCAGCAGAACCGGCCTTTTTCATCTACTGACACAGGCCTGCTACGAGTCCCGCTAGCTTTTTCGTCGAATCCTCCGAGCTTCAGCACGACCTCGTTTAAGTGCCACAAGATTTTGTGTGGTCGGATACCGACGAAAAGTGCTCCATGCTTTTCTTTGTGCCTTATGAGCCTCCTGACAATCGAAGTTCCACCAAGGCTTAGGGAATTTGATCCTACCTTTGTGGTTCTTCGAATTGCAACGTTTGCTGCCGTCAATATAATGTCGGTTACTCGGCTTACGGCTACATCGATATCAATATCAATCACGTCTTCAGTTTTAATTTCCGCCAACTGGGTAAATGCTGCCCAATCAGCTCGATCAATACGAAGTCGGGCTTGCTGATGCTGCTGATGGCCGCAGCTTACAGTAGAGGTTATCTTGATCGGAAAATGGCCACTGGTGTAGAGACCACCCTCCACCTGGAAATCCCAAAGTGGCAGAAAAGAAGGTGAACATATAACGAGATCGATGGCGTGGTAAGTCTGGGTAGGAAGATGAAAATAAGTGTTTTCGCCGTTGTTAAGAATGCAAAGATCACTGTCTTCAATAGCGATTAGCAAAGTCACTCCTCCACAACGACGGTCACCTGACAAGCAGTCCTTGCGGTATATGTCGAAACCTTTCAACCTCGGTTTATCAGTGGGCGATAAGAATGTTTCTTGCAGACAGAATATGGCCGGTTGGTGAAATTCGACAAGATCTTTTATGTCCGTGACATTATGCGAGTAACTCTGACAATTCCAAGAAAGAATGCTCAGGGCCATGGAGAAAAAAGGAAGGAGGAACGGCCGGAAGAAGAGGGAGCGGCTCATGAAGGAGGATGGTCCGTCCACCCTTCATCGTCGGATGGCGGAAGATCTTCAAATTCAACATCCTCGTCTTCCTCTTGGGGAGGAAGTAGTTGGGATTTAGTCAATTTGATTTTTTTGCTGGAGAGCAAAATGTCCTCCATTTTAAAATTATTATATTTTGGGGGCCTCTGTTTAGTGGCCACCCCAATTTTAGCACGTGTTTGCATAATTTTCTTTTTTTCAATTAGTTTTTTCGAATTTTGTGCGATTGGAATGTTATCATTAACAGTAACAGATACAGCATTTGTTTTTTGTTTTTGTTGTTGATTTTGGTTAGTATTCTTAAAAGAAGATTTTGGACTATTAGTTTGTTTATTTGATTTGGTTGTGTTTACGGTTTTGGGATTAGTTGAGGTTTCAGTTTCTGCATCTGTTTGTGTGCTTGCAGATTAAAATACCTTTCTGATGGCTGCTGCATATGAAAGGCCTGTTGTAGGTGTGCGAGATTCAACCAGTTTTCTTGCGTCTGGATAGGATATTTTTTGTGTTGTTTTAATCACCTGAATTTCTTTTTCTGAGATCCATTTTAGGCATGATCTGGAGTATGAAGGATGTTCCCCCTTGCAGTTTACGCATTTATAGGTCTTAGAACATGTATTACTATCGTGACCGGGCTCTGCACACCTGGCACAGGTGTCAGTACCACGGCACGCTATTTTCGAATGTCCAAACCGCTGGCATTTAAAACACCGGAGCGGATTTGGAATATAGGGGCGAACTGGGCAAGAGAGATAGCCAGCTTTAACACGTGGAGGGAGGACGGGTGTTTTAAATGTTAGAATGATATGTTTAGTATTGATCATTTCGCCATTGCGTTTTATTGTAATCCTTTTTACTGCACTTACGTTTTGGTCCTTCATTTCCTCCAAGATTTCCTCCTCGGGTGTAAAGAGAAGGTCAGGTTCTGATATTATTCCTCGGGAAAAATTAAGGGTTTTATGTTCGGTAACAGTTACAAGATAGGATCCTATTTGTTTGACAGACATAATGGATGTGGTTTGTTTTTGATGTTTTATTTCGACGAGGAGCTCACCATTACGCAATTTTTTAACTGATTGAAATTCCCCTATTTGATTAACGAGGGCTTTGTTGATGAGAAAAGGAGATACTTTTGTTAAATTTAAATTAGGATCAGAACGTTTGATAATAAAAAATTTTGCGGTGCTATTCGATTCAGTCTGACGCTCCCCACAAGGGGGAGAAGTGTTCTTTGTGTTTATATCCATAAAAAAACCAGAGAACTAGGGGGAAAAGTGGGGTCTAGCCCCTGTGTAGCCCTCCTACACAGAGGTAAGGCTGTGTACGACAGGGTTCGCCTGCTATCCCTGAAGCCTCCCGTTTGAGGCACCGACTACCCCCGGTACCACGCAGCCATCGGCACGGTTGACACGCCTTGGCTTACGGGTTTTCGTCCGCATTTGGTAAGTGTGATGAGGGAAGGAAGGGAGAAAAATCCCCTCCGGCGATATTGTTTGAGCAACTGGGGGTTCACGACTCCTCTCAAGAGCTCGCCCCGAACTCACCACACCGCAAGCCCCCCCACCACGACAAGGTAAACGGACACGGGGGGGGGGGTAAAACTTCATGAAAATGAACAGTAATCACATGCATGTGAAACATTTTCTTCGCCTTTAGCATAAGAAAAAACACCGAAAGAGCTTAAACTGAAGTTGAAGGAAATAAAGGGGTCACCTAAGTGACCTACTTTTCCACGCGAATCAAATGCAAAGCACAGAGAAATGATTTACAGAAATTGCACTTATCTGCGACCTTGAAACAAAAGTTCCCCACAGTTGCTTTGGCATTGCTGCTCGGTTGGAACACTTTGAAGATGCTGTGCTCGGCTTCACCACACGATTTAATCCATTTTTTTTGAGTTTTTGGGCGAAAATGCAACACAAATTTAGTCCTGTTGAATTGGGTGTTTAGTCCGAAGGGTCACCATTATGTGGTGTAGTGGTTATGTCAGAGGTGGTATATTCACTACATAACTCGGTTTTAAATGATCACTGTTTAATACACATATTTACACGTTCGCTCTTCCAGTGACAATCTTGCTCTGACCATTTATCTTTGTCGACCTCGTAGATGGAGTACACTTTCTCATCTAATTCTTGGGCAACAATATGCCTCTTTCTTATTAAACTAACTCTGTGAGTTAACTTTTTTCTTTCTATTGCAGTTGTTCTGCCCAAGACTTTCTTTGAAACAGTTTTCATAACGATATGTATCGCTTTATCTAATCTTTTCATTATAGTTCCACCCGTTTCTTCGTACTTTAGTTGACGGTGCCATCTCTCGAGATTCATGTTGGTATTGACTCCCAATCGATCTCTATGGCAATATGCCCACTTTTCTTTTCTACTATTGTAATGTTCATCCAAGTATTTCATAAAAACAACTTCTTCTGCATATTTAATGGTAAATTCTTTTAAATACTGTTTAAATGTTTTAATTTCCAATTCATGTGAAAACGTTTTCATGTCGTTTTTCAGTTCTTCTCTTTAAGTTTCATTTTTAACTTTCGTTTTTAAATTGGAATTCAATTTCGCAAAACATGCCATGCACACAGTATATGTTTGGCATCATCCTGAAAAATATTTTGCCAGGCATTACAGAATGAATTAGTACCATCAGTTAAAATTAACTTTGTTTTGAAGTCTTGGTTCAACTTCAGTTTTACGGCATTAAAAAATGGCTCAAAAGTTTCGCAGGCAACTCTTGTAGAAAATAATGAGGCCACAGGAATACCCTCATGGATTTCATCATTAACTAAAATAGTTGTAAGCTGGATTTTTCCGACCTCGGGCAGCTTGGAGTGTGACAGACTGGAGGCGGGTGATCTTCAGCGACTATCACGTCTGGATAGTGTGATAGTCTGGATAGTTCGCTAAGGCACTTTGACAGCTCGCAGATACGTGGACAGCATTTAAACGCCGATGTTTTATTTTTAAAATTTTTTCTTCGCTTTTATTCTAGATATATCAGTGTCGAGTGTGTTCAAAAGTTATCCGAAGGAAAGATTGCCCTCGTGAACAACACCAATGCGGAACCGTCAAATACCCGTCTTGCAATAAAAATGTGGTTGCAGAAGAGCACATGTGTTTTCTGAAAACCGTTACTCCCAAAGACTCGTCCAATAAGCTCATATTCTTCGATTTTCAGACTGACCAGTCTTCTGGTGAGAATGTTGTCAACTTTGCAGTTGCTCAGTATGCTGACGGAGAAGAAAGAGTTTTTGAGGGTAATGAAGCACTTTCAGAATTTTGCGCATGGTTATTTTCACTAGCGCATAAGGGGTATACAGCCATAGCACATAACATGAGGGGGTAAGTTAGTGTATGCCTTATTTTTTATTTTTTTAAATAGTCATTTCTGAATTTGTTTTTGATTATACGTGCAAAATCAGTAATTCTTGTCTTGCTTTCAGGTTCGATGGGCAATTCATAATGGCGTGGATGCTTGAACAGGGAACAGCACCAAATGTCATACCAAACGGCAGCAAAATTATGGCAATCAAGCATACTAACCTTAATATAAGGGTTATTGACTCATTTAACTTCCTCCCCATTGGTTTGGCTAAACTGCCCTCTTGTTTGATGTTAATAAACAGAAAAAAAGGCTACTTCCCTCACCAGTTCAATAACAGAGAAAACCAGACGTATGTTGGGCCGCTCCCTGATAAATCTTATTACAGCTCTGAAATGATGACTTCTGCCGCTCGTTCAGCATTTTTAACATGGCATGATGAAAACAAAGAGAAAAAATTTGATTTTCAAGAAGAAATGCTCTTGTATTGTCGGTAAGTAAAGTCGGATCTTATTAAAAAAAATTTTTTGCGAGTATTTATATATTTTGACTAATATTCCTTTTTTTTATAGCTCTCACGTTGATATGTTACGAAATTGCTGCAAGCTTTTCCAAACTGAATTTTTAGCCATTGCTGGAGTTGACCCATTTCGGTAAGTTTTATGTGTTTGCATTTTTTAAAACATTATCGTTTTCCCTGCAATTGTGCTTACTGTGATGTTTCATCTTTTCCTAGTTATGTAACTATTGCTGCTGCTTGCATGGCTGTATGCAGAAGTGGTCACATCCCTCCCGATGCTTTCGCAATGATTCCAGCTCACTGATAAATTAACAAGATGAACTATAGTTCAGACAGTATTAGATGACTGGATTTTGTGGCAGCTTCGTCCAACACAAAAGTTGAACATGCTTTAAATGGAAGAGGGGAGGAAAAAATTTCAGGAATATCTGTGGATGACTCCTGTGCTGAAACGAAAACTGTATACCAGTTTCAAGTACGTATTTGGTATATTTTCTAGCTTGTTCTTCGATTTATTAATAGTAGACTATTTGTTGTGAGCTTATTTTTTCTTTTAATAGGGCTGCTTTTATCATGGATGTCCATCATGCTTTAAAGGAGATGAAGTACATCCTTTAAAAAATGTTCCTATGTCGACATTAAAAGCTAAAACGGATGAGACCACACAGAGGTTGAGGGGTCTTGGTTTCCAAGTCGTCGAGATTTGGAAACACGAGTTTGTGAAAATGAAGAAAGAAAATGAGGAATTGAAGCAATTTTTAAAGACACACCATGTCCAAGAGCGACTGAAGCCCAGAGATGCATTTTACGGCGGAAGGACAAATGCGGTCAAATTGTATCATGAGGGTGACACAAAATATGTAGATTTCACCTCGCTTTATCCATGGGTAAGAAAAATGTTATTTTCTTATTTTTCACATTTCTTCTTTGAATAATTTCAAAAGTTCCTTAGGGTTTTTTTCTATTACTTTTAGGTAAATAAATACTACCAATATCCCGTGGGACACCCAGAAATTCTAACGGAAAATTTTGAAAGCCTGGACAACTATTTTGGATAAATCAAATGCAAGGTCTTACCCCCTCGCAGCTTGTTTTTGCCCGTTCTTCCTTATAGATGCAATGGAAAACTTATGTTTCCTCTATGCTCTACATGTGCAGAAAATATGACTCAGACTCCTTGTGCCCACAATATGGAAGAAGGAGCATTTGTTGGGACATGGGTTTCTGAAGAGCTGAAAGTAGCCGTCAACAAAGGATACACAGTAATACAGGTAAACTTATATTTACGTTGTTTCTTGTTGATTTTTATTATTGTTACTATCTTGTACTAATAATTTGCTTTTTCAACTAGATGTATGAAGTATACCATTTCAAGCAGCAGTCAAATACATTGTTCAAATCTTATATTGATCTGTTTTTAAAAATAAAACAAGAGAGCAGTGGTTGGCCTGCAAAATGTATTACCAGCGAGGCTAAGAGGAAATACGTCCAGGAGTATGAAGAAAAGGAGGGAGTGAAACTAGATGCAAGTAAAATTGAAAAGAATACTGGGCGTCGCCAAGTAGCAAAGTTAGCTCTCAATAGTTTTTGGGGAAGGTAAGCAAGATAATGAAATATCTTATTTTAATATAGATTTAAAAAAAAAAAAAAACTTTTTGCAATTTTAACTTCTTACTCCTCGTTTTAGATGGGGAAACACTAATAAAACCCAATTGAAGTACGTAAATAACGTGACAGATTTTAACAAAATGCTGCTGAACTCGACTAAAAACGTAAGAGATTTTATTTTTTCATTTTCTATTAGTTTTACATTGAAGAAAATGTTTGCTTTACCTTTACTTGATCAAAGAATTTTCTATTTAATTTTTTAGATCAAAGACGTGTATTTTCCGTCAGCCGAAATAGCTGCGATTCAGTGGGAATTGGCGACAGAATTTGTCAGCCAAAACATTACCACCAATGTGTTCCTGGCTTCCTTTACCGCGGCTTGGGCACGGCTGAAACTCTACCAAGAAATGGAAAAATTGGGTCGATCCGTTGTATACCATGACACAGATTCAATTATTTATGCGAGTGATGGTTCAAATGATCCTCCTTTAGGCAACTTCCTAGGGGAGTTTACTGACGAATTGGAAGGAGACACTATAACAACTTTTATTTCCGGTAAGATAGCATTTCATTCTTCATTTGAAGGAAAAAAAAGTTACTTATTTTGTTAACATAACAAGATTTTCTTTGCATTTCTAGGTGGGCCTAAGAACTATGCTTATCAAACAGCAGGAAGAAAGACGTGTTGTAAAGTGCGAGGCTTTACATTAAACTTTAAAAATACCGAAGTTTTAAATTTCGATTCCATAAGAGAGTTGGTATGCAATATGGATCATGAAAGCATTGAAATTTCCAATCCTGCAAAAATTACAAGGGATCCAAAGCGTCGTAATGTCATCAACAACCCAGAAACCAAAGCTTACGGATAGTTTACGACAAAAGAGTTGTCAATGAAGTTGACTATTCTACACTTCCTTATGGCTACTAGCTTTTAATTCTGACTAGCATAGCTGTCCTGCTATTATTCCTGTCGTTCGGGTGAAAAGAGGATCTCGATAACTGCTTGGCAAATGTGGAAACTAAAAAAAAAGGCCCTTTTCAGGGCCACACAAATTAACATGAATTAGAACGCTTATATTGCTAAAAAGTCTTTTACAAGATTATATATAAAAAAAGGTTCTTTTCAGAACCATTGAAAAAAACAAAGGCCCTTTTCAGGGCCACACACACAAAAGAAAGACCTTTTCTGGGCAAACTTTTTTCAGGGCAACTGGTTTTCTATAAAAGGTAGTATAATTTTCTCTTTTATTAAAGGTATAAAAAGCTTTGTATACACGTGAAACAATCATTCAAAATGGAGTTTCCGTACTTGAAACATCCTTCCACGTGTATGATTTCAGGTCCCACTGGCTCTGGCAAAACAGTTTTCGTAAAGCGTCTAATCGAAGAAAACATGTTCAAGCCTCAGCCTCAAAAGATTATTTACTGCTACGGAGTTTATCAGTCTTTACTTAATAAAATGAAAAATATCGAATTTGTAGAAGGGTTACCCTCTCATTTAAGTACTGTAAGAGACTGTCTTATTATGATTGATGATTAAATGTCAGAACTAGGAAACGATTCGCGGTTGACCAAACTTTTTACGAAAGGAAGTCACCATAGAAATATTAGTTGCATATTCATTGCTCAAAATAATTTTTATAAAAGTACGGAAATGCGAACAATCAACTTAAACTCGCATTATTTAGTGCTGTACAAAAACCCTAGAGATAAAAGTCAAATTACTCATCTTGCTCGCCAAATGTTTCGAGGTAAAGTTAAGGCTTTCCTAGAAGTATTCAGTGATGCCACAAGTCCCGCGTATGGATACCTTTTTCTAGACTTCAGACCCGAAACTAATGACCGTTTACGCATGCGCACAGGAATTTTTTCCAGGAGATATAAATTACACGTACGAGCCTCGTTAACCATTTATGGTGTAGAAACAGGAAGAGGAAACATGTCGGCTGTTGTAATTGATTTTGAGGGCTTTCAATTAGCTCCACATAGCTATGTTATTAAGGAGCTAGCATTTTACTCGGTGAATCACATTTATCATGGCCGTTGGTCCTTCTTATGTCCTCGACCTTGGGAAGAATTATCGTACAAAAAACAAAAGTTATTCTTGGATAATCCGAAATTTACACGAATTGTATTAGGAAAGCGGCGAGTTACCTTACAAAGCTGTACGACACATATTGACTATGTTGCTCATTTCTTTTACTGACATATACGTTAAAGGTTTAGAGAAGTGTAAATTTATTGAAAAGTTGTCTGGAAAAAAAGTATTGGATTTAAATGATGTTGGCTGTCCCAAATTTCATGAATTAGAAAGCAGATATATTTCTTGCCCTGTCCATACCCCACATTTTAAACACTGTGCTTTGGGAAAGCAGCAGCATACGCCAGTTTTCTATAAATAAACAGTACACACCACGAGATATGTCATTTAAAAGCAGACTGTCATCTTTTGCACAGCAAAATTTAGAGCAGCTCCGGCTCTTAAGAAAAAGCAAACTTCGTACTTCGCTGTTGAGAAGAGCTCCCAATAGTGTTATAAAAGCGTTGTGTGAATGCTATAAGAACTTATGCGGCAACATACCATTCAGTAAACAACGTTTGAAAAAACTGAGACCATATAAAAGGACTCTGCGAGTGTTAGCGCAGCAGAAAGTTCCCTTGTTCAAGAAACGAGGCATCCTCGTACAAAAAGGAGACGGTTTCCTAAGTAAATTAATACCTGCAGCACTATATGTTTTAACGTCTCTCATTCATGGATAATGCAAAGAAATATGTCTTGCTACCCGAGGATCAAACACTTTGCTTCGGATCATTTGTCTACGTTGGACAAGGATATGAATGCCATTTTACTTCGCCGTGACCTGAGTGACGAAGAAAAACGCGTGTTGTACTTGCAAATTTTGCAAAAATTCGTAAAATTGCCTTCTACAAAACCATTGGAATCTGAAATGGTCGAAGTAAGAGGTCCTGATATTGTGAAAGACATTTTGGAAGCAGCACCAGAGAAAGGGAAAAAGCAAGCGCTGAAGATTTTAGAGTTTCTCAAGAACAACCAATCAACTCTTTCGTGGAATGATAAAAACGAGCTTCTAGTGCGCGGGGAAACCATACCGAACTCAAATATTACGGATTTGGACACTTTTTTACTGCGTTCTAGAAAAGGGACACCAGTTGGACATGAAACATTTTTGAATGTATTAGAAGATGTAAATTTTCCTTCCGAGTTTATTCAGAACAAGTATTTGAAGAAAAATGTTACGAAGCCTGTTGTTAAAAGACGGAGGACGCTATATGCAAAACCAACTGTAACCAAGCCTATTGTTGATAGACAGAAGAATATGTATGCAAAGCCATATGCCTGGAAAAGTTATTTGTAATTTCTTGTATTGTGTTTTAATAAATGTGAGTTAAAAATAAAAACTTAGTATCTTTATTGTGTGATTTGAAACACTTTCACTGTTTTTTTTTTTAATTAGAAAACAGAGAATTACCATTAGATGAAAAAAAAAGTCACAAAAAAATAATAATTTACTTTTAGTCAAATGCAAAGAATTAAAGAAAAGTTTAATGAGAAAAAAAAATCTGCTAGTAAAAAAAAATAATAGTTGGGAAAAAAATATAGAAAAATAAAAATAATAAATTTAAAAAAATTATAAAAATAATCAAAAATTTAGTACATATACATTATTACTAAAAGAAAAGTTATTGCTTTTGTAGAAAAAAAAATTGTTTGGTGACAGAAAAAGATCAACACAGTAAAACAAAACTCTGAATTGTAACTGAAAAAAACATTTATTGTTTTTTAAAAATCATATTTACACCAAATTTCTTTTTAACATATTGATACAATTGAAAATCACTGATTTTCTGAAATAAATTTTTCACAACGATATCCATACATAAACCTTGACATCTCTTGATTAGATAGTAAATACAATATTGTCCACATACATTTGAAGTCAAACTTTGGAGAAGTACTTGATTCCATTTAACATGTTCATATTTCTTCACAAATCTTGTAATATGATAGCCATAGGTTTGAGGCGTCAAACCATAGGAGTCGAAAAATTCTAGTTTGAGGGTTCTCTATAAACAGGACAACCCAGTGAGTTCCTGGCTCAGTATGCTTATCAGTATTAACAACTATAGAGCGGAGGCTGGTGTATACCCCCCCTCCCTCCCCCGTGGGAATTTTCGACACATACATTTTTGTGTTTGTATTGACATATACTTTAAGGTTTTAGGTGTTTGCCACTTGAAAATTACAGCATATTCCTGAAAAAACACAAAAAAGTCATGAAAACTACTAAAAATGATTTAAAAAAAAAACTGTTCGAAAACGGTTCGATTTTAAAAAGGGTGATAGCTTGATCAAGAAAAAGAACCACAGCAGTATTTCTGTTTAGTCCGATATTATTATTATTATTTTTTTTTTTTTTTGTAGATCCGATAAGGAAAGGAAGTAAAAAAAAACATAAACACAAACCAACACGAACAATAAACGAATCCAACGAAAAACGAAAGAAAGCTAAATAAATATTCTTCACATTCGTTATCGTGACGTCACAGTCAAAGGATCAGTGACTTTCTGACGTCATATGAATTTATCCAATAGACATGCCAAATGTACTGGCGGAATAATAGGATTTAGCCGAAATTTCTGGGCATATGCACGATGGTGCATTACAAGACATGAACGTGCTAAGTATGTAGAGTTAGCACTTGAAAATGCAGGTATGTTTCAGTCATCAGATTACTCTCACTGTGACATGCAATCAAATGAAATGAAACGAAGTGACAAAAGTATTTCGAAAATACTTGACGCTTTTGAACAATACGTTAATCCATTTGAAGTTGAAAACCACGATAAGCTGTTCTGTTTATCATCTGGAAGACCTGTCCCCGATTCGGTAGAAGAAAATTTTCTCAACGTTGATAATCTAGGGAAAGCTTCCTACAAAGTTTTATACATGACAGATTTATTGTAAAGAATAAAAAATTTCATGTACCACTTAAGAGACAAAAGCTTCAAACTTTCAAAAGTATTCAAGAAACGATTACTGTTACTACTGCACAAAACAGATTAGTAGAGATAAGAGCAGAAAGGAATATTTTTGCTCGAGTTTTACTTTTGTCACAAGAACGTGAAATTAACCTGGATAAGCTGATGTCATATCCATTAGGTCCAGTACCGTGGGCATTAGCCACTGCTGATGGATGTCCAACAAAAACTGAAAAGTCCAAATTACTCCACGCTTTGGAGGTCAAGGGTATAGTCGACGAATCTCCAAAGATTGAAGAATGTATATATGTGATAGACGCCATGGCTTACTTTCAGGCCCTTACTAATATTCCAGAAACCTTTGGTGAAATTGCAGAGACTGTCTTGAGCCGCTTCCCCAAGTGCAGCAGGATAGATTTTGTAACAGATACTTACCAAGATGTTTCTATTAAAAACATTGAAAGACAAAGAAGGGGTTGTGGAGATACTTTTTTAATAAGAGGACCCAAAACTAAGATTCCACGGGATTGGAAAAAATTCCTTGCTAATGGCAAAAATAAAGAGCAACTGATCAACCTACTTCATAGTGAATGGGTTCAGGACAAACATGCCCACATATTACATGGGAGAAATCTTTATTTATCACATGGTGATAAGTGCACTTGGTTTACTAGCGAAGATGGGTTGACCATCAAATATAGTACACAAGAAGACCTATGCACTTCACAAGAGGAAGCGGATACCAAAATAATACTACACTGTATCCAAGCTTCACAGTCTTGTCAAGACAACTCACCCATCAGAGTTAGATCCCCGGATACAGATGTTTTTATGTTGTTGGTAAGATATGCCAGCAGCATTGAAAACATAGTTTTCTTTGATACAGGAACAGGTAACAAACGAAGGGTTATTAATGTCACCGCCATTTCTCATAACTTAGGTGCAGAAATGAGCCACGCTATGTTGAATGTGCATGCCCTGTCCGGTTGCGACACCACTAGTTCCTTTGTTCGTCACGGAAAGTTGTCTGTGAAATCGAAATTGGAAAAGTTTTCGAAGTTTGTACCTATTCTTACATCAGTAGGAGCATCACCGACAATTACAGACACGTTACTGACAGGGTTGGAGGAATTTGTTTGTTGTTTGTACAGCAGTAAGGAATATACAAATATAAACAAACTGCGGTTTGATTTATTCGCACAAAAGTTTTCTCCGAGAACTGCATTTCCTCTGTCCAACAATCAAGGTGTGGATTTAAGTCTACTGCCTCCATGCAAAACTTCATTAGAAAACCACATAAAACGTGTCAACTACCAATGTTACATATGGAATAACGCACATGTAGCTAAACCCTCCATCCCAACTCCAGTGGGACATGGATGGAAGTTGAAGAATGGTGAACTGAAGTTTGACTGGATTAAAGGAGATCCGTTGCCACCCGAACTGCTTGACGTTCCAGAGGGCTTTGAACCAAACGAATTTGAAGATGAAGATGAAGCAGAAGTACTAAACTTAGACGACATAATATATGAGGATGAAGAAAATAACAGTTAATTTCAAATCATACTATAATGTTATAATTATGCTGCTAGTAGATCTAGGTATGTTTTTATTTTATTTTTTTCATTTAAGAGTCATTTATGAGTCATTCTGAATAAATTTACAAAAATATGGTAATTATTGCATCTTTTTATACTTTAAAATAATTAAATGAACAAAAAATTAAACTTTTTTGACTTTCGTTTTTTTTTTGTTTTTTTTTCTTCAATTTTCTTTATTTTCCGGAATATGCTGTAATTTAAAAAGGGCAAACAACTGAATTCTTAATCTGGTAGGTAATACCAACAAAAAAAAGTATAAGTCATAAATTCCCACCGGGGGGGGAGGGTTTCATATTGGTGGCTCATGGTCTACTAATGCAGCAGGAAACAATGCAATGCATGGAATCTTATCACAAGGAAAAACTCCGAGAAAATATCTCGACACATAGCGATGACGAAGCATTACTCTGAATATCCAAAGAATTCATTAGTTACCGAAATCGTACAAGATGTTTCTCGCTTTGTTGATTTCAATCAAATTTTCAAATTCTACGTATACCAATAAGGAAATGGTCTGTGGTAGAGGCACTTCAACTTTAAGTTCCAGTCCTAAATTACTGTGTAGAACGAGATTTAAATGAACTCCATCACAGAGGTCAGGGGACAAATCAAAATGAAATAAGCAGTATCCGTCGGGAAATTCTTCTCTTGACAAATAAAGTCCTCGATCTTCTGAATTGCAAAATAAATTGTTAAATGCACGAATATAGTTTTTATTAGTAAAATTAGGCTGCAATGGATTATGAGGCATCGGCTGTCCGTCGATGTAAACTCCAATGAAATTAATATCATAGTGTTTGAATTCAAATGGTGTCTTTTTATAGCTTCCATTAAAAGCATCGTTGTTAACACAGGCTACAACCAAGCGCTTTGGCATTTGTCCAGTAAAGATGTTGTCTTGCACAAAACTCATGTTTCCTCCAGGAATGGAGTATACTTTACTGACTATTCTGTTAATAGGATACTTGGCTGTTGTCTTCTCTAAGCTTTTAGCGTGCCCCAACACTACACCAGGGCTGACTCGAACTTTGCGTACAAACATCGATGCCTGCTCCAGGATTACTTTAAAGTTACCATCTCCCAACAAGCAAAACTCTGGCTTGCTTCGAATAAGCTTAATTTTCATATCTACCATATTAATCATTAGTCGATCTTGATGAAATATGTCAACATGTAGGCGTCCTATCATATCCACTGTAGAACTGAGTCGAAACATATATGCTCTTTTAATAAATCCTTCATTAGGGGTCTTATTTTCGGCAGTCAAATCATAGTTATTCATTTGACCTGCAGTGTCCTTAAAAAACAATTCAGAAGACAGCTGTGACGTTTTTGCTTCATATCCATGGTTTAATAATTTTTCAATAATTGCTCAGTATGGATACGTGTTATTGCTCGAAGAGATTAATCTTTCATTCAAGCTAACATCTACCTGGAAAAACAAGGCATGTAAAAATAAATTGACGGGACCCACATTTTCTTAGTTCCATTTCCGTTCACAATTTTAACTTTAACAAATAAGAGATTCTGTGACAAGTCTAAATAATCGTCACCGGTCTCGGAAATGTTAAATTCTATTGGGCTACCGTCAGACACATTTGCAACAGGGTGAAATTCTATCCACTGCCCTCTTTCGATGACTGTTTGCGTGGGTGGTGAAGTAAATAAATTAAGTTCAGATTTAGCACATTCAGGAGAATCTTTTAACAGGTAAGCCATTCTGACTAAGAGTCAAAAATATCACGTCCTTTAGCTTTCTTAACTTTGGCTCGAATGACTGGTTTATAGGCTTTGCGCTTCCTTTTAAACCTTCCGTGACCAATCAATTCATCTGCCTTTTTAAGAACTTTCTTGGCTAACAATTTTGCAACTTCTTTCCCTCTTGTTTTAGCCGAGTTTTCCAATTTCTCACCAGCCAATACATCATTAGCGATCATGGCTCCAGTTCGTAAAGCTTCTTTTCCGATTGTTTTAACTCCACTTCTCAGGAAAGGCAGTGCAGTGCGGAAAAGTTTTGCGAAAAAAACCACCAAGGCCGTGCCCCTTTTGCAGAGACAGGCCTTGATACAAGGGCATTCCGTTTCCGGTTTGCCCGACATAATAGTCTTCAAATTTTTTCGAACAGCAAGTGTAAGGAACAAGCATGATTCACGTTTTGTACACAAATGACGATGTACGTTAATGTCATGCAGTATTTATATAATTTGTTTCATGCGAAAATGCAGCACGAATGTATGCCAAACCTCGTTCAAAAGGAACGAATTCACCAGAGTGTAGACGCAAATCTATTTCAATTGTTTGAAAATGTTGTCGCATGACAGGCAAGTAGTGAGGTCTCGTATAATGAACATTAACCATTTCACTATCTCTTTTTTCTACTTTGATAATTTTTAAAAGAGGAGCTTTGACATCACCCACGATTTGTGGCTCTACGAGATCGCAATACACATACATGACGGGAAAGGAAGCTGCTGGATCGGCTATAAAGGGACTGTGTTCCGTTCCATTAAATTCTCCGGCATGAAAACCTAAGAGTTCTGCTATGCCTGTGTGAAGAACGACTTTACCACCTTCCTTTGTTTTGATTGTCACTCGTTTTGTTACAGAATGATAGTGAAATTCTATTTTATGTTTGAATGCCGTTAAAGTCATAGCTTTCAAGAGATCTGGTACTGTTTCATAACAACCAGGAGGTATTCGCCGCCCTTGTATCACTCCATCGCCTAAATCAAATCCGAATAAATTATTGTTTGACCTAATGTTATACCACGAATGAGGGTATATAATATCGGTTAAACCTACTTCCCATTCATGGTGACTCAAATGAATACTTGAGGGAAGCTGTGTAATAAAATGAGAAGTTTTATTCTCAGGGAAGAAGCGACTAGAGCTGTCGCTGATAAGCGTAACATAGAATGACATGTTCGTGACCCCTGAATGAAAGAGGTAAGTACAGCACTCTTTTATATCCCTTTCACATCATTCACCCATGCATTGAATTTTTCAGGATAACCTTGAAACTTCACAAAATATTCCGTTCTTCCCAAACGTCGTCTTGTTTTTAAGACCTTTTCAACGGGGTAATATCCAGAATCTGTGATTTTCTGAAGCTCTTGTGAATAAAACGTTCCCTCTAATATTTCGCCAGTAAGATCTTTTAGCTTATACACTAAAGGATTTCTAGGCAATACTTTATGAATCGTAAATATTTCTCTCGTCCAGTTCTGCTCATATCCTTTCTCAAACCGCAATTTTTCTTTACTTATTCTGACGGTGTCTCCTATTTTAAGTGAAAATTTACTTTCATACCTTGTAGCGGTTTCAAGATCGCCATAAAGATTTCTCCAAGCAATATCTTGATTATCTATGTTAACTGAAGAAGGCTTCATTTTTATGCTTCGATGCCACGTATTATTGTAACTGTAAATCAGTTTATCAATCACATCGATGTACCGTTTCGTATTCATTTCTGTAAAATACTTCCACATTTTTGTCTTAAGTGTTCGATTAAAACGTTCAACGACTGATGCTTTTGTTGAATTATTTGTCGCGAAAAAAATGTACATGTTTCTTTTTCAGGTATTTTATCACTTGATTGTTTGTAAGTTCTTTGCCCGCATCTGTCTGCATTATTTCCGGTTTTCGTTCCGAAAATATAATTTCAAAAGCGGATACGATTTCATCACTTTTCTGACATTTTAGCGGTACAACCCATGCATATTTTGATAGAATATCCAAGCAAGTAAGTAATTATTTATAACCATTATTTGTGTCTGCTAGGGACTGCATGTCGACCAAATCAGACTGAAACTTCTCGTTTATGTTTCCTACGATGACTCGATTTCTCTGGAACTTGTGTCTGATAGGCTTGTGCAAAAAGTACGAGTCATTGGTCTGCAACCATTTTTTGATCTCCTTTGTCTTCACGCGTTCTTTTAAAGCATGATGTAAAGCATTCACACCTCCAAAACTTCCTGGAACTTGAGGATCCCGATACAGAGGAGTCAGAACCTTGTCCATCACAGCAACGATTATGATCAATCCGTACGTTAAAATTCATATCGACATAATGAGGTAAAAATGTTTGGGCACCTCTTTTTATACGACTATTTTATAAGCTTGCCAGAAACTCACAACGTTCACTATACTTTGTTACAACAAAAATGATGCTCAGACAAGTAACAGTAAAAATTTACTCCTTTTACAAAAAAAAACTCATTAATAACTCATTTTTCACAAAAATTTGAGTCGTTGCTTCCATCATACTCCTTATAGTTAAAATTGATTAAACTACTCTTGATTTTTCATCATCGGATTTAATGCAAATAAATGCTTTGGGTGATAGTCAACTATGCTTGTATATAACCTTTAAATCGTTTCTTCTTCGTAAGTTTCCTCAGCTGATCGGTCTCGCCTGTTATCCAAACCGCCGACTGTGGAAACTTTATGTCCCAGGCTCGAATCCCACGAAACACTTTATTTTTATTTCAAGAAAATAATAAATAAAATAAAAAGATAATACACAAAAAATAAGTCATAAATAATCCGATAGATGGCGCCACCATCGTTCAACCATCTTTAATTAAATTATTTTCCATTACTTCCAAAATAATCCAATAGATAGCGCCACTAATTTTTTTCTAGCAAGCAATATTCTTCACATCTCAAAAAACATTTCTTTATTGCTCCCAGCTTTGAACAGATGGCGCCACTACTGAAAGTTTTCCATTTAAAGCTTTATTCTCCTCCCCTACTAACTGTCTAGTCCGGTCTAGTGGTTGACGTCATTCTAAAAATACCCTCGTAAAAGACTTCAAGTAATCAGTGACGTCATCCTAAAATATACCCCCATACAAGACTACAAGAAATCCAAGATGGCGGCTGAGCCGCCATCCAGGGTTCCCACTCTCCCAGCAGATTAAAAAATAGGGCCTTTATATGGTCTTTTTCAGGCACACTTGTAAAAATATAGGGCCACTTCACGTACTAAAATTCAGTAAAGTTTTTTTCCAAGTTTCATTTAAAGAAAACACTTATAATGTATTAGAAAAACAGCACCATTATATATACCTATTGCTGAATTGAAATGCTTATGATTCAGACAAAACTCAGAAATAATTTTCAGTTCCAGCAATCATGATAGCGAAGCTATAATCATCCTTTACATTTTATTCAGGATTATTTTACTTTTTTAAAACAAATTTACAGTTGTAACGAAATTCTTATCCCTTTAATCTTGCTATAAATGGGCGTGGCACGGAAAACTAGTACATTTGAGCAAAAGAATGTGTTATAAGACATACTGAAAATAACAATCAAGTGATTTTCATTGAATGATTCAAGATTAAGGCAATATGCATTATCAATCTGGCACTTAACTAACAGACTCATGACCCTTATAAAAAAAAGAATTCTTTTTTTATAACTTAATACTCTCAAACCATTTAAACTTAAACATCAATTTAAATTTAAATAATGAACCTTTGGTATATATGGAATGGTGTAAATAACCATACTAGAAAAGAAAAAAAAAAAAAAAAAAAAAAACTCTTGAATTACACAAAGTGAGAGCACAGAATTCACTTTCAGATTTAAAAAAATAAAAAAATATTTTACTACTTACCTTAACTTTGTAATTTTAAGTTCACACTTGAAAAGTAATCTTGAACATTTGAATTTGTAAATGATTCAGATTAATTTAATACTGATTAAAAATATATTCAAGAGGCAATATGATTAAAAATGTATCTAAATATATGTACAACTATTTACAAAAGAAAAGTTATTGTTAGTTATTTTTTAATTCCTTCAACAAGTCACTAATTTTCTTGTCAGCATTGACAAGTTCCACTTTTTTGTCTTTGGCAGTTCGCCGAAAACTGTTGGATTTTATAACATACTGTATATTGCCAGTGTTTTCTGCCTTTTCTGCAAGATCATTCGCTCCGGATTCTAACTCTGCAATACAGGTCTCCAAGTGAGCTTTTTTTTATTTTGTTTCTGCTAATTCATTGAGTATCGATTTCCTTTTTTTTTGTTTCGGTTTCTGATTCTTTCTTGTTTCTTTCATCCTCTAAATATGCCATATATCTTTGTCTTGCATTGGATACACTTGATCTTAACTCTTTGTTGATTTGAAGCTTATTTTCAGTCTTCCTTAAGTGCTCCAACACAACCCGTTGGGCAACCAAAGATCTTTCTTTCAGATTCTCTATTTCCAGCTGACGGTTGAAAGAAAACCCTCTTTCTACATCAGCTTGCCCATGTGAGAGTATCAGAAGAAGTTTCACAATATTCCATGCTTTTGAATAAGCTTTTTGGTTAAGAAACTTGTTCAAAAAGCAGTCCAACCTACTTTCAGCATCCCTGTGATTGAAATTTTGAAAATCCTCAATGTAATTTGCAACTACATTTGAAAAAAAGTCTGTGAATTCCATGAGAATTAAATCACAATTTTCCTTTGCAACTAAGTCTAGTTTTGAAAGGTGGACTAGAATATATTTAATCTTAATCAAACAATCATGGCTATTTGCAGTCATATGTACTGGATTGATGCTTTGCAAGCATCTTACAAAACTGAACTGTAAAGGTGATTTTATAACTAAATATGTTACAAAACCAAGACAAAATTCCTTGACTTGATTTTTTACATCAATCACGTCTTTTTCAGACATTGTTTTGTTGAATAAATGATTTTTAATCATTAAGTCACCCACAAATTTG
Source organism: Uloborus diversus (assembly GCF_026930045.1). Classification (NCBI taxonomy): domain Eukaryota; kingdom Metazoa; phylum Arthropoda; class Arachnida; order Araneae; family Uloboridae; genus Uloborus; species Uloborus diversus. The sequence continues at coordinate 48,281,493 of NC_072739.1, read as the reverse complement.
GTACTTATTTTATTGTTAATATTAAAATTATTTGCATCTTTTAAATCTAGTTGTGAAACTTTTAAGGCACTGTTTAAAATTTCCTTTTTTTTCTTTTTTAACTATGTTGAAGGTAATTAAAATATTTGCTATTATTTGTTTCAAGTCGTCTGCTATGAAAGGTGATAACGGTTTTGAACTCTGGTACACTGTTAGGAAAGGATTTATCATTTTTAAGACTGAAATGAAAAAATTCAATTTCACTTCAATAAGCTTGTCTTTACAAGCTTGTTGGATTATTAGAAAAGATTTTGCCGTTGGTTTCGGAATAATTCGCTTCTCTGCACTGTCAACATAATTTTTTACTTCCTCCAAAATTTGCAGCGCCCTTTCTGATGCAGGCAAATTTTCTAGCCATCTATGTTTGCAGAACTTTAGAGGCATTTTTTTTGACTTTGATAATTTCAAATAGTCATCCCGACGTGCTGGGGAATCTTTGAATAACCAGTATAAGGATGACAAAAAAGAATCTATCTCCCAATCTGCAGCTAAGCAGCCATGCTTGAACGCATTGTTGATTGCATGCAAACCGCAACTACCCAGATTCAACATTTCTTTATTATGTTCCTTTTTTAATTCCTGCTGCAACATGTTAAATAGTTTCCAGTTCACTGAAGGACCATCCATGGATAGTTGAACTACTTTCTTTAAATTAATTTTCTTAAAAATTTCCTGAAGTTCAGAAAACATTATCTCTGCAGTAGCATGTCCCATGAATACAGATGTTACACAGTAGGTTTCTACCAATTGTTTGGTTTCACTCCAAAAACGTATATGAACGTCTAGCTGTTTTTTTGCAGGTATTTATTTAAACTTTCGTCAATTAATAAACAATAACTTTCACACTCTTGTAATAAACTATGTTGCAAGTTTTCAAAGTATGGGGCTATTCCAAAGCACGTTATATACGCACATTTCGTCGGGCCACAGGAAAATTGCTTTGCAATTAAGCTATCAGGAAACATATCCTTAAATAGCTTGTTTATATCTTTGCACGAATTATAGCTATAATGGTCCGTTATGCGTTTAACAGCCCACCTTATTTCTGCATCCAATACGGAATTTCCAGGTAGTATTAATGTATTCACATAAGGTTTTGAAGCAGAGAGGATTGCTGAAGTGGACGGAACTGCTGGAGAAGATGTGCCGGCTGCAGTGGATGAGGTTGCAGGAGTGGCTGGGACTACTGCAGTGGAGGGGACCGTTGCATCGTCTACATCCTTTTGAGTGCTTCTTACGAAGCTTTTCATTAAAGCGGAAGTGTGACAATTAGCATCAACTAACGATGTATGTTTTTTACCTGAAAGTAAAATTATAAATTAAAGTTTCAAGATTAATCATCTACCTTGAACACTTAATGTGTGAAGTTTAAAACAAATTTATAAATTTTAGGGGATTCAAAAAGTGTAACAATTACGAGTTAGATTTGATGAAATATTGGAAGAAAATGAAATTTAATTGAAGCAAAAATTTTCAGCTAAGTTTTTTGAAAATGGATTTTAAAATTAATTCTCTAAAAATCATAGGTTGTGCATCCCTGTTTGAAAGTATGGAGTGGACTTTCGCAAAATTTCTAATTTTTTCTGAGAAAGAAGGATTGAACTTTCATTCTTCATTCAGAACATTTAATCTTCTATTCAGACAGGATAACATTTGAACTATAAAAAAATTAATTTATTCAGAGTGGTTTCATTTTTGGACTTTTTGCATTGTTTATGGGTTTTCTTGTAAAATTTATTACTTAACGGTTTTTTTCCTGATGGAATTATATAATAAATTTTGCCTCCAGGTGTCATTTTATCTTTTTTGTTGTGTTTAATTTCTAGTTTTTGATATTTATACTAACTCCTGTTCCACCGTGTTGCTTTTCTCGGATGACTTTTCATCCAGAAGCTCACATTTCTTTGCATTAAAAAAGGTGTTCCTTGTAACACCGAAACACGTGTCTGCAATATTTTGCAATATTTGTGCTTTCTGACGTTGGATTACTGATTTTTTGAATTCTCATGAACTGCTTCAGGATTATATCCTAAAAAAAATGCTAAATGCATCATCAAACTTTAAATATGTTTTTGTCCGTGCCAGACCATCAGTACTGGGCATATCCGTCATCAAAACTTGAAGAATAGCCTATAATCCGAGAATATGGTACATTCTTTGTTTATTCGACCATTTTTCTTTTTCGGAACGATTGATGATGTTTTGTAACTGATCGAGGATCTCTTTTAATTTGCAAGTTTGCAACGATCTTATAATGTTTGGAGCAAACTGAACTCTGCATTTTTTTCGAATTTCAGCACGTAATTCGTTGTTAGATGACATTTTAAGGCTTTGCATAATTCTGCATTTACTTGAAAGAAGTCATTTCTCGCTTTTTCGGTCTTGATTTGCTTTTTAAAGAAATTTTAGAGGTATATGTCTATCTCTCACAGGATCTTGCGATCTGTCGCTGGCCTACGTTTATTTACCTCAGTTTCTGTTGCCAAATTCACAAAGCTTGCTTTCGACGAACATAACCGGTCGACCGGTGAGTAACCGGATACAAACCTCAGCGTTCTATTATCTTTTGGTTACCTAACCGGTTAGCATTTTAAGCTGTTGATTAGTTGATTCAAGCACGTGATCAGTTGCTGTCACGTGATCGGTTGACCGGCTGAGCTCGTCGAACGCAAGCAAATAATACTGATTAATTTGCCTGCGTTCGAATAGGTAGCTATATCCGAACGCAAGCTTTGAAAGCAATTTGATTCCCAACAGAAAACCAAATTTATAGGAAACGTTTAATTTTAAAATAAACATTTAAAGCTAAATTTTTTCAAAGCCGATATATTTACTAATGCAATACCTCTAAAACCGTTTAACAAAGCCTTACAGTTCATTGATATGTATGTAACTGCAACTGTGGGTCACTCAGTGTCACTGTTTGAAGTGCAGATTTCAAAGCGGTAGCTTTATATTTTACTACTACTATCTTATTCTGTATATTTATTTTATTTTTGATTAAAAAATGGCTGATGAGTCAAAAACACAAATATTTGACTGGCTGACTACAATAAATTTAGTAGATTATTATGAAAAATTTATTGACAGTGGGTATGACGACTTCAATCAGCTGCAAAAGCTGACAGACACTGACATCAATGATATTATAATTGATGTTGGATTAAATAATAAACGCGGCTATGAGAAGATTTATTAGCAGCATCCATGCATTGAGAAGTCTGTCAAAAAATCCTCTCCCTGTTGTGCAAGATGCATCAGGTGCAACGTTGAATAAAAAGCAATTTAAGTATATCCTTATTCTACTACATCTAATCTAATTAGGGTAAGATTTTTCGTTAGGTTCCTCATGGATCAGTTTTAGGGTCTCTCTTGTTTATCATTTTTATGAAAGAGATTCATGAGTATATTTCGAGAAACTTGGAATTGTTTTGCTGATGACAGCAAATTCATGGGTATCCCAGATAAAGAAGAACAAATAAATCAGCTGCTTGAGGATTTGGATCATATTACTAAGTGGGGTATGACAGTAAATGTCAAGTAGCGTACAAGTTATTATTTACAGGGTTCAGTCATTAGTTTGGCAGAAAATGTTGATCTGGGTATCGTAATAAATTAAGACTTAGTCAACAGTGAAGTAGTAATAAAGCCAACAGGGTGCTGTGGTTTATCAGTAGAAGTTTGGTAAGACTTCGAAAGAAATGAATGATATAAAGTATATACTGTTCAGTCTTGGTTTCCTTATCTTTACAAAAATATTTATTAATTGGAGAAAGTTCGAAAAAGAACTGCAAGTTTAGTAATCGGGCTTTCAAATAAAGCTTATTATTAGTTATGATTGACGGCTTAAAATACTTCATACATTTACTTTTGAGCAAAGGGAGAGTTGGAAGAGACATGATACAGTTATTCATTTATCAAAATGAATGATGTTAATGGGTTGAATTTTTGCATGGAAAGCAGGACAAAGGGTCATTGTTTTAAGCTATTGAAATCTCTGGCTAACCTGAAGGAATATTACTACTTTACTAGGGTTGTGTGTACCTCGAACAGCTCACCTGTATTGAGTAAGGAAGTTGGTAGCTTTAAAAGAGGGTTTTTGATCTTCGGGGACAGAAATTGTCTAGGATCAGCCTAGCTGGGCACAGAGCCTGTTGCTGGTCATCATATTTGTATTATTTGTCAGTGTACAATCCCTGGGTTGGTGTCATTTTGGCGTGACCAAAAATTTTTTTTTCAACCCTGGCCTTACTACTAGTGCATGTTTCTGCAATATGCCATTTCATAAATGTATAAATTAAGTGTAACAATTAATAAGCCTTTAAAAGTAAAGATAAGTTGCAGGCAAAATTGAAATAAAACCAAAAAAAAAAAAAAAAAAAACAAGCAACCAAAACACAGGTATAGTGTGATAACAAACTACTGCAACAAAATGTGTTGTTGTCTTGTACAGTGACTGCCTTTATATGAATCACGTTTGCTCTAACGGGCTTTGATTCAATAAAGCGGCTACTTCAATAAAGCTGGATGGTGTTCTGCTTTGACGATTTGATTTATTAAAGCGTCTTATTCAATGAACTGGCACCCACTGTATAACTAAACCTCATGATGACATACTGAGCATATTGTCACAGCAAAAAAAGACACCAACCCGAGGATTTAATCGAAGTTATGTCAGTTTTTATTCTACTCTAAAACAGTGAAAATATTTGGATAATTGGAAATTTTTTAAATGATTATATAAGCTTGGGTGAGACAAACAACCTTTCTGCAATTTTAGATGATTTTGAATCGAATGCTCTGAAGTCTGGCTTCGCCATCAATGTAAAAAAAGTACAGCTCTGAAGAAGGCAATGGGACTGCCTTTACCACGAAGGATGTCAAAAGGTGTGAAAACACCTTGTCATACCGTGCTAACTTTGTTAGTAAGGTGAAAAAGCAACTGAATAATTGTCAAGAGTTTAGATCGCAGCTGTTTGACAACAATCACACAGTAATAACGCCTTGGAGAATTAAAGAATTGGCTTTCCTTGATAAACAGTTGTCTGCGGTAAAGTCGATTCTTCAACGGGCTGAAGAACGAGAGTCAAATGTGCACGCTAATTTCGGCGCAATGCAGAAAAAATTTCAATCGTTTTCTGCTGAAGTTGAAGAAAAAAAAAGGAGACAGCGGCGGCAAAAAGGAAAATCTGAGGAAGTCTGAAAAGAAATCCCAACTTCGTCTCCAAAAAGCCGCTGCGACCTTGGCCGAGATGATTGCTGGGCCAATAGGTAGCATTGCTTTACGAGATGCGGGGAACGAGGATGGAATTAAAATTAAAAATAAAGACATCCAGGAGTTAACAAACTTAACCCCAAGATTCCATTTAAATGCTTTAAAGCACTTAATATATATATATATATATATATATATATATATATATATATATATATATATATATATATATATATTTGCAGAAGACGTCACAGAGGTGATCGAAGATACTCTAAAAAAATTGGAGCAACCGAACGTGCAAAGAAACGTCCGAAATTCCTCTGAGCCTAAAAGACAGAAAATGGACTCAAAGGGCACAATGGGGTTTTTTCCCCCAAGAAAAGCAGCTGAGTGGAAGAATATCCTGATATATATTTAAGGGCTTCATGTTCTGGAAGGGATAATAGGCAGGTTGAAGCTCTGTCTACGTCGACTTGCCAAGACATTGGAATACCATCAGCATAAATTTTCTCACAAATTGTTTCATCTTCCTCTTCTGCGGTTATTGTATTGATATCTTTTTGTGCAAAAGCATCTTTTAACACATTTGCTGTTAAATAGCAGGGAACAGATGAGTGTTGGCTTTTGAAGATAAAGTAGGGAGTTTGTTTGCCAACAAAAGGTTTTTTAGGCGACTTTTGAATTCTGTGGGAGTCGGGTGATCAAAAAAACTTCCTACTCCTCTTATCTGGCTGAACAAACTTTCTAATCCGTCTTGGGTTAGTCGAGAGGTTAAAATATATTTATAATTATGCTTCTTTAAATCTTCAAATAACCCAATTAGTGAAGTTATGGAGATTATAATTGCTTTTTGAAAAGGCAATAAACAATTCTTCCCAACAACTCTAAATGAAGATACTGTAATTTTCATTTTATTCAGGGTTTCATTTTGCTTGACTAAATGCTCCTCGCTTCCATATGCTGCTTGTAAGGGTTTATGACTTGGTGGCTGTCTCACACTGCTGTTCATTACGTCGAAAAATGAGTCAACGAGTTCGAAAAATTCAGCAGCATTCTTGTCCCCTGTCAGTAAGTCAATTGCTTTTGCTGTAGTGGCAGAGAACAAAGTTTTTACGGGGGCAACTCGTTGCCTTTCATTGCCTTCCACTGTGAGATGACTGTCTTTCAACTTGTGGCATAGTTTCATCTCACCTCTATCTTTTCTTAACACATTTTCTACGACAGTTGAGTTAAGTACAGTTCCATTTTCTAACAAAAAACCATGGTCCAAAAAGTGATTTCTGAGTAATTTTAAGTAATGGGGTGGATCTGAAAACACCCAAATATTTCGACTGGTATCAAAAGGGTTTGGAAAAAACGTTTTTTCTATTGAAATTTGCAACTCCTTCCAAACAGTAGCTGAACCAGCAATGTCTGAAACAATTGCGCAAACATTAATTCCATTTTTTTCCAATGCAATAATAATTTCCTCGAGTAAAGTCTTTGTCATTGTTTTTTGAAAATCAAAATACACTGGCTGCTTCCATGGAAACATAATACCTTGAGCGAGTACAACCTGAACTTTAGAGAATGGGCCAAGAACTTGATCTTCTGCGCTGTCATAACACAATCTGCCGTCCAGATGCATTTCATCAAAACTGAGTATGCATATTTTTTCTGAAATGCTTAGTGTTTCGGAATTTTTTTTCATTAGTGATAAAACGTTTTTCAAGACCGCAGGTTCACATGAAAATTTTGAACACCATCTTCTTAAAGTGGAAGCACTTGGAAGTGGAATTTTAATTTTCGTCCTCCAGAAATCATAAGATTTTCGTGACATAGCTCGCAATATAATACCCCTGGAAATATCTTCAGCTTTCCAATTTAATATCTTATTTTCTTTCACAATCGCTTCAATTTGCGTTGTTGTTAGAACAGTTTTCCAACTTGCTTCCATCTGTACTAATTTCTTTTTCTTTTCTTCGGCAGCTTTTAATTTTCTTTTCAGAGATTTTTTTTCATTGAGTAGATGAGAAATTCTGTAGCTTCTTTTTCGGTACCTTCTCAGCAAAATATTTTTCTGCTGCTTAATTTCTTTTAATTCATTTTCAAGCATTGCATTCTTTTTCTGAAGCTTTATATTATTTTCTGTTAATCTGGAACAGGAATTGCATTCATCAGCTTCTTCGTTAATTGTGGGGAGTTGTGATGTTTCATTTGGATAGTTTAAGCATATTTTTTTGGAGCTGACATTCTCTAATCGCTCTACAGCACTTTTTCGAATATTTCTTTTCCGTTTGCGTTCTTCCCTATCCGTACTAATCTCTTGAAATTTATTTGAAGGTAACAAAAGACTTGGCACTGCGTTCAGCTTCAAAATTTTTTTTCTCTGGCAATCCCAGGAGTTTATTCTTCAGATCCAGTTCATAATCATCTTCTTTGAAATGAATATTGCAGATCCTTGCGAACATTAACTTTATCATTCCTCTTACATTTCTGCAGCCATTCTCTTAAAATACCGGGATCTTTTGGAAAAAGATCCCGGTTTAATTTTTGATAAATTATCGATTCACCTTTAGTTTTCCTGTAATGATTCTTACAGGTCGCAACAGCACAGCTTGACATTCTTGAAACAATAATTTTATGAGAATACAAGAGCGGGTTATACGTACTAAAACTGTAGTGACCCTACGAAGAAAAAGCAACATTCCCCATCCTGGCTGACGCGTTGTCAGCGCCGTGACGTCAGAAACTAGTTTTACCCAGGACTATAGATATTTAGAAGGGCTGGTCCACTCCTTTGTAGAAACGAGTGCCGACTTTCGACTGGTCTTGGTAGGGAGAAACCAGTTTTTGACGTCACTGTGTTGACAGAGCGAGCAGTTGACGACAAGCAACTTCATTGCATTCCTATCCTTTCCTGGAATCCTACGTTCATTCTTTGTAAGAATTTTAGAGAGAAATGGCTAGCTGTGCAGTAGCTGTTTGTGAGAATTATTATCGGAAAACGAAGAACACTGATATTGTTTATCACACTTTTCCAAAAGATTTGGAATTAAAGAATATATGGCTGCAAAAATGCAAAAGAAAAGATGCTATAAATGAAAGTAATGCAAGAATTTGCAGCGAACATTTTACAACAGATGATTATGAAGATGATATGAAAAATAGATTGCTTGGTTTGAAAACTAATAAAATTCTGAAAACTGGAGCCGTGCCGAGTTTAAAACTTACAGTTGGCCACAAGAATGTTGAAGAAACAACTGTGACCGAGAGAACTGCGAGAAAAAGAAAGAGAACTATAATTGAAAATGCAAAAGAAAGATTAAAAATGATCAGTCCTAAAAAGCGTGCTGTAGATTTTTGTGAGAATTTTATCAGACGATAGTGCCGCTATTGTTCAACTTGAATATCTGGAAGACACCCCTCAAAATAATATTAATGCAAAATTAGAAGAACAATGCGAAACAATTAAGAAATTAGAAAAGGAACTTGAAAAGATAAAGCGAGAGAGAGATCATTTATTAAAATTGAAAAGGATTAAACGTACAAAAAGAAGTAAAAGAATGAACATAGTTTTGATTGAAAATCGTACATTGAAGAAAAAAGTCAAGTCACTGGAAGCGAAGAATAAACAAATGCTCACAAAGTTTAAGAAGGTGATGACTACTTCGCAATTAAAGGTTATCATGGAAAGCAAAAAGAAAATAAAATGGAAACCGGAAGACATTTCTAGGGGTATTGTGACCAGGGCAATATTAAGAAAAGCTTACGAATTTTGGAGAGGCAAAATTGGAATTCCAATGCCAAGTGGCACCACTCTTAAACGATGGTGTTCTAAAATTTCAATTAGGCCGGGAATCTTGGAAAGAGTTTTAATGTTAATGAAAGAAAAATGTGAAAATATGAGCAAATTAGAAAAGTTTTGTATCCTTAGTTTTGACGAGATGCACATTGACAGCAAATTGGCATATGATAATCAAGCAGACCAAGTTTTGGGCCCACATTCCAAGGTACAATTTGTACTAGCAAGAGGAATCATGTCTCCTTGGAAGCAACCGGTTTATTTTGATTTTGACCAATGCATGAAAATGGACTTACTCTTTAAAATAATTAAGGCATTGGAAAGCACAGGGGTTTTGGTTTCAGCGATTGTGTCTGATTTAGGTGGAAGTTCCACTTGGTGGAATCAGCTAAATATTTCAGTTGAAAAATCCTTCTTTGACCACCCAAATGACCCTAAAAGAAAAATATGGGTATTTGCTGATCCTCCTCACTATCTGAAGCTTTTAAGAAATCACTTCATTGATAAAGGCTTAAGGCACAAAAATTACTCAAAACGTCATCAAGAGCGTTCTTGAAAAAGATCGTGGAGAATTACGGTTGTGTCACAAGCTAAAACCCAGTTTTTTAACTTTGAAAGGAAATGAAAGGCAGAAAGTTGCTCCTGCGAAAACCCTTTTCTCCGCCACAACGGCAAAGGCCATTCTTTTATTGACTGGAGATAAAAAAGTGGCTGACTTTTTCGAATTAGTAGACGAATTTTTCGACATAATGAACAGCAGCCATCCTATACCTGCAAGTCATAAACCCCTGAAAGCCGCTTTTGGTCTCGATCCCTACTTTGAGAAACAGGAACAAAAATTACTGGAAATGAAACAGACAATTTCTGGATTAAGGGTAGATGGGAAAAAAAGTTTACTGCCTTTTCAAAAAGGAATTATAATTTCGATTTCGTCTATATTAGGCCTTCAGAAAGACTTAAAGTCTGAAGGACAAAGATATATTTTAACTTCACGTCTGACACAAGACGCCTTAGAAAGCTTGTTCAGTCAAATACGAGGTATTGGTAGCTTTTATGATCATCCATCTCCTGTAGAAGTCTTCTTTCGATTAAAAAAATTACTACTCGCAAATAAATTACCAGCATTGTCTTCTAAAGCTAACGCGCAAGATGAAAACTCCTTGGGAGCATATCTAACTGCTGAAATACTGCAAAATGCTTTTGAAGCAAAAGATGTCCAAGAAATAATTGAAGAATTGGAATATGAAGATGATGATCTAATAGCGTGCAATAAATTATATGATGAAGAAATTCCTATGGCCTGGAAAGCGGAAATAAATAAAAGTGATAGTCATATGACATTTACAGAACACGAAGCTTTGAAATATGTTTCAGGTTGGATTGCCTTTAAAGCAAAGAAAGAAGACCCAACACTTGGTTCAATTTCAGCAAATGCCGTTGAAGATTTAGATTCAGCAGTTTGGCTGAAAAGTATTTCTAAGGGTGGATTGACAGTACCGTCAGAAACTTGGCTTCAGTATGCCGAAGAGTTTGAAGAGATATTCAGGGCAATCAATGGCAAAGATAGCATTCATAAGGGTCCCAATGTAACAAAAGAATTGCAAGAGGTTTTGGAAAAGAAATTCCCTAATGTTTGCAAAGCTGCAATAAAAAATATTCAAGAATTAGAACATTTATCAGAGTAAGACATCTGAATCGCGAAAGGGATCAAGAAAAACGAAATGCGAATAAAAAAATGAAAAAATGGCTATTATCCAGCAAACTCAAAACCGAAGAAAATAAAACAATTTAAAACGCATAAACTACTACAACTAAACTTTTTACACTTTAAGACAGCGATTAATGTATTTTTAGACATAAGATTACATTAAATGTTATTCTCAATTACAGCATTAAAAGGATCTTTTAAGAGCCAAAGAAATGAGGTTCTTTTCAGATTCAAAGCAAATAAGGTTATTTTTAGAGCCAAAACAAAAAAGGTTCTTTTCAGAACAAACATAAAAAAAGGTTCTTTTCAGAACCAACATAAAAAAAGGTTCTTTTCAGAACTAACATAAAAAAAGGTTCTTTTCAGAACCAACATAAAAAAAAGGTTCTTTTCAGAACCAACATAAAAAAAGGTTCTTTTCAGAACCAACATAAAAAAGAGGTTCTTTTCAGAACCAACATAAAAAAGGTTCTTTTCAGGATCAACATAAAATTATTAATTATTACCTAATTCCATATCAACCATTTGAAAAAGCGATTCTTTCCAGAGACAATACAAAACATTCGGTTTTTAGAACCAACTATTAAAAAAGCAGGGGAATTATTACCTAATTGAATATCTATTCCAGGTTTCTCTGCGCAATAGATTAAAATATTGGCTATCTATAAACGTATAAGCGTGTTATTAGTTATATTAAAAGCGTTTATTATTTTCCCAAAATTTAAACACTAGTGCTTAATTTTTAAAAGACGTTTTGCGTCTTTTTTTTTTTCTCTTCTAATTTACAGAGTTTTATCAAGAGAAAAACTTTCGTTTCGCTGTGTTCAGTATTCGTTTCGTTGAGAGCGAGCGGAGTGTCAACATGATGACGTCACGGGAGGTTTTCACCGTGGACGTGAGAATGAGTCGTATGGACCAGCCCTTGTCAGTATTATAAGGTCCTGAGTTTTACCAATGGAAGCAGGGACCCAGCGGCAGGCGAAAAGATCAAAGCATTGAAACAGCCCTCTACTTTCTATGGTCCTGCGCTTGTTAGCTCTTGAATGTGGTGGAAAACAGGACCATAGGGGTCTGGTCCTGGGTGGAAAATATTCTAGGATGCGTTCGGCTATTCAAGGTAGAATTAAAGGCACTCGGACGAGTTCGACCATGTGTTCTGAGAAGGAAAGAGTTAAACCCCTGAAAATTCGATTGGATAGTTTCACATGACGTCACAGAAAATGATCACGTGACAAAATCACGTTATCCTTTTACAAAGGCGGTACACATGGCAGGTAAAATAGTCATGTGACCTTGGACAATTCAGTAAATTTCTGTATCATCCATTCAGTAATTTTTTTAAAAATCAATCCCGTTTTGAAAAAAAAGTATTTTTATGTGAAGAAAAATATGTGCCGGGAGTTCTGGGATTTTTTTAACCCCAACCCCTCCCCCCGTGGCTGCGCCACTGCTTATACACAATAACAAAAGAAATAACTATAATAAGCGAAACTTAACCACTAAACAAATAAAATATGCGAATCAACAAAAACAATTCACACAGTAAAATCTTAATCCCAAGAGTAAATGGCGGGGACAAAGCATAGCGACCGTTACTTTCAGCAAATACAACGGTGTGAAAGATTGAAAACACTCCCCCAGAAGGTTTGGGGAAAGCACTAACAGGTCTTCGCGTGATTCATACACTTCCCTTCGGAGAGCTTGTTTGGCCTTGAGGAATATCTCGGTGCTGGTGGCATGTTACACTTTTTTTTCCCACTTTTCCTTTTTCTCTGCGCTTGACTGTCACAATTTCATCGGGTCTTCTCATCATACTAAGGAGCAGGACAGACCTATTATCTATCCATTTTACGACGTATATTCCTTCGGCTTGCCTGCAGTCGATTTCGCCTCGATTCATTTCTCTGTCTTTTTTCAAATCTATCGGTAAATCTTTTCGATCACACCGAATGGTACCGCAAGCAAATACTTTTTCTCTTTGAGAACCTTTAGCAGCTCAAAACTCGTAAAAAAATTGTCAAAGAACAATTTGGCACAAGTTCTTTTCAACTTTTTAGATAGCTGATGAACAATAGATGCACCAAGCTCATATTCAGTTTCTTTTTTCTTTCCAGTGTACATATCAAACTCGTACAAATATCCGTTCTTTGATCCGCACCGAGACCACATTTTGAATCCCCATTGAATTGGCTTATTTTTTTTTTATATTGGCGCATAATATTATGGCCTCTAAATTTGATCATATGTTCGTCAATAGACATACATTCCTCCGGCTCAACTGCCTCCTGAAAAGCTTTATTGAAATGCTCTATCAACGGGCGAATTTTAAATGCTCTGTCACGATTTTCATCATCTATATTGGGAGTATTCTTGTCATTATCATTAAAATGCAAAAACCTTCTTATTTCAGTAAATCTTTCGTAAGTCATTAATCTTACAATCAGTGAAACTCTCAAATCTTCGTCAGTGGACATATAATCTCTTAAATTAGGAAGGACGTGATACCCCATAACGTAACATATTCCTAGATATGCATATATCTCCTAGGATGAAGTTTCAAATAGTTCACCCTTCTGTTGAGCATACAGATTTGTTTGGGGGACAATTATTTCTGCAACTAAAGATTCGAAGTTAGAAACTGCGAGAAATGTATCTGCTTCTGATGAGTGTTCAGTCAGAGACAGTAATTTTACTTTGCCCCATTCTATTTCGATGTCAGGTTTCGGTAAAAAAACGGGATCGATTTCTTTGGACCAAACAACCTTCTTTTCTTCTTTCTTCACTCTCTTGTAGTTTCTGTTTTGTTTTTTTCCTCTCTTGCAACTTGGTTTTTGAAACGTAGCTTTCCTTTTCCTCTTTGATGCTCTTTCCACATCTTTTTCCGTCTCTGGCACTACCTCCACTTCTTCATTTTCAGTAGTATTTTTCACCATCAATAATGACAAGAGTTTTTTCAAGATCACCATTACCTAAATTAACGATTTCACTTTCCAAAAACTCGTTGTCTTCATCATCTAAATCACCACATTCACTGCCACTGCTTTCCGCAAACAATATTGCATTAATTTGCTCTTGTGGTAGTTCAAAATGCCTTGAACGACGATATTTACTGCATGCCATTTTGGCTGTTTACAGAAAAATCGCTGAACACAGAATGCTAATCAACCTACGTGCAAATGCTCAAATTGCAAATACTAACCTCCAATGTGACCTTCAAATCCTTTATCAGGAGCCATTGTAACAGAGACTATTCTTGCCTATTGTATCCCTGAATAGAAGGAATGAATACTATCTCCCAAACTATTACACACATGCTCGCTCGCAGGGCGGTCTGGCAGCTCATCGCAGATAGGGACGCATGTGTCCCTCGGGAAGTCTGGCCTCATGGTTCAGTTCTAAACAATAATTTTTTGAAATCACTCTCCTTTTCAGTTACTTAGATCTAAATGAAACAGTAATTCATTCTTGAAATTTCTTTACATTAAGAAATCAATTGACAAATTTTTAAATGTGAGTGAAAAAAAAAAAAATCGATTACTTAAACTTTTAAGAGTAATAATAGACTGTTTTTTATTATTAAAAAAATAAAAAATTACATTTTTACGTATAAATAGAGCGTCAGAAAAATTATGTATAAAAGGGACACCGGTGTCCCATCTGCGTCAAAGGGTTAAAGGATTGTGTGAATTAAAGTTTTCTAGAATATGTGGCGTCTGAGATTTAGGACATGAATTCGACACAAGTGACGTAGTAAGGGAGGCTGGGGTAATTAAAAAAAAAAAATAAATAAATTTATACTAATGTTCCAAATAACTTGAAACGATTACCTCATATTAACTGAGTTAAATGGACTCCTCTTGATTTTTCAGGAGATTATTTAACTTAAATATTTTGGTTAAAAAATGTTTAAAAATTTTAATAAATTCTTGTCTTTAATAACCCCGTGTGGAGTAATAAGAGACTAAGGCTGCAACTCCCCATATATAGCAAGGTAAAATCATGTAAGGCAATGAGAAACATCTGCAAACAATTCTGAATCCGCCAATATTTTTAAATTTTTGATATTTTCATTCATTAAAAAATATTTGTTCTCAAAAATGAATGTTTACAAATGTGTTCGTGAAATTCATTTCTTATAATACTAGGTCTTAAAATTAGACTTAATATTAGTTCTAAATAATGTGCATAACCTAGGGATTGACCAAAAACATCAATAAAATTTTTAAAGTGGCCAGAAAGTATTTTAAAAGTTCTCTAAAATATAGTCAAAAATATGTAAAAAACGTGTCTTAGTAAAAGTGTTATTAGGGATTTTTTTCCAGTCCCTAATTGAACTTAGACTATTTATTATCTAATGAAGTAGTAGTGACTTATTAATAACTTCCAGACATTCTACGCATAAAATCATACATTTATCGCATCTAAATATGGTCTACTCTCATGAGTATAACTGATTTTAGATTTAGGCTACGTTGAAAAAAATTATTCTATGAACTTGCTAAACTTAGACTAACCATCAAACTCATTGTATTTTACTTAAAACTAACAGATTTGTTAGTATGGGGCAATAAGAGACGCCCGTCTCTTATTACCCCCCACAAAAAAAAAAGTGTTATAAGAGACTGGCCCACAACCTGTAAATAAAGAAGATTTCTTCAAAAAATAGTACATCAATAGCCATAGTCTTGGTCAGAAGTTTACACATTAATAACTCCCAAACTCCTCACCTAAAAAAAAAACAATAATAATAAAAACGTAAAAAAAGTCACGAACTTTTAAGGTAGGTTTACAACGTGAAGGTTTCTTTAATTGTATGAAAAAAAAATTCAAACAAGAAATAAATGTATTGTAGTAAAGTGTGCATATGGTACTTTATCTTTACTAATAATAAAGCTGAAAGTCTTTGTCCGGATTTCTCTCTGTCTTTTAGGATCTCTGTGACGCGCATAGCGTCTAGACCGTTCGGCCGATTTTCATGAAATTTGGCACAGTTAGTTTGTAGCATGGGGATGTGTACTTCGAAGTGATTTTTTGAAAATTCGATCTCGTTCTTTTTCAATTCTGAAAACATTTTCCAGAGCAAAATTATCGTAAGATGGACGAGTAAATTACGAAATTATCATGACGTGGAACCGTAACATGGGAGAGCGACGGAACAGAGCCAATTGGCGAGAAATTCATCATCCATTATTTGTAAAAATACAGGCAAAACTAAATGACGTTTTAATTTTCTACTACGGGCAAAGCTGTGCGGTTACCACTTGTATTACATATTTTAAAAATTGTCTATTTATTTTGCGAGTTTTTGACTGCGTCTCTTAATACGCCGGTTTCCCAAAACTTCTTTTAAACTTTTTTATCCGAAATCATTTTTTAAAAAATAATAATTTAAATTTAAATTTGATTAAAATAAAATGACAAAAGTAAGTATATGTACACTTATTCTAGGTTTTCAAGGAAGCACTGTTAAAAACCGAGACTATCATTATTTGAGTTAAGAATAAGAAAAAAAGATGAAACTTTTAAGTTGATTTCTCTCCCTCCAAGAAACCTTCTATTTGAAATAATTGAAAAGGAAGAAAAAAAAATGAAAATGACTGACAGTTTTTCGTTTAGCTTTTTCGTAATGCCCATTGCCATACCAACGACAAACTGTAGCGCAGACGACAGTTTAAATGCACGGCGCAGACGATATTTTAAATGAATGAGTAATTTATTCTGCATGCAATACATCGGTGATACACATCTTAGCTTAAGGGAGCAACTTACTCCATAATTTATTCTATGTTTTGAATCAAGTATTTATTTCTGAAAGCGCTACGTGACAATAATTAATAAAAATGATAATTTATTATTATATCGTCTGCCGTCATTAAAATGCCGCGTACTGAACTCGCAGACGATTTTTTTTTCAACAGCTCCGACGCGCGCTTTTCAGCACTAGTTACGCGGGCTTTCGATTGCTATAGTTTGAATTTCGGCTGCGTAATGCAGAAATTTATCGTATTTTTTCGAGTCTGAGTATGGACAAAAAGGTAATTATGCTTTGATATTTTATCCATTTTCTGATAAGTTTAATAAATATAAAGTTAGAATTTCCTTACAATAACTTTTGTATAAATCTTATTCTAAGGAATGTTCAAAATGTAGCGTAAGGAAATCAATTTCATACTTCATGAAAATTGTTATAAACTTTACAATTGTTATACTTATTAACTTTATTTAAATTTTTATGTACAACATAAGTGCAATGCAAGTAAAATATTTTAAATGTAGTAAAGTAAAAAAAAAAAAAAAAGCATATAATTATTTATATACGAATAAACTGGATTTCTTCCTGCATTTACATTCAAACTTCGCCAATTTGTAATATCCCTTGCAAATAAAAATTGTCATGATTATGTATATTGCTTTCAACAATTTGGGCACGAGTATTTTTCGGTCCTCATATTAGAGAATTAATTTAAAAAATGTAGATTAAAACTGATATAGGGTAAACCTACCCAATTTCGTGATACTAAGGATTCAAACAGTATAATCGATAATTTTTTCTGAATTTATTGACTTGATATTTTTTCCATAGACATAGTAAACTTTATTCTTAATTATTAAACCATCAAACAGAATTAATACATGATAATATAATGTAATTTAATTATTTTCCAAAAAAGTATCACATGTACCTAAATTCGTGATAGTCTACCTTATTCCGTGAGTCAGTGTACCTAACTTCGTGGTAATGACTTAATCACTGTCACTGTCATTTTCTTCATTACGTGCACATACACTACACATGAACACTGTTGGTGGATTTTTGGAGTCAACTGCCTGGCAACTTTCATGATACCAATTTAAACAAAAACAACATTGGATCCATGGGCTCTTGTTATGTCCTTTGTAGTAACTTTCATTACAGTTGGGGCAGAACCATTCATCTTCAGCTTCACCTTTGCTCTTATTGGTGTTCTTTTTGGCTTTAACCAAACTGCTGGTACTGGCACTGACACAGGATTTGGTAGTGTCACTAGTACTGGAACTGGTACTGGCGGTGGAAGTATTACCACATGATTTCTCCCCTGGAAGATGAACTGCAGCTGATGGATCACGCCTCTTCCTTGCAGGTTTTGGAGCACGTGCTGTAAAATCAGGTAGTTTTAACACATCATCGATGCCTTCCTTTGTAGCAGGTGCATTGCTGACTGGCAGGGAATTTTCATCCATACACCTGTTATCCACGTTTGTTGTCAGGGCTTCATCAGGAATTTTCATCTTGTTTAGTGGGAAAACACCAGCCTTGCAGAATGCAGAAATGATATTTTCTCTGCTGAATGCTTCCAGAAAAGCGGGACTGAACATCCCATGGTCTTCCTGGTCTTCTCAGCGGATTACCTTCTTGAAACTGCCTCAGGTGTTTCTGCCAAGCCAATTTCAAAGGCCGGTATACTGCTACATCCAAAGGCTGTAGCAAATGACTTGTGTGGCTTGGAAATGTTACAATTATGATATCATTCTCTGAAGCCATTGCAATGACTTCAGGAGTTATGTGACTCGCATGTGAATCCATTAATAGCACCACAGGCCTTGCTGAGGAAATCCCCTGGACAAATTTTTGAAACCACATCAGAAATAACTGAGTTTATCCAGCCACTCTGAGACACTGCAACTGTTACATTTGGAAGCGGCCCAATTTTCAAACCATCAATCATTCTAGCGCCTTTGAAGATCAGTAGAGTAGGTCCAAATTCACCTGCGGCATTGATGCAAGGTAAAACGGTGTGAGTTTCAGCCCTGTCAGCAATTACTCGATTATAGACGAACCTCTTGCCTATTCTTGTAACAACTCGTCCAGACTTCACAACGTAGCACAGCCCCGTTTCGTCGCAGTTCCAAATTTGTTGAGGTTTGATGCCTTCTGGAAACTTTCCATAAACCTCAGAGAGTTTGTCGTAGAAATCATTGAGTAACACCCTATTAGAATTGTTTGCCCGATATTGGGACAAATTTTCGGGTGTTCTTTGGCCTAAATTGTATCTGCGACGAAACTCACGCCACCACTTCCAACTGGCACATTTTTTCTTGTCGCTGAATGGAAACGGTTTGTTGTTTGAAGCACACTCCTTCTCAGCAAGGGAGTAGGCTATGTGCCTGATTCGACTGACCGTCAAACCAAACCCAAGCTCCTGAATATTAATGACAAATTTCACTAACGAAGTTTCAGTTGCTGGGCCTAGAGCAAACGGTCTCCCCACTTTTCTCACATCCACACTGTCACTGTCACCTTCACAGCGTGTTATGTAGTCTTTCAAGGTGCTCCATGGAATGAAAATTTTTTTTGCAGACTTGTACACTGACCAATTTTCATCCACTACCTTCCTCACTGCGAGTTGAAGTGTTTCCTTTGAGTATTTCTTCCGTTTGTTCCCACCTTTCTCTTTTTTCCCACCGGCTAGCTTGCTGTAAATAGGCGCCATCTGTCTGAAAGTAGCAAAATTTCATAAGAAATAACTGTGTTTTTGTAAGCCTCCGTTACGATTATTACACACAAAAACAAGAAACTAATATAAATACCACATTCATTATAGTATTAATTTAAATATTAGTGTAAGAAATATTAATTTTCTTAAGAGATTACATATAAAAACTTACATTAATTATTGCAAGGAGTCACACCACGTGCACACTGTTCTCTTCTAACTGACAAAATGGCTACACAATAAACCAGTTGCCGGAGACCTCCAAAGCTTTGCCTGGGTTTGGACAACATCCTGCCATCTATGAGGAACATGTCAAATTAAGTGTACATAACCTACCTAACTCCGTGGTAAAATAAATGTTTCGTATCACAGAGTAAGGTATGTCACGAAATAAGGTAGGTTCACCCTAAACTAATTATTAATGGTTAATTTGTTTAGAAAATATTGCATTATCCTCGCGCCTGAGGTTACGTGGATAGTTCTCATAAGGTGGGACAAAAAAGTAAACTTTGAGCAGTTTTTAAATTTTTCAAATTTGACATCAATTTTGTCTTTATTACATAGTACATACACCTAGAACATTTTATATATTAGCATAAAAATTCAGAAGGTAGGGTAAACCAGAGCACGTTTACGAGAGTTTTTTTCAATGAATTTTCTAATTTTTATATTATTTTATTTTTAACCGAGGAAATTTTGAACATTGTGGTTGTATGAAGCAGTTAAAGGAGTCAAAATTCGTATATTCAGTTGATGCGCAGCTTGTGTTTTTAAAAGTAAAAAATTGCTCCGAACGCTTGGCAAGTTTACGCAAGTAGGGGGAAAAGGAGAGTTTTGCTGCAGCAGGCGCAATGCGCAATGCATTGCGCCTGTGACCTCCGCCTGCCGATTGCGCCGTCCCGATCCGCCTGTGACCTCCCCACCGCCGTCCCTCCCCCTGCGCCTGGAACTTGAAGAAGATTACGGGGTTTTTTCCCGCGTTTTTGAATATTTTCGCGCCTTTTTGGACTTAGTCGTTTTTTCTTCTAACCTTATACGAAGGTTTTCGCACGACCATGTTTTCGCACGACCGCGTTTTCGCGCTTTGTCATGAAAGATTAGGAGGGTTTAGTTTCGGTTTCGGAATAAGTTTTTGGACTTTGTCGTTTTTTACTTTTAGGGAATGGCAACACTTTGTAGAAGATTAGGAGGTTTTACTTTTTGGATGGAAACACCAAAGTTTTTAGTTTTCGAGTGGCAACACTTGTTGCTACAGGAATCGAACACCCAAACTTTGAGTTACCAAAAACGTATGCTAACCACTATGCTATATTTTCCATTACTCTTTCAGTTTTAATGTGAATCTGTACCATGACGACGAATATTACAATTTAATTAATTTTAAAACCATCAATTAATTTACTCTTTAGTACTAATCAAGACACATCATTAACTAAATTTCAGCTCATAATTGAAACTATCATCATTATTATTCTTATTTTTCATAAGAACACAGTTTTTCACTTAAGTTAAGATTTAGATTTAATTCATTGATTTTATTATGTCAAAGTAATTAATTCTGATTGCTATTTTTCATCGTTATTTTTTTTATTCATTTTTTCCCCCGACTTAGATTATTTTCATGCATTTTTGGACCAGGAATAATTTTCGCAATTTAGACTATTTTCCTACCTTGTGGACTAGGATTATTTTTATGCATTTTGATCTTCATATATTTTCACATTATTTATTTACAAGTATAATTTACTTTATCATTTTTCCGACTTTAACTATTTTCATACATTTGCATACATTTTTTTCCCCTCCACCGATGCAATTTGTATACCAATGCAGATTCCCCCCCGTGTCCGTTTACCTTGTCGTGGTGGGGGGGCTTGCGGTGTGGCGAGTTCGGGGCGAGCTCTTGGGAGGAGTCGTGAACCCCCAGTTGCTCAAACAGAATATCGGCGGGAGGGGATTTTTCTCCCTTCCTTCCCTCATCACACTTACCAAATGCGGACGAAAACCCCTAAGCCAAGGCGTGTCAACCGTGCCGATGGCTGCGTGGTACCGGGGGTAGTCGGTGCCTCAAACGGGAGACTTCAGGGATAGCAGGCGAACCCTGTCGTACGCAGCCTTACCTCTGTGTGGGGGGCTACACAGGGGCTAGACCCCATCTTTTCCCCCTAGTTCTCTGGTTCGTTCATGGATGAAAACTCAAAGAACACTTCTCCCCCTTGTGGGGAGCGTCAGAAAGACTCGTTTAGCTCTGCAAAATTTTTTATAATCAAAAGAAATGAAAACCTAACATTCACTGCTGTCTCCCCATTCTTAATTAACAAAGCCTTAATAAATCTCATCGGTGAGTTCCAATCGGTTAAAAAATTACGTACAGGTGAATTATTAGTCGAAATAAAACATCCTAAACAAGTTCAACCTATTCTTGCAATCAAACAACTAGGCCCATACCTTTGTACAGTTTCAGCACACTCAACATTAAACTTTTCTCGGGGAATCATTTCGGAGCCAGACCTTCTATTTACATCAGAGAAGGAAATTCTAGAGGAAATGCAAGAGCAACACGTAAGTGGAGTGAAGAGGATAACTATCAAACGCAACGGCGAAATGCAGAATACGAAGCACATCATTCTGACTTTTAGTACGCCTATCCTCCCTTCACGTGTCAAAGCTGGTTATCTCTCTTGTCCAGTGAGACCTTACATCCCAAATCCACTACGATCTTTTAATTGCCAGCGTTTTGGACACTCCAAGCTGTCATGCCGTGGTACAGGAACCTGTGCCAGATGTGCTGAGCCCGGCCACGAGAGCAATGAATGCTCAAAGGAATTTAAATGCGTCAACTGCAAAGGAGACCACCCCTCATACTCTAGAAAGTGCCCTAAATGGCTAACCGAAAAGGAAATACAGGTCATCAAAACCATTCAAAAAATATCATATCCAGACGCGAGAAAAATTGTCCAATCTCGTGCACCTACAACTGGACTTTCATATTCTGCTGCTGTAAAAAAAGTATTCAACTCCATAAGCACACAAACTGAACCTCCAGTAAACAAAGCAAACAGCAATAAAATACCGAACTCACCTAATGCTATAACTGTAAACACAACCAAATCAAATAAACAAAATAATAGCCCCAAATCTTCTTTTCAGAAAACTAATCAAAATCAACAACAAATAAAAAATACAGATAATGTATCTGTTATTGTTAATCAAAACAAACCATCCAGTCAGAACACGAAAAAACTAATTGAAAAAAAGAAACTTTTACAAACGCGCACAAAAATTGGGGTAGCCTCTAAACAGAGGCCCCCAAAATTTTATAACTTTAGAAAGGAGGACTTTTTACTTTCTAGCAAGAAAGTAAAATTGACCAAATCACAAATAGAAACACTCCAACAACCTCTTCCCCAGGAGGAGGACGAGGATGTTGACTTTGAAGATCTTCCGCCATCCGACGATGAAGGGTGGACGGACCATCCTCCCTCATGAGCTGCTCCCTCTCCTTCTGGCCTTTTCTCCTTCCTTTTTTCTCCATGGCCCTGAGCATTCTCTCTTGGAATTGTCAGAGTTACTCGCATAATGTCACGGACATCAAAGATCTTGTCGAATACCACCAACCGGCCATATTCTGTCTGCAAGAAACATTTCTGTCCCCTGCTGATAGACCGAGGTTGAAAGGTTTTGACATATACCGCAAGGACTGCTTGTCAGGCGACCGTCGTAACTAATCTTTGAAAAACTACCACAACTACTACATTGCTTTTATAACAAATGCCTCAAGCTTTCTTATTTTCCAGATGTTTTTAAAATTGGAAAATTGATTTTATTTCTCAAACAAGGTAAAGATATTAAAGATGTTTTTTCATATCGTCCTATAACACTTTTACCAACATTAGGAAAACTTTTAGAAAGAATAGTTGTTAAAAGAGTTCAATTTTATTACCAAAATTTTTCTCCAAAAAATCAATTTGGTTTCAAAAAAGGATATTCAACAGAGGATGCTTTACAAAATATTTGGGAAAATCTTCTTGATTATAATATAACAGGTCATAAATTAATAATTTCCTTAGACATTCAAAGAGCTTTTGATAGCATTCCACATCCACAACTCCATAACAAAATTTCTCAATTACGGTGTCCTAATATTTTGAAAAAATTCCTTCACAGTCTACTTGAAAACAGAAAATTAATAATGGATTCTAATAATGAATTTGTAATTCATAATCAAATGATAGGCGTCCCACAAGGATCTTGCAGCGGTCCGTTTTTGTGGTCATTAATAGCAGAAGATATTCTACACACTTCAATGCCAAGAGGAGTTTTTATTCAAGCATTCGCAGATGACTTTGTGATTGGCGTTGTTAAAGAAACAATAAAGAGCATGGGAGATGAAGCAAACTCAGCTTTAATACAATTCAAAAAATGGGCAGATTATTATAATTTGAAAGTCTCAACAGATAAATCAAGTTTATTACTTTTTAGAAGAAAAACTAAGAATCAAAATATTAAATATGGGACTGAAAAAATTAAAAGGGTAAGGACTTTAAAGTATCTGGGAATCATTCTTGATGAAAACCTTTCATTCTTACCACATATACAACACCTAAAGACCAAATCAACCAATTATTTACAACATTTAAGACGCCTGGCAGGAAAATATTGGGGCTACAATATTCGTTTCAGAGCTCGCTTATATGATTCTGTTTTTCTCAGAATAATAGCTTATGCATCTCCAATTTGGGCAAGCAATCCAACTACAAGATTGAATTTAAATCTTTTGAAATTACAACGTCCTTTGTTATTACATTTAACAGGAGCTTATGCAACAACAGCAAATAGTTCTTTACAGATAATCACCGGTATACCTCCTTTAGATATTCAAATTTCCTACGAAGCAAAAATGGGAACATTACTCAGACTTAATAAGGACGTTGTCACATGTTTTGGAATTCTTCGAGCGTCTTCCTTTGAAAAGAAAATCAAAACAATTTTATTTCATCCCAGTGTTTCCTTAACATCTTCATTACAAATAAACTCACCAAATTTGGAAAATTCAAGCACTAATATTTCTTCCTTCCGTTACTTCACAGATGGCTCGAAAACAAAACAAGTTACAACGGCAGCTTTCCTTATTTTAAATAACACAACTCCAACTGACGAAACCACATTTCTTCTAAATGTCTCCAACTCTATTTTTCAAGCAGAAGCGTTAGCAATAAAAGAAGCAATAGATCATGCTGTAACCCACAATAACTTACCATCAATTATGTACAGTGACAGCCAATCAGTCATTAAATCAATTGGTAATCTAAACCCAACAAACTCTTTAATAGCTGAAATCCAACAACAACTAATAAATCATGATAATATCAAAATTTCTTGGATTAAAGGTCATTCAACCTCTGCTGGAAACAATAGAGCCGATTTTCTCGCAAACCAAACAGCAAATGGACTCTTAGTACCAACAAAACAGCATCCTTTGCCATTTCCAAGAAGTTTTGCAAAGCATAAATTATTACAAGATCTACTGAATGATTGGCAAGAACGATGGGAACAAGACATAACAGGAAGACTAATCTACAAAATCCGTCCGAAAGTTAAACTTACTCCTTTGAATTTAAATAGACATGAAATTTTTTTCTTTACTGGCCATGGCCCTTTCCCTTCATACTTGAAAAGATTCCATATTAGAAATAGTGACCTCTGCAGATGCAAATCAATTGGAAATCCTCAACATTACATACAACATTGCATTCACACTTCTTCATTCCATCTTCGTTCTTCTGGCAATTGGACTCAAGACTTAAAAAACTATTATTCGTTTCCTGCAGCAAAAAAGAAAATTACAGATCTTATTACATTTCTAATTGACCACGAACATTTTCTCTTTGGATAAATTTTTTTTTACTTACTTTTTTTTTTTTTTTAATATATAGGCATTAAGCATTTTAATTAATTTTTTAAAATTATTATTTTTATTATTTATTTATTGTTTTTATTATTATTTTTTTTTTGTTTCACTTTATTTTCTTTTGCTTTCATCTATTTTTATTTATTTATTTATTTTTATTTATCTTAATGTAAATATTTATATATATTCTTTCTTATTGAACAAAATTATTTTCTTCTGTATATATCAAAATTGTTTATCAGTGTGGAGTATTGTTAAATTTTCTCGTACGTCATCCCATAATTTGTGAAATTTAACATTGTTGAATGTGTACAAAAGGATGACGTATTTAATAAAAAAAAAAAAAAAAAAGTAGCTGCGCGCGCTCACCTTCACTCGCTGTTTACAATTTGTACTGTATATATTCCACCTTCTTACGACTTGAGAGGCGTGGAATTGCAAACACTTGTAGATCAACTTCCTCCCCCATTTGTCATCTTGGGGGATTTTAATGGCCATAATCCTCTCTGGGGGAGCTCAGACTCTAACAGCAGAGGTCTAATTATTGAAAACTTTATTGAAGACAACGATCTATGTGTTCTTAACGACGGTGAAAATACCTATTTCCACCTTCCTACACAAACCTACCATGCCATCGATCTAGCAATATCCTCACCTTCCTTTCTGCCACTTTGGGATTTCCAGGTGCAGGGTGGTCTCTACACTAGTGGCCACTTTCCTATCAAAATAACATATACTGGACGCTGCAGCTATCAGCAGCATCAGCAAGGCCGTCTTCGCATTGATCGAGCTGATTGGGCAGCATTTACCCATTTGGCAGAAATAACATCGGAAGACGTGACTGACATTGATATTGATGTAGCGGTAAAGCGAGTAACCGACATCATCTTAAACGCAGCGAACGCTGCTATACCAAGAACCTCTAAAGGCAGGATCAAATATCCTAAGCCATGGTGGAACTCTGCTTGCCAAGAAGCTCAGAAGAAACAAAAAAAAGCATGGAACACATTTCGTCGATACCCGACCACACAAAATCTTGTGACACTTAAACGAGCTCGTGCTGAAGCTCGTAGGATTCGACGGAAAAGCCAGCGGGACTCGTGGCAGGCCTATGTCAGCACAATCACGACGTCCACCCCATCAAAGACCGTATGGGGTAAAATTAAAAAAATTTCTGGCAACTACAATACTTCTTGTGCTCCCATTCTAGAAGAAAACGGCAATATTTTATCAGATCACAAAGAGGTGGCTAACTGCCTGGCGACTCATTTGGCTGACGTCTCCAGCTCAAATAACTACTGTTCTAAGTTTTTAGCTATCAAATCACATAAAGAACAAAAAGTTCTAGATTTTAATTCGAACATTTTTAACCAATACAACACAAAATTTACCATTCAAGAACTACATAATGCTTTACAAAAATCAAAAAACACATCACCTGGCCCTGACGAAATTCACAATAGCATGTTAAAAAATCTCAGCAGGTCCTCTTTAGAAAATATTCTGCAACTTTTCAATAGAATTTATTCTGAACACAGATTTCCAAAATTTTGGAGCCAAGCAATAGTAATTCCTATCCTTAAACCAAATAAACAAACTGATAAACCCGAGAGCTATAGACCTATAGCTCTAACGAGCTGCCTATGTAAACTAATGGAGCGGATGGTCAACGCGAGACTCATGTACATTCTTGAGTCAGACCATCTGCTATCTTCCCATCAAAGTGGATTCAGGCGCGGCAGATGCACAGTCGACAACCTGCTGCTTCTTGAGACATCGATAAGGGAAGCATTTCTTAAACGAAAGCATCTTGTGAGCGTATTTTTTGACATTGAAAAGGCATATGACCGTACCTGGAGGTATGGGATCCTCAAAACCCTGCACGAGTATGGGTTGCGAGGTAACCTACCAATCTTTCTTTCTAATTTTCTAAGAGATCGAACTTTTCGCGTACGTGTCAAGTCTGTTTTGTCGGATACCTTCATCCAAGAAGAAGGAGTTCCCCAGGGAAGTGTGCTAAGCGTAACTCTTTTCATAATCGCAATCAATAGCTTAATTGATCAACTGCCTCCTTCTGTAAAAGGTACCATGTTCGTTGATGATTTTCAAATTTCTTTTTCTTCATCGAGCATGAGTATCATTGAAAGACAACTTCAAATAGCCATCAATAAAGTATCACAATGGGCGGAAGAAAATGGCTTCTCTTTCTCTGCTCAAAAAACCTTTTGCATTCATTTCTGCCGTAAAAGAGGTCTCCATCCTGATCCAAACCTTAACCTTAATAATCAACCAATAGTTGTAAAGGATCAGGGAAAATTCCTGGGTCTCATATTTGATAAAAAACTTAAATTTTTACCGCACATACAAGAACTGAGGAAAAAATGTTTATTGAAACTAAATATCCTGAAAGTCTTAGCAAACACATCTTGGGGTGCTGATAAAGAGTCTCTGTTGAGAATTTACAGGGCTCTTATACGCTCAAAACTTGATTATGGATGTCAAATTTATGGCTCTGCAGCGAAGAGCTATCTGAAAGCCTTGGATCCAATACATAACCAGGCACTGCGCATTTGCACAGGAGCCTTCCGAACCTCACCTATCAACAGTCTTCATATTCTAGCACATGAACAGTCTCTTAACAATAGACGTCTCAAACTTTCTTTAAATTTTTACTTCAAAACAAAACCTTACACTAATCACCCACTACACCTTCATATTTTTAATCCATCAAATGTTCTGTTATTTCTTCACCGTCCTTCGATGATCCCAACATTTGGGATCCGAATGCGTCGGATGCTGTCAGACCTGCAGCTATTAGATTTCAAAACCTTCAACACATTAAAACCAATTGAACCATGGTGTGAAGTAAATACATCTACTATCAATGACCTCGCTAAATTCCCTAAAGAGACGACACCAAATACAGCTTACCAGCAAATATTTTATGATACAAAATGCAAATATTCGGAATATAAAGATATTTTTACCGATGGATCAAAAGCAAACGATCGCGTCGGCTTTTCTACAATAGTTGATGGTCACGTTATGGCAGAAAAATTAAACCCCTCTTGCTCTGTATTTACTTCAGAAATAAAAGCCATATTTATATCCCTTCAGTCAATAGCTCAATCCAACTACAAAAAGTGGGTGATATACACTGACTCAAAGAGTTCAGTGGAAGCAATCACTCACTGCAATAATAATAGCCACCCTATAGCCATTCAGTCCTATCATGTGTTAAAAAATCTTATGCAAAACAATTTTAAAGTCCTCTTTTGTTGGATCCCTGGTCATGTAGGCATTGTAGGCAATGAGGCAGCCGATTCGGCTGCCAGAACTGCAAGTATTCTGGTTGACGACCGTGTTCCTTACGCTGACATCAAAAACGCCATTTCTGAATCTCTTAATACGCATTGGCAGCGGTCTTGGCATTCAGAAACCCAAAACAAACTGCGTTCAATTCAGCCCTCAACTAAAGGCTTTAGATCATTGCCTCTCACCAGGAGAGAACAAGTTTTATTAGATCGACTTCGCATTGGTCACACTAGATTCACACATAAATACCTTTTATGCCGTGAACCAGCTCCAATGTGCATAACTTGTAATGTCATTCAGACAGTGTTACATATTTTAAGTAACTGCCCAAATTTTAATCAAATACGTTTCAAATATTTTAATGATTTTAACCCTACTTTGAAGGAGTTGCTTGGGGACCAACCCCATCGCAATTTACACCCCTTCCTCCGGGAGATTGGTTTCTCCCTTTTAATTTAGTGTTTGTGTTGTCATTATGTGATTTCGTCCTTTTTATATTTTTCAAGATATTGTTTTATCCATTTTTTCTTAATATGTTTTTAGCATTTATATGTTTTTAAGGTGTTCCTTTTTTAATACTACAACTTGAAGGTTTATGCTTTTACTTAAAAAAAACTTTGTTTTACTTTTTTGATTCATTTTTAAATGAAAACTAAAAAAAATATAACAAAAAATCGTTTGGCGCAGTATAGCCCTTAAGGGCTCTTGCGCCATAAAAAATCAACTAACCAACCAACCAACCAATGCAGATTAATTTTGAATATGTCAAAAATATTTCCTGAAATAAAATATTCTGAAATAAAATTTTCTAAAATAAAATTTCTTGAAATTAAATTTTCTCAAAAAAATAAAAGAAAGACCCTAGAAGTGCTAAAATTTATAAGTCGAGCAACGCGACTTTCACTTCTACTGTCCTTTTAAAATGTGCTGAAATGAAATGCAACTTTTCAGGATTCCCCTTCCGAAAATAAACATTGAATGTTCCCCTCCTTTTGAAACGTTAGTCTTTCTCCGTATGCTATGCATCAACAAGTTTACCCCTCAGTGAACACGCGAAAACCACAAATGGTCAAAGGGGAGGAAGATAAGAACTTCTCTCTCTCTTTCACACGTACACACAATGGAAGGAAAACATTTCTTAAATGATTTCATTCTAACGTTTCTTCTAAGTCTTTTTTAAAAAAAAATTACTTTAACGTCTACCAACACCAGTAATCAATTTTCATAGAATTCAAGTATCATAATATATTTTTTCTACACTTAAAGTTTTTTCACGCATTTAATTCATTCTAATCAAAACAATTTTCACACATGCGTCATCACTTTCAATGTATTTCCTTTTTGGATATTTGATCATAATTTCAAATTTTTTTTTCCAATTAAACATTATTTATTCATTTATTTTTTTAATTTAATTAAAATGTATACCTTACATCCTACGAGTTCAACATTAATGCTTCATCATTTTCAATGTATTTCTTTTTACATATTTGACCATAATTTCAAGTTATTTTTTACAATTTATCATTATCCATTTATTTATTTTTTAATTTAATTAAAATGTATGTTTTTTTAATCAAAGTTTTTTTTTTCTTTTTCGAAACATATATTCTATCAGTCATTTCAATGAGTTTAATTTGAGTTTTTAGCAACATCAACAATTAATTTTCATCGAATTGAAGAATCCTCTTATAATTTTTTTTTTCTTTTCCTCGTAACCGAATTTTTCACTCTTTGAATTCATCCTTACATATACTTTTCAGAAGTTTAATTAAACACAAGTCGTTTTATTAATTCTTTACTAATTCGTTTTATCACACATTTTAGTATTTTCATCAATCTGGTAATCCAATTAATATTAATATATTCGTCATGGTTATTTTTCGTAACATAAATACTTTATCATTTTACTTTAACGTCTACCAACATCAATAATCAATTTTCATCGAATTCAAGAATCATATTATATTTTTTCACACTTAAAAGTTTCTTCAATCAATTTAGAATACAGGAGACTTTCTTATTTTACTTTAACGCTTTCAATGTATAAGATTTTCAAGAAGCAACATGTTTTTACTTTATATGTTACTGTTTATATTATTTTTAGTTTTTCATAGTTGCAAAATTATTTTATAACTTACAATCAATCCACCTTTAGTATTTATTGTTACATATCAGTAATCGAATTTCACCACGTATTTGAACTTAACATTACTTGACTTATTTTAACACAGGTCGTTTAATTAATTTTTTTTCTTTTTATCACACATTTTATTATTGTTATTAAACTTATAAACGGACTAGTTATTTTTCTTTATGCATGAGACTTCATCATTTTACTTTACAATCTGCAAACACTAGTGACTGAATTAACATTTCTATTATTCTTCACAGTAATATTTTTTTTTCCTGTTGCAATAAAGAAATCTTATCTGAAACCCCTTAATACATTTTCATTAAACTTTATTAACGAAATTAATAAGAATTTAATAACAAATTATACAGTATATTTAAATCGAAAATATCTCACGGTAGTTGCAATTACTATTAACAATGACATGTTTATAACACATATAAACCATCGTGCACATCGTGTGTAAATGTTCTAACGTATTCATACCTAGCTCATACCGAACCCAGCCGTAGGTGGGGTCTGGTCTTTGGGGGACCGGGCCCGTCCCTATGCCGGTCCCAAGCGCGGGTAAATGGGGAGGGTTTTACGATGGTGTAGCATCCACGTATGTAAAACGACCACTCTTTACTTGCGTGTGAGCAGATTTGTATCTGCCCAATGGCTATCGAGTGGGACAGTGAGTAGGCAATGGGCACCACCGGAGTCAGGTCCGTACCTGGGTCCACGGTGTCTAGAGTCGTAAGTGGTTTAGATCTCGTTCCCTTACGGGTAAGGGGGCCCCGGCCGAAAGGTCAGTTCTCTGGAAGCCCCAGATGGCATAGCAGAGCGGGGTTCCCTGTTTCGTACCGTACCTAGCTCATACCGACCTAATGCTCTCTGCTTTCGGTCGACGTAGTTATGCAGTTCGTAACATAACCTATACACCTTCAGGTGGCCGACAAACTTTTTAAGTTCAGTAAAATATTCCTTTCGACAAATTGGGCATGTGGGGTTATTTATCCCCCAAAGTATTACACATTTTTCGTGGCATATATGGCCACGATTCAGCTTTACAAACTCACCTTCCCCTTCAATAAGGCATATTATACAGTCTTCCTCATTGTTACAAAAATATTGACTTCTAATTTCGAAGTATGGGCCTTGATCGTTGATAATGAAAAAGTTTTCGATTCCATCTCGAATCTTTTGCTACGAATTATATAAGGTATTTCTATCTTCGTATGCATTCTCAGCAATCAAACTTAGAATTTCATGGCAAATTTCTTCAAACAACACCATGTGTTCAACCATTTTCACCACACTTTGTAAATA
Organism: Uloborus diversus; assembly: GCF_026930045.1. NCBI lineage: Eukaryota > Metazoa > Arthropoda > Arachnida > Araneae > Uloboridae > Uloborus > Uloborus diversus. Next base: position 48,249,602 of record NC_072739.1, on the reverse strand, counting down.
TTCACACACGCACACACACACACTTCCAACCCGCTCGTACAAACTTTCTAAAGTAAAATAACCATTTCAACTTTCGCTCACCTTGATTTACACCCCGCTACACCTTCCCCCTCTCTGGGGTCAATTGTGATCAACTCAGTGATAAGGAACATGGTTGTAAGGCATTGGCGATGGTATTAGTAAGTACCATGAGTCATCACCCCTCCAATTCTTCGTATTCATTCGAGACCAAAATTATAGCTTTTGCCATCTGCTATGATTTTAAATATTCCCAACTTCGATTTTTTTTTTTTAATTTTTGAACTTATGTAATAATATTTTTTCACAACTTGTACATTATCTACAATACATTCTCACACTATACTTATGAAATACTTTACGTCACAACCATTTACGTGCCTATGAGACATATATATATATATATATATATATATATATATATTATTTTACATGCAATTCACTACAAATGGATTTTTTTCGAATCTAATTCATTATTTTCACTGTACATGATTTTAAAGTTTATGTTCACGATCAAATAGGTTTATTTCATGTGAGTTTAGAAATTATTTCTCAAAGATAGTTTTATTCAGTTTGCATTGTTTTTCAAAACAATCTCTCATTTAATTAATGTGTTTCATAAAAAAAAAAAATATCAACACCAATCAAGAAATCTGGTGGAACTCATAAAGAAACATTCTGATCTTTTATCATGGAATGAAAAAGGACAAATTATTTATAAAAAACAAAACATTCCGAATAGTAATATTGCAGACCTGAGTAATTTAATTTTCAACAATTGAAAGAATATTCATGTACCATGGAAACATGAATTTTTACACACGTTAAACGAAATAAATGTACCCAAACATTTTGTGAAAAATAAGTATTTAACAGATGTTATCCATCTTTTATACCTAAAGCTGTCAATGTACCTTCGTCTCTCGATACACCCAGAAAGAAAAGGGTGAAAAGACAGCTTGATTTTGTATGGGATACAATAAAATATTTTAATTCATTCATTCTGTCTCGTTATTATTTTTTGATATCTACAAATGAAAACAAAAATAAATTATTCGAGTAAAATTGAGATTCCTTGCATATTCCCATGGAACGAACAAGACATGATCTTAACGTTTCTGATCGGCGCTCCTTATCAGAGATGTGACGCGTTATCATCGGTTGCTGTGATGACTTACCGTCACGCGTTATCATCGGTTGCTGTGATGACTTACCGTCACGCGGTTTTTAGAGTAGGGTGGAAGGGTGAAATCATTGTTTATATTGATGAATCATGATTGTTTCGGGTGGGGTCGATCTATGATTGAGATTTGTTGTGACGTTTGAGAAACGTGAATTAATTTTAATTGGTTAGAAACAATGATGTCACTTTTAAGGTCCTTTATTGGTTGGCTCGAACAACGTCACACAGTCTTGATTAATGAATTTAAGTTCATTGGTCAATGAATGGACGTCATTGCGAGTTTAAAAGAGTCTTGATTACAAAATGAGTCACTTCTGAGTTTTACCTTGTGTTAGTCAGACGTTCTCTCGTTACTTTGGCTCTAGCGTTGTGATTTTAGCCTTCGTGCTCTTGCTTTTATAGTTTTAGACTGATTTTTAAGATGAAATACAACATGGAAAATGCTGCTTCAACTTCCTCTTCTTCTTCTTCGGTAAGTATAATTATAACTCTTAATTTAACTTTGTAATTAATTCTTAATTTTTATTTCATTTAATTTGAGTTTAATTTTAATTCAAACAATTCATTTCACAAACACTTCACTTAACTTTTTAATTGAATTTATTTTTTTAACATTGCAATTCATTCATTTAACTTTGTGATTAATTTCGGATACTTCATTCAACTTTTTTAAGTTTATTAATTTTATTTTTTAACACTCCGTCGGGCGCAACTGATCTATTAGGCACACCTCGAATTCTTTAGTTAGCCACGCGCCCTCAATAGCTTATGGAAAAATGTATATTCATTTTCTCAAATAAACTTGATACATTCGAAAATCATGAAAAACTTTTATTTATCTTCTTTGGTGTTTGTAGTTGACATTTTTTTCGTAAGAAAATGTGAACATGCGTAGAAAAGATCAGTAGATCAAAGTGTGCTTCCCAGGCTCAATGCGCCCGATCATGTTCTACAACATATTGCGCCCGACGGAGTGTTAATTTAACTTTGCAGTTAGTTCTTAACTTTATTCGAAATTCTTAATTATTAATTTCTAAACTTAATTTAACTCCTAATTTTAGTTCTTCATTTTGCTTTAGTATCTGATTCTTAATTGTGTATCGTCAATGACTTAAAAATATTTTTTTTTTTCGCAGTTCATCGATTTTGGGTTCGACGAGACAGAGTGGGATAAGATTATGTCAGATATCCCAGAATCTTCACTTTCCAACTCCATGACACCACCAATAGGATTTGCACCAATTGTAAGTATTATTCCTTATTAATTATTGTAATCATATTTTTGATGAATATGTATTATATCCATATTTTTGGTGAATATGTATTCATTATTTTTATTATTTTGAAAACAGGCCGGCCCCAGTGGAGTCCCACGACCTAGTGACGAACCATCTCCGGTTGTATTGACTTTTGTTGTTCCGGCTACAATGCCCACTCCCGTTGTGCCATCCTCATCGAAGTCTGCCCCATCAAAGACGTCGCATGTAAGTATCATTTTATATTTCAATGATATTACATTTCAGACAGTAAGAAAATCTTTTGATTTACCGTAACATACATTTTTTTTTTCCATAACATGAAAACTCTTTTTGATTTTCTGAAACAAGCAAAAATCGTTTTGATTGTTTATAAATATATGTAAAATCTAGTAAAAAGAAAATTTTTCGGTATAAGTTCAAATCTTTTTGACTGTATATAAGATGTGAAATAGAAAAAAAAAGTCTGAAATGGTATCTTTCTTTTTGCAAATCTCTTTCTCTCACAATTTATATGTTAGTAATTTTTCAAGATTATAAGAGAGAGGGATCCATTTTGGAGGGGGATTGTATTTATGTGTTTTCAGGTGCGCGATTAATGGGAAAAAAATTGCATATGTGTACTTTTGAATGTTTGAGAAATTGATGAGGGGAAAAATATTTTTTGAAAGTGAGAAAAAATTTATTTGATTACAAGTTTGAAAACTTTACATGTTCACTTTAACAAGTTGTGAGAAATAATTTTACGTGCTAGAAAAATTTTTTTCGTTAGAAAATTTTTTTAAAAATACTTTTTATAAATTTGAGAAAAAATTAATGTTATAAAAATTTTATATGCGAGTAATACACGAAAAAGAAAAATAATTGTTTAAGAAAAAAAATATTTGATTATGAAGTTATTTTGATAGTTTGAAAATTATTTGATTATGAAGTTATTTTGATAGTTTGAAAATTATTTTGCATAAGAAACGATGGTACAGATGTGATATACCCCCCCCCCCCCCTTGGCGAGGATAGAATTTTTAGCTCATTTCGAAAATCGCCAACGTTGGCGATAAAACTTTTTCCGGTAGCCCTAGTAACCTTGCAGAATATACCTGGGAAGTACAGATGTGAACTAATTCTTTTCGCACGTGTGTCCGTGGAGGTAGGTGCACATATGTTCCACTCTTAGGGGGATTTTACGACGTGGTGTTGTTTCGTGCAATATACCTTACAGGAATGCTTATTTTGTGTTAGTTTAAATTCAGTAGTTGTGTTTTGAAGTAAAAACATTACAAAATGCCAGTTTCTTCAAACTTGAAGGTTAATTAAAAGTTAACTCCAACGTGGTGTGTATCTGTAACGTGCCATTGTCATATGATGTATTGTTTTAGACTGAGTGTGAATATGTATACCATATAAAAAGGTAAGTTCTTTATTTTAGAATTCAAAAAAAAAAAACCTCTCACTTCCAAAATTCTTTGTTTTTACAAATCCTTGAGGGGTTCTTGTAGTATACATAACTGCGATCATACTCCGACTGTAATGTATATTAACAGTCGGAGGGATAACGGACCGAGCGAAGCGAGGTCCTGGCGAGCCAGAGGTCTCATAGTACTTTCGTAATGAGACCGAGGCAGGGCCAGACCGAGGGCTCGTATCCCGGAGAAATGATGAAAAAAAAATTAATGCATTAATTTCGACTTGTAATTAATACAATAATTTATTTCATTGTATTTTAATATGTTTACAAAAAACCCCGGTCCTGTACATTTTTGAAGCATATATTCGTGATGTTTTTTGTTGTGCTTTTATGTTGTTTTTATATATATTGTGTTCTGAAGTGCTTTGATCATGTTTTCTTATCTGATTTTTTCCTGTTGGCGCTAAAAAAGCATCGCTAAGAACGATGTATGACATATGTCGTCATACATTGTTTTCTTGGCGACGCTTTCTTGGCGCCAACAGGAAAAAGTCGCCAAGGGTGGGGTATATCACATCAGTTCCGAAACGATTATTTGATTTTGCAAAAGAGAGAAATTATTTTCTTTTCAAAAACCCTTTTTTCAATGTGTGGTGATATTGTGACGAAATTCGTCTTATGACACACTGCGAAAAGTTAGATAGCTGTTTCCCCTCTCATACATTCAGGTTCACTGACGTGTAAAATGCATTAGACTTTCGAAAGTAATAAAGCGTAAATTTCTCCTCTCTTCGATTTCATGCTTTGTTGATATTGTGTAATGCACGATTACATAGCATGTTTTGGAAGTGGGAAAATTGTTTTTATGTTTTACACAGGAACACGATTTTTATATGTTTTGGGAATTGTATTTATGTGTTTTCAGATTCGCGATAGCATATTTTATTTTGGAGGGGATATTTCAGATACGTGATTACATGTGTTGAGAATGTATTTTTGTTAGGATTTCCAGGTCTGTGTTTTGGTAAGTCAGGTATTTGTGATGAGAATAGGTTTTCGTTAGGCATTTGTTAGACTATTGTTAAGAAAAGGTTTTCGTGGGGAATAGGTTTTCTTAGAGTTGGGATTGTCTCCTTTGAGTGATATCTGTCAAGAATTGAATTTCGTTAGGAATAGATTTTGAGGGGAAAAAACTTTGCTTTTCAAACCTCGATTCTATAAGAGATTTTTTTATCTCTTTGATAGGTTTGCCCTACATGTGGAAAGACATTCGCAGCAAAGTTCAATTTGAATCAACATATGAAAACGCATTTGGCTGTGAAGTCGTTTTCATGTGATGATTGTGGAAAAGGGTTCACACGAAACTCAGATTTGAATCGTCATAGACACATACCTCTACTCCTGCTGCAACATCGATTGAATGTGAAGAATGCGGTAAAGCATTCAGCCGAAAGGACAATTTGAGAGCACATATTCCCACAGCACATGGCCAACCGCATCATGCCTGCGAACACTGTGAACAAGTGTTTACTAAAAAGTTCAATTTGTTGAAACATATTAGGGTGTCTCATGGCCCCACCATGAAGCGCAAATCCGAAAATGATGGAGCAAAGTCGAAACGTCAAAGATCTGCTCGACAAGAGGGTGCTCGTGCAGAGTGTCTAGGAGTGTTTACCTCCGAATTCTTTGTCCCGCATCCAGAAAATGCCGAAGACATGAAAATGTGTTTTCTTGAGTTGAGGCCTAAAATTGAAGAAGTAATAAGAGAGGAAATAAGAGAAAAGAGAGCCATTAAATGGTGTATAGTCATGAAAGCGCTCCTTACATGCACAGTAGCTGATGGTGCAGAAGAAGTGATATCAACCTACTTCAGTTGTACAAGCCTTACGGAGTTGACGGAAGAATCGATCCCTGCACATATAGATGAGGCTATTGCAACAGTGGATAAAAATCTTGAAGAATTCACCCAGTTAGGATCGGGCTGGACTCTTGATAAAATTCAACATGTGGAACTTCTAGTTGCAAAGTATCGCCCCCTAGCTGCTAGCAGCTACATTCCGCTGCCGAAGAAATTAGCTTCAAAGAAAGCATTTTTGAATATACAGAATGAGGACAACAAATGTCTCGTCTGGTGTCTACTTGCGGCAAAACTGAATCTCCATCGGAGCCAAAATCCTGAAAAGAGTGTCCCACTATCTCCCATATGAAGCAGATATAAAATTAGAAGGCGTGGAGTCTCCAGTCGCAGTCACTCAAATACCTAAAGTGGAGAAGCAAAATAATCTCCGGATTAATGTGTATGGATTTGAAGAAAAGGAAGTGTTCCCCACAATTTCAAAGCAGGTGAATACCGAATGCATCAACCTTCTGCTAATATCCAGTGAAGAAAGGCAGCATTATTGCCTCATCAAAAACATGAGCAGATTGCTGGGAGACTTGACGAAGCATAATGGTGCAAGATTCTACTGCGAGAGATGCCCCCATCGGTTTTCAGAGGAGAGATTACTATTGGATCATGCAGAATACTGCAATAAATTAAAGCCACAAAAAATTAAAATGCCTGAAGGCGAAGATGCCATTTTGAAATTTAAAAATGAACATCATCAGCATTCAATCCCATACATAATTTATGCAGACTTTGAGGCAATCATCAGAAAAATTAGTGGAGCAACACCTAATGAACAAGCTTCATTTACTGAAAAAAAGTCCTCACATAAAGCCTGCGGATATTCGTATGTTATTGTGGGGCCTGATGGAAAATCCATGAAACCAGCAGCTGTGTATAGAGGCGAAAATTGCATAGAGCATTTCCTTAATGCAATATTGAAAGAAAAAGAAGAATTATCTGAAAAATTAGCACATATAACACCATTAAAGATGACACCTCAAGATAATGTAAAATTTTTAAGGGCAACAACATGCATTATATGCAAAAAGCCATTGAATGATGATCGCGTGAGAGATCACGACCACCTCACGGGCGCATACAGAGGGGCTTTACATAATACCTGCAATTTGAAATTTAAAATGAGTAAAGTCATCCCAGTAGTATTTCACAACCTCAAGCATTATGACGCCCACATAATCATGCAGAAACTGGGGAAAATAGAAAAGCACGAATTCAATGTCATCGCCACAAGCATGGAAAAAATATATCCTTCAATATAAGCAATATGCACAAAGAAATTAAAATTACGCTGCAATTCATTGATAGTTTTCAATTTCTGCCAACATCACTTGAAAAATTAGTGCAAAATATGGGAAAGGATGGATTTCATATTCTGAGGGAGAATATTAAGAATAATGCAGATCTGCTCATTAGAAAAGGTGTGTACCCCTATGAGTATTTTGACTGTTTTGATAAATTTAATGAAACATGTCTTCCACCCAAAGAAGCCTTCTATAGCTCGTTGAGTGACGAGCAGATTACAAACGAAGATTACATGCATGCAAAGAATGTTTGGGATACATTCGAAATATAAAATTTAGGAGAGTACCACGATCTCTATGTCAAGTGTGATGTGCTATTATTAGCAGATGCGTTCCAAAGATTTCGTAAATTGTGTCTTCAATCCTATTCCATCGAAGAGGCCCACATGTTCACATTACCAGGATTTGCGTGGGAGGCCTGCCTGAAAATGAGTGAACAGCCATTGGAGTTTTTAACGGATATAAATATGCACTTGTTCGTCGAGAAAGGCATTCGTGGGGGCATCTCTATGATCACCAAGCGCATGGCCAGTGCTAATAATCCGTTGGTTCCCAATTATGACTGCGACAAACCTACAAGTTATTTAATGTACTGGGATGCAAACAATCTGTATGGTTGGGCCATGTCCCAGGCTCTTCCATATGGAGGGTTTAAATGTGTATCCCCTGATTCAATTTCTTTGAATGAAATTTTATGAACGCCAGATGACGGTAAAATCGATTATTTTCTTGAAGTCTATCTCCACTATAAAAAAGAACTGCATGAAATGCATTCTCAATATCCGTTAGCTCCTGAGAGGTTAACAATTGATGAAAATATGCTCTCTGATTACTCAAAAAGATTATTAGGGGAGAGCAAACATATTAAATGTGAAAAACTAACCCCCAACGTGATGGATAAAAAAAATTATGTACTCCACTACAGAAATTTAAAATTTTATGTATCCCAGGGATTAGAAGTAACCAACGTTCATAACATCATCAAGTTCAAGCAAAAACCATGGTTAAAGAAATACATTAATTTCAACACGGAAATGCGGAAAAATGCAAAATCCTCTTTCGAAAAAGATTTTTATAAGCTACTCAATAATGCAGTATATGGAAAGACAATGGAGAATATTCGTAAACGAATTGACATCCAATTAATTAATAATAGTAAAAAGGCTGAAAAAATTGTTGCAGCTCCAACATTTCAATCCTTCTCCATTTTCAATGAAGATCTCGTCGGGGTTGAAAGAATAAAAAAAAGCATAACACTCAGTCGTCCATTGTACGTAGGCCTTACTATATTGGAACTCAGTAAAATTCTTATGTTTAGATTTCATTATGAACATATTTTGAAAAAATATGGAACACAAGCACAACTCCTTTTTACGGACACAGATAGTCTATGTTATATTATTTTTACGAAATGTATTTACAGTGATATGGCTGAAAATCCTGAACTTTTCGACTTTTCTGAATACCCAGCAACGCACCCACTTTACAGCGAAGCAAACAAAAAAATAATTGGTTGTTTTAAAGATGAACTGGCGGGAACAACTATGCAGGAATTCATTGGTCTACGAGCCAAAATGTATTCCATAAAATCCGCAAGTGGCGAAAAGAAAACAGCAAAAGGAGTTTGCAGAAATGTGATTAAAAAGAAGATTAAACACGAAAATTATAAAAATACTCTGCTGAATGAAAAATTACTGAGAGAGAGGCAAATGAGGATACAAAGTATTAAGCATAATTTATATACCATGCATCAAAATAAAATTGCTCTTTCGGCGTTTGATGACAAACGCTATATATTAGAAGACGGGGTACACACTTTAGCATATGGCCATTGCAGAATAAAGAAGAAAAGCTGAAGAATTTGTAAATAATGAAGAATTGTAAATATTTGTACATATAGTGTAAATAATTTTATATAAGGAGCAGCTATGATGGGGAGCGATACGAAAGAATGAATGCTAAATTCTGAAAAAGAAGTAATTGATACAATTTGAAAACAAGAAGATTTGTTTGAAGAAATGAAGATTTTATTTTTGGCCACTTTTTTATTGTATATATTTTTGTATATAGTGTATATATTTCTGTGTTTTACGTGTGCGAGTGAATACTTGAATGATTTTGAATGAATGGATTTGTATGCGATTTATGATTTCCTGGCTGAGCTGAGGAAGGGGACTGATACCTGGGTATCAAAAAACCCCTCGGTCTATGACGCCCTGAATGCAATCTCCAGGTGTCAGGAAATGATTATTTAATGAGTGAATTGCTTGAAACTTTTAATTATGATCCGCTAAAAGTCCTAAATGTATTAAAAATTAATGTTGTGTATGTGTCACAAATTGAATGTAAGTGTTTGATAACCTTACATAATAGGATTATGCGCACTAAAATTGTATGTACACGTTGTTAGAAATTTTCATTTCAGAATATACTTAGTGATATGAAGAAACTTAGTGATGATAAGAAATAATGCGAAGAAGGTGAGAAAACGAAGATTGTGAAGAAGAAGTCGTCTGTTGGTGAGAACATTTTAAGGGATTGTAAAAGTGACACTTCCTTGATTCATTTCAGGAAATTTTATTTCAGAAAATTTTATTTCAGGAAATGATTTGACATATTCAAAATTAATCTGCATTGGTACGCAAATTGCATTGGCAGATGAAAAAAAAAGTTGATGGGGTGTATTTAATACACCGGGCTGGTTGGTGGGACCATCAACTTAAGACAAGAATTTATTTTTGCGAAAATACTATTGTAACCTTTCATGGAAAAACGCGGTCATGTGAAAACGCGGCCGTGCGAACACGCGGTCGTGCGAAAACCTTCGTATAAGGTTAGAAGAAAAAACGACAAAGTCCAAAAAGGCGCGAAAATATTCAAAAACGCGGGAAAAAACCCCGTAATCTTCTTCAAGTTCCAGGTGCAGGGGGAGGGACGGCGGTGGGGAGGTCACAGGCGGCTATCCGCAGGCGGAGGTCACAGGCGGATCGGGACGGCGCAATCGGCAGGCGGAGGTCACAGGCGCAATGCATTGCGCATTGCGCCTGCTGCAGCAAAACTCTCCTTTTTCCCCTACTTACGCATAGTAAAAATCCTAGCAAGGAGTAAGTGTATGAAATATTTAACGAATTTTTTTTTTTATTATCTTAAAACACTTTAATAATAAGAAAATTACACACAACTAATTTAAGAACATTTTATAGGCATGAAGACAAACGCTATATGAAGTAATAAGACACAGTAAGAACGTGCGTAAATGTGCCCCGCTGAAAATGCGTAAACGTGCCTCGTCGGCAAGTTTGGATTTGTTTTTAACGTGCAACAAAATTTAATAATTTTTCTGTTCCTACAAATGAACTTCTCAAAAAAGGATAAAATCCTGCTATTTTTTATATATTTATTTGTTTTTAACTGCGTATTATTTATTCACAATAAGCTTCAAAACGTTCATCACAGAATTTACTCAACTTAGTAGAAAACAGATTTTTCTTTTCGCATGCTTAACCGAAGCTCGACTGATGTTCAAAAACTTATGAGAATATTTGCTAGGGAGTAGCATCAATCTGGTATGACTGTTGGATCTCCAGTTATAACTTCGGAAAAAGGGCACTGCGTAAACGTGTCCCGGTCTACCCTAAATTGTAAATATTAATAATTAGGAAATTTAACAAATTGCGTACAAGATTTGACATCACTACAAAAGGAAAATTGGACCGCTACAGAGACTTTCCTACAAATTTTAATGGCTCCAACTTTCAAAGAAATCGTTACAAGATTTCCTTTGATATCCCGCGCGTGCGCAAAGTCAGCTTCTCTACAACGAGCAACGCATTTCTCGTGAAATTGGAAAGAAAATCACGACAGCGAATCGCCATCCCTGCATCACGACGTCCATTTAACCAGCCTCTTTCACAAGCATGAAGGAAACCAAAACTCATATGCGGGAGGAGGATTTATCCTTCCCCTCAATTAACATGGGACAGAGAAGAGAAATATCTTGCGCTGGGGGTTTCCATTCGTGATCTAGCAAAGTCGGAATTACAGAGAAGCGACCGTAGATGCGCTGAGAGCATCCCTAACAGCTTTTACAAGCATATGCGGTGTTCACTTGATCGAGTCTATAGCTCCATATCTCTCTGCCTAAGAAAATCAAAAAATATACAACATTACTGCCATTAGAACTTTTAAACGAAGCTTCAGTGCAAAAACTTATTCATCAAGACTCTGGCTACGAAGTTCTCCGCTCAGAAAGATCTTCACCCTCTTTTTGGGAAGCGAGAAAAAAGGACCTCTTAGCAATGATACGCCAGTTGAGGTTACCACCTTTTTTCTTCTCCTGCTCTGCTGCGGAAATTCACTGGAATGAGCTAATTTGCATTCTCTTCTTAGTAATTGAGAAAAAAAAAAAATGATAACCGTTGAAGAAGCAGAAAAACTACCGAATTCATTGAAAGGGGAGCTGATTCGTAAAGACCCCGTCACCACTGCCGGTATTTTGAACACAAGATGAGGGAACTTTTCAAGGTCATTCTTTCTCAATCGGAACCATTTAAAAACCCTATCACTGAATTCTTCACGAGAATGGAATTTCAACACAGAGGTAGTCCACACATACACTCTCTCTCTCTTGTGGGCAGCAAACGCACTTGTTTATGATCCTGAAGATTAACAGATTACTAACGAATGTCTAAGTTTTATCGACCAGTACATAACCTGCAGTTCTTCTCATTAGTTTGCCTCGTTTCAAAAACACAAACATACTTACACGGGTAAAAAATTGGAAAAAAATACTAAGTTATGCCGTTTCGGCTTGCCAGCACCACCCATGAAGATCACAAAAATCCTTCTCCCATTAGAGGAAGAAGAAAAACGCAAAGAATTTGCCGAACAGTTCATTGCACTCCAAAGTTTCTTGAAAGAAATCGATCATGGAAAGGTGACTCCCAAAAACTTCTCCGATTTTCTTGAACTCTTGAAAATCCAAAATGAAGAAGACTATATTTTACTTTTAAGAAGCAGCATCAAACGACCGACTATATTCATACGAAGAGACCTTTCAGATCTTTCCATCTCTGTTTTTTTTTTGTAGAAGAAATGTTGATTTAAAAATGCATTATTAAAATACTGCATGGTGTTTTTTCATCTGCATACTTTACTTTTCAAGTTTTATTTTATATTTATGGTGTATTTATTTTTAAACACATGTGCTTTAAACTTGCACTTCTAGATTTTTTCTTGTTTAAACAATATAAAACGTTTTTACCAGAAGCTTCAAAATATTTCCCAGTTTCCTGGATTCGAGTATTGACAGCTACTTAGTTTGTACAAAATCTTTTAATCTTCACTTATATGCATTGATCTGCTTCGTAATTGTTTTGACAGTGAATTTCAAACTTATTTTTGTGAACTCTTGGTTTCATTGCACATTCATTCTCGTTTCATGATTTGTAAAATAAAAAGAAAAAACCTCTTACGAGGAAGTAAATAAGTACGATTTGATACTAAATTTTTTTAATGAGGATTTTTTTTTTAAATACTCAAAAACTATGCGTATGCTCAGATCATTAAGAAATTTATTATTAAAACTTGCTTTTACTGGTATGAAAATAATAATAAAAGTATTTCTAATGCAACTTGTTTTCGGTTTTCATTTAAAAATTACGTTTCGTAGCACAAAAAAAGTATGATACACCTTACCATTTTAAGTTCCTTGTTCAAAATTACTTTCTTTTTATTTTTTAAACAACCGATGAAAATGAAATAGCTCTACAGGTAATGTAGATTTTTCAGGGATATTAATACACAAAGTAAACAACGAATGTTTTTATGTACGTGAATGAATTTTTTTCTCAAAGTGCAGGTAAATGAAGGGCATAAAATCTACAAAGATTATTTATCCTTTAGACATTAAAATTTTTTTTAAGTGACGCAAAAAAAATTTTCACCGCATTAATGTTAGGACAATTATTTTTCATTTGTTCTGAATGAACTCTCTTTGGTGTAAAACGGTAGTGCCTAGCCTACGGCCGGCAAAGTTGATTCGTGTGGCCCGTCGATTTGTTCCATGCGTTACAAATCGAAAAGAGCGAATAGTGACAATACAAGACTAGAGTCAAATATTCAGAAACTGTTTTTTTTTTTTTTTTTTTTTTGAAAACGATGCATTTACTTTTAAAAGCATCAAGTAATTATAAAAACAATTATTTGTTTGTAAGTCTCTTTCCTTTTTCATATTTTCCCATGTTATTCAGAAAAGAATAAACTGTTTTGAAAGTTTATATATGTTCTGGCTCGCGAGAATTATTTCAAAATGAGATGCGGCCCTCAGGCAGGAAAAGGGAAGGCGGCACTGGCGTAAAAAATATTTCGCTCTAAGAAAATTGTTTAAAAGGTAAAAAATAATTGTTTGGCATGCTGCCTAAATCCACAGAGATTTAGCTGACGTCCGAAAGAAAATCGAAATTGGTAAACGTTGAAAGTAGGTTGGTTTAGTTCTGGACGGAACTACTTGTTCACTTCCCTAGGGTAAAGTGGGAGAATTTTCGAAAAATTGAACAACAGCGCAAGTAAGTGCAGGGAAATGGAACAGTTCCTTCTGAATAGACAGTAGATTCAGTAAATTACCGCCCATTAGCCAGGTGCTAAAGATGAAATACACCGCCAGCTCAGTTTCAGACTATGACTGAGGTGGCGGTGTATTTAATACAGTACATTTTTTTTTTCTTTTGCAAGTTAAGATGTGGTTTGGAAACTGATTACTTTCAACCATGTAATGACCACATAAAACCATAGAGCATTTGCAATCACGTGGTTTTCCCTTAGCAACGGAACCTGGCAACAACTGCTGGAGGACAACCAACCACGTTTTCTCCGTATCAACTGTGTGTTGTGGGAGGTCAAGCATTTTATTTTACCCATTTTCTTTTGAAGAAAATGTATTCGGAATACGTGGAAAACCTTGATAACGAAGCTAAGCAGAGGTACATTGAAAAAATAAAGGATATCAATTATAAAGATCCATATTTATTACATAATACGGAACTTTCAACTAGTGCATCAGACTTGCCGGATGTAACGTATATAGACATTGTGAATTACATGGTTTATGGCGTCAGTGCGTACACATTAGAAGAATTTAAAGCTTATAAAAGCTTGCAAGCTTACAATCTATTTTCCTGTGGATGGGTGTTGAATGTTTTCGCCAAGAAAATGGCAGCTATGTGCTTGGTGATTGGCAAAGTAAGTTAGAATCATATGCATTTTTTTGTCTTCATTTTTTTGTTTTGTTAAGTTTTCTTCAAAGTTTTGATTGCTTTATGTGTTGTAAAATTATTCATTTTCTTGTTTTATGGGAACTCTTTCCCCTTATCTCTTTTTTTTAATGTTGTTTACATTTTTGCCTTTTTTTTTTTGTACGGGATTTCAATTTCCGAATATTTAAGGTCATGGATAAAATTTTATCTTCGAAAAGACTAAGTTATGCTGTTAATAGTTAGGTACTGTTTTCGAAAGTTTTAATTTTTAAAGATTCAATTTGAAATGAAATCCATGTATGCTAGTTTAGGACAAAGATGTGTTTATCATTCATAATTTAAAAAGGTTATTTGTTCAGAAGAGATGTTTTGTATCATTAAGTAGGAATTCACAAATCTTATTAAGTTAGTTACATGGATTTATACATACTGTCAGGTAACGGATCTTTAATGTTATCTTTATCAGGTAATGGATAAATGAATACTCTGCTTATATGAATAAAACATCCCGGCAAGGAGTACTTCCCATGCCATACATGCAGTGTGAAAACTCCCCGTTTAATCGATTATCATTTTTTAGAACTGACAGTATTTGTTTCATACCTCGGGGCTGACAGTATACGCGTTAATGGTTAGACTAGTTTAGGGATCTATATTCGAAAGGAAAAAAATAAGCATTGGAGAAAAGTCATTTACAACACTTGTTAGAGTTTTTTAACTCTCAAACTACAGGTATAACCATTAAATTATAAGGTAAAATTTTTTTTCCTTGAAACACGATCAAAAATTGAAGTAACTTTTTTCTATTAATTCCGTTTTTTTGGTTTTCAGTTTTAGATGGGGAATTAGCATACAGTACTAGTCGAACCTCATTAAAACAAACTCGAAGGGACCTTTAAAATCTTCGTTTTATCTGAACAAGAAACAATGTGATGGAGATCACAAATGTAATTTGTCTTAGCAGTAATTTAATTTAAGTGCGTTTGAAGTGATTGTGAGTGTGTATATGTTTTGATAACTTTTAATCAACTCAGTTAATTTTTGACTTTAATTTCACAGGTGAGACATTCCCAACGGCTCTCGGAAAAACCTCTCAGTCCATGGTTCCTTGCCAATCGACAAGGCGTGATTCAGTCTGCTCACTGCACCTGTATGGCTGGGTTAGGCGAATCATGCACACATATTGCTGCCTTAATGTTTTTTGTGCAATACACAGTCTTAAAGAGAGAAGAAAAATCGGTCACCTCCATTGAGCAATATTGGGGAAAGCCGAAAAAAAGTGTGGACTTTGCTCAAGTAAAAGATATTGATTTTTCGACTCCAAGCACAAGCAAAGAAAGTGCACCCAAAGAAGGATCATCTGTGCCTGAAATGGAGGATGTTGAGTTTTTTAAGTTTTGTGGGCAACTCCGAGATGCTGGGTGCAACAGCGCTCTTTTAAAGGTCGTACCTGGTTTTAACGATGTTGAAATTGGTTGGTTGGTTAGTTGATTTTTTATGGCGCAAGAGCCCTTAAGGGCTATACTGCGCCAAACGATTTTTTGTTATATTTTTTTTTAGTTTTCATTTAAAAATGAATCAAAAAAGTAAAACAAAGTATTTTTTGAAGTAAAAGCATAAACCTTCAAGTTGTAGTATTAAAAAAGGAACACCTTAAAAACATATAAATGCTAAAAACATATTAAGAAAAAATGGATAAAACAATATCTTGAAAAATATAAAAAGGACGAAATCACATAATGACGACACAAACACTAAATTAAAAGGGAGAAACAAATCTCCCGGAAGAAGGGGTGTAAATTGCGATGGGGTTGGTCCCCAAGCAACTCCTTCAAAGTAGGGTTAAAATCATTAAAATATTTGAAACGTATTTGATTAAAATTTGGGCAGTTACTTAAAATATGTAACACTGTCTGAATGACATTACAAGTTATGCACATTGGAGCTGGTTCACGGCATAAAAGGTATTTATGTGTGAACCTAGTGTGACCAATGCGAAGTCGATCCAATAAAACTTGTTCTCTCCTGGTGAGAGGCAATGATCTAAAGCCTTTAGTTGAGGGCTGAATTGAACGCAGTTTGTTTTGGGTTTCTGAATGCCAAGACCGCTGCCAATGCGTATTAAGAGATTCAGAAATGGCGTTTTTGATGTCAGCGTAAGGAACACGGTCGTCAACCAGAATACTTGCAGTTCTGGCAGCCGAATCGGCTGCCTCATTGCCTACTTTTATTTCTGAAGTAAATACAGAGCAAGAGGGGTTTAATTTTTCTGCCATAACGTGACCATCAACTATTGTAGAAAAGCCGACGCGATCGTTTGCTTTTGATCCATCGGTAAAAATATCTTTATATTCCGAATATTTGCATTTTGTATCATAAAATATTTGCTGGTAAGCTGTATTTGGTGTCGTCTCTTTAGGGAATTTAGCGAGGTCATTGATAGTAGATGTATTTACTTCACACCATGGTTCAATTGGTTTTAATGTGTTGAAGGTTTTGAAATCTAATAGCTGCAGGTCTGACAGCATCCGACGCATTCGGATCCCAAATGTTGGGATCATCGAAGGACGGTGTAGAAATAACAGAACATTTGATGGATTAAAAATATGAAGGTGTAGTGGGTGATTAGTGTAAGGTTTTGTTTTGAAGTAAAAATTTAAAGAAAGTTTGAGACGTCTATTGTTAAGAGACTGTTCATGTGCTAGAATATGAAGACTGTTGATAGGTGAGGTTCGGAAGGCTCCTGTACAAATGCGCAGTGCCTGGTTATGTATTGGATCCAAGGCTTTCAGATAGCTCTTCGCTGCAGAGCCATAAATTTGACATCCATAATCAAGTTTTGAGCGTATAAGAGCCCTGTAAATTCTCAACAGAGACTCTTTATCAGCACCCCAAGATGTGTTTGCTAAGACTTTCAGGATATTTAGTTTCAATAAACATTTTTTCCTCAGTTCTTGTATGTGCGGTAAAAATTTAAGTTTTTTTATCAAATATGAGACCCAGGAATTTTCCCTGATCCTTTACAACTATTGGTTGATTATTAAGGTTAAGATTTGGATCAGGATGGAGACCTCTTTTACGGCAGAAATGAATGCAAAAGGTTTTTTGAGCAGAGAAAGAGAAGCCATTTTCTTCCGCCCATTGTGATACTTTATTGATGGCTATTTGAAGTTGTCTTTCAATGATACTCATGCTCGATGAAGAAAAAGAAATTTGAAAATCATCAACGAACATGGTACCTTTTACAGAAGGAGGCAGTTGATCAATTAAGCTATTGATTGCGATTATGAAAAGAGTTACGCTTAGCACACTTCCCTGGGGAACTCCTTCTTCTTGGATGAAGGTATCCGACAAAACAGACTTGACACGTACGCGAAAAGTTCGAACTCTTAGAAAATTAGAAAGAAAGATTGGTAGGTTACCTCGCAACCCATACTCGTGCAGGGTTTTGAGGATCCCATACCTCCAGGTACGGTCATATGCCTTTTCAATGTCAAAAAATACGCTCACAAGATGTTTTCGTTTAAGAAATGCTTCCCTTATCGATGTCTCAAGAAGCAGCAGGTTGTCGACTGTGCATCTGCCGCGCCTGAATCCACTTTGATGGGAAGATAGCAGATGGTCTGACTCAAGAATGTACATGAGTCTCGCGTTGACCATCCGCTCCATTAGTTTACATAGGCAGCTCGTTAGAGCTATAGGTCTATAGCTCTCGGGTTTATCAGTTTGTTTATTTGGTTTAAGGATAGGAATTACTATTGCTTGGCTCCAAAATTTTGGAAATCTGTGTTCAGAATAAATTCTATTGAAAAGTTGCAGAATATTTTCTAAAGAGGACCTGCTGAGATTTTTTAACATGCTATTGTGAATTTCGTCAGGGCCAGGTGATGTGTTTTTTGATTTTTGTAAAGCATTATGTAGTTCTTGAATGGTAAATTTTGTGTTGTATTGGTTAAAAATGTTCGAATTAAAATCTAGAACTTTTTGTTCTTTATGTGATTTGATAGCTAAAAACTTAGAACAGTAGTTATTTGAGCTGGAGACGTCAGCCAAATGAGTCGCCAGGCAGTTAGCCACCTCTTTGTGATCTGATATAATATTGCCGTTTTCTTCTAGAATGGGAGCACAAGAAGTATTGTAGTTGCCAGAAATTTTTTTAATTTTACCCCATACGGTCTTTGATGGGGTGGACGTCGTGATTGTGCTGACATAGGCCTGCCACGAGTCCCGCTGGCTTTTCCGTCGAATCCTACGAGCTTCAGCACGAGCTCGTTTAAGTGTCACAAGATTTTGTGTGGTCGGGTATCGACGAAATGTGTTCCATGCTTTTTTTTTGTTTCTTCTGAGCTTCTTGGCAAGCAGAGTTCCACCATGGCTTAGGATATTTGATCCTGCCTTTAGAGATTCTTGGTATAGCAGCGTTCGCTGCGTTTAAGATGATGTCGGTTACTCGCTTTACCGCTACATCAATATCAATGTCAGTCACGTCTTCCGATGTTATTTCTGCCAAATGGGTAAATGCTGCCCAATCAGCTCGATCAATGCGAAGACGGCCTTGCTGATGCTGCTGATAGCTGCAGCGTCCAGTATATGTTATTTTGATAGGAAAGTGGCCACTAGTGTAGAGACCACCCTGCACCTGGAAATCCCAAAGTGGCAGAAAGGAAGGTGAGGATATTGCTAGATCGATGGCATGGTAGGTTTGTGTAGGAAGGTGGAAATAGGTATTTTCACCGTCGTTAAGAACACATAGATCGTTGTCTTCAATAAAGTTTTCAATAATTAGACCTCTGCTGTTAGAGTCTGAGCTCCCCCAGAGAGGATTATGGCCATTAAAATCCCCCAAGATGACAAATGGGGGAGGAAGTTGATCAACCAATGTCTGCAACTCCACGCTTCTCAAGTCGTAAGAAGGTGGAATATATATAGAGCAAACTGTGAACAGCGAGTGAAGGTGAACGCGCGCAGCTACTGCTTGCAGGGATGTGTTGGTATTGAGCTGGCTAGATGCATAATCATTGTTGATTAGCAATGCCACTCCTCCACAACGACGGTCGCCTGACAAGCAGTCCTTGCGGTATATGTCAAAACCTTTCAACCTCGGTCTATCAACAGGGGACAGAAATGTTTCTTGCAGACAGAATATGGCCGGTTGGTGATATTCGACAAGATCTTTGATGTCCGTGACATTATGCGAGTAACTCTGACAATTCCAAGAGAGAATGCTCAGGGCCATGGAAAAAAAAGGAAGGAGAAACGGCCAGAAGGAGAGGGAGCAGCTCATGAGGGAGGATGGTCCGTCCACCCTTCATCGTCGGATGGCGGAAGATCTTCAAAGTCAACATCCTCGTCCTCCTCCTGGGGAGGAGGTTGTTGGAGTGTTTCTATTTGTGATTTGGTCAATTTTACTTTCTTGCTAGAAAGCAAAAAGTCCTCCTTTCTAAAGTTATAAAATTTTGGGGGCCTCTGTTTAGAGGCTACCCCAATTTTTGTGCGCGTTTGTAAAAGTTTCTTTTTTTCAATTAGTTTTTTCGTGTTCTGACTGGATGGCTTGTTTTGATTAACAATAACAGATACATTATCTGTATTTTTTATTTGTTGTTGATTTTGATTAGTTTTCTGAAAAGAAGATTTGGGGCTATTATTTTGTTTATTTGATTTGGTT
The DNA here is from genome assembly GCF_026930045.1 of Uloborus diversus. Taxonomy (NCBI): domain Eukaryota; kingdom Metazoa; phylum Arthropoda; class Arachnida; order Araneae; family Uloboridae; genus Uloborus; species Uloborus diversus. Next base: position 48,229,612 of record NC_072739.1, on the reverse strand, counting down.
GTGTTTACAGTTATAGCATTAGGTGAGTTCGGTATTTTATTGGTGTTTACTTTGTTTACTGGAGGTTCAGTTTGTGTGCTTATGGAGTTGAATACTTTTTTTACAGCAGCAGAATATGAAAGTCCAGTTGTAGGTGTACGAGATTGGACAATTTTTCTCGCGTCTGGATATGATATTTTTTGAATGGTTTTGATGACCTGTATTTCCTTTTCGGTTAGCCATTTAGGGCACTTTCTAGAGTATGAGGGGTGGTCTCCTTTGCAGTTGACGCATTTAAATTGCTTTGAGCATTCATTGCTCTCGTGGCCGGGCTCAGCACATCTGGCACAGGTTCCTGTACCACGGCATGACAGCTTGGAGTGTCCAAAACGCTGGCAATTAAAACATCGTAGTGGATTTGGGATGTAAGGTCTCACTGGACAAGAGAGATAACCAGCTTTGACACGTGAAGGGAGGATAGGCGTACTAAAAGTCAGAATGATGTGCTTCGTATTCTGCATTTCGCCGTTGCGTTTGATAGTTATCCTCTTCACTCCACTTACGTGTTGATCTTGCATTTCCTCTAGAATTTCCTTCTCTGATGTAAATAGAAGGTCTGGCTCCGAAATGATTCCCCGAGAAAAGTTTAATGTTGAGTGTGCTGAAACTGTACAAAGGTATGGGCCTAGTTGTTTGATTGCAAGAATAGGTTGAACTTGTTTAGGATGTTTTATTTCGACTAATAATTCACCTGTACGTAATTTTTTAACCGATTGGAACTCACCGATGAGATTTATTAAGGCTTTGTTAATTAAGAATGGGGAGACAGCAGTGAATGTTAGGTTTTCATTTCTTTTGATTATAAAAAATTTTGCAGAGCTAAACGAGTCTTTCTGACGCTCCCCACAAGGGGGAGAAGTGTTCTTTGAGTTTTCATCCATGAACGAACCAGAGAACTAGGGGGAAAAGATGGGGTCTAGCCCCTGTGTAGCCCCCCACACAGAGGTAAGGCTGCGTACGACAGGGTTCGCCTGCTATCCCTGAAGTCTCCCGTTTGAGGCACCGACTACCCCCGGTACCACGCAGCCATCGGCACGGTTGACACGCCTTGGCTTAGGGGTTTTCGTCCGCATTTGGTAAGTGTGATGAGGGAAGATGTTGAAATTGATTACTTGTGCCTTGGTAATCTTTTTGCAGAGGAGCACTTGAGTAAAACCCTTGCTGAGCTGCAGAAGATTGCAGCTGAGCTTAAAATCTGCGTAAGTGCAACGGATGCACAGAAAATAAGTAAAGAATCCATCCAGCAGTATAAGAGCAGGAAATGGTATGCCTACAGGGCTGGTCGCATTACAGCGTCAACACTGAAGTCGGCGTGTTGTACAAAAATAGATGCGCCAGCGATATCAACCATTAAAAAAATTTATTATCCATCCCAGCGCAAGTTTTTATCAAAAGGGACGTCTTGGGGTTGCAACCATAAGACAATAGCCAAATCAACATATTTGTCAATTCAGAAGGAAGGCCACCCTACCCTCCAACTGTCGTTTTGTGGTTTACTCGTTAATCCTGAAAATCCACATCTAGGTGCTTCCCCAGACGGATTGTCATCCTGTGAGCGCTGCGGACTTGGTTCCTTAGAAATCAAGTGTCCATATTGCCTTCGAAACGAAGAGTCTTTAAATGAACACTCCTGTTTAGAACAGAAAGATGGGAGAAGTTTTCTTTCGAGAAAGCATGCATACTATTATCAAGTTCAGTGCCAGATGTTCGTTTCCCAAAGAGCATATTGTGATTTTGTTCTGTGGAACAAGGAAACGTTATTCATAGAAAGGATCACACCTGATATTCAATTTTGGAGCAATGTGTCTGTAAAAGCAGAGTTGTTTTTTAGAAAAGTGGTTTTGCCAGAAGTTCTAGGGAAAGTTTTTACGCAACTAAATTTTTCCAATGGATCAGATAGAAAGTCGGTTGCAAAAAAAAAAAAAAAAGCCCAACCATATTATTTTAGTAAGAGCTTAATATTTTCATAAATGATGTGCATATTTACATTCTGTTATTTTTATTCACTTCATGTTTTGTTAAGTTTTATACATTTGTTTCCCCCTTGTTTAGAATAATATTTTTTGTAGTATGTAGGATATATTAATTGTGCATTGGATTAACATTTTAAAATATGTTCACAGATTTTGTTCGTCATGTTTCGTGGCTGGTACCTTAATTTTGGAATATCTTTACGGGGGTATTTGTTTCAACTTCCATGGACTTTGTTTTGTATATGTTTTGAGACTTTGCCATTGTCTTTGTGTTTCAATTTTCGTCTCTTGTCGCGGTGGCTTCATTCGGCGGCTTGTTGGCGCTATAGTAATAGTCGGATTTCTTTTCCGTTTTTGCAACCCCAGGCTCTTTGCTTTACATGGTGGAGGCTACTTTAGGGTTATTTTAGGGGTTTTTAAATTTGTGTTTATCGCCAAATCTGGCATTAATTTCTCTGTATTCCCAAGGGAATAGACCTGTTGTTCGGCTGGCCAACCTGTGGCCCTGGAAATGGAAACGACCGGGTACTTGCAAGTGTCAGTGAAACCGGCTCCCAATGAATGCTCCAGGATGAGTAGATACAATCTGGCCTTGAATCACCTTCATTCCAATGAACCTGATGGTTATTGCGTCTCACATACGTGCCTATATGTACCGGCCTCTAGCTTTTTGTTGACATCCTTATGTAAAGACCAAAGATTTATCCCTCTTGTTAAATCAATAAAAGATGTAAATTTCCAAGTAATGGTCTGTTTTTAGACATACACTGCTCATTCGTACAAGATGTCAACAATTGTACATAGCAAAAGTTCTATAGTACCAATAGGAGTACAATAACGTTAGTACATAGACAGTAACGTCTGTACATAGTGGTGCATGACCAGTGCCATTGAGCAATGATTCAAGGAATGAAGGAGGCAAAGGCATTTTCTTATTGAATTATGTTCTTATATTATAAAAATGAATGCATATATTTATAAATATTTTACACTTGAAGCTTTGGCATTTTAATAACATAAAAAGAAAATGAGTGTGTTCTTGAATGTAAATATGAGATATTTGATATAGAATATTTATATGCAAGGATTTTGAAAATTTTGAACATGCAATTTACTCAAGTAAAATTTGATATATAATATTTGATATGAATTTTGCATTTTAATGAATTTGTTATATTTGTATGGATGTTTTTTTGAATCGGCTAACACATTTGAGTAATTGTTGTCACTATTTTAAATATCAACATGGGCAGACCAAATAATAAGAATACTAATAATCAGGCTAATCAGTCCTTTATTGTCAACATTGAACCTTTTGACGGTGATTCAGAAAATGTGCATTTTTTTGTGGAACAAATTAGGGAATTGGTCAAATTTAATGAATGGTCAGATGATAAGTCATATATTTTTCTTAAATCTAAATTGAAAGGGGATGCCTTAAAATATGTAATTTCCAAATCTTTACTGATGAGGACTAAGTTTTTTCATTTTTATCCTCCTTTTTCATTTAATTTCCTTTTTGGACTCGAAATTTTTGGTCATGTTTGACCGCGAGGGAAAACTTTCTACGTCATCGGCTTAACTTGCCGACCACTCAGCTATTTCCTCTCCGGAGGATTCATCTGACCAATGAGAGACTTGGGAGGTGCGAGGCCCCGCCTCAGGTACTCCCCAGGAACGTTTCTAGATTGCGTCTCAATTGACTTCTTCGAGTGGGAATTACCCCCATTGTCAAAAAAACCACGTTTGCTTTCACGAACTGACTTGGAACTTTTCCCTGCTGTGTCATCGTCAAGTGATCCCGATTCATCAACGGGCTCAATAGAGGAACAATGCAGTGAAATCCTCCCGTTTTCACAGCCGACAAGTGAAGAATTTACGAAAGAAGACTGGCTGGATAGATTTTTGCAAAACGCGTTCAATCGTTTTGAGGAACGAAACATAGAAATTGCTACACTAACAGATAATGTAAACATAAATGTATGTTTACGAAAAAACGGGAAAGTTATAATCGAACTTGAAAATATTGTTTCAGGTATGAAAATTAATTTTCAACCATTGAGTTGGCTTTACTTTCAACAGAAAATTTGGGAATATGATTCAAAATATTCCGGCAGTAATTTTGTTGCGGAAAGTGATGTGCTTGTAGTATGCCGAGATGGCGTATGTGAATTGTATCAACTTGAAGAAAGCTTTGACGGATTAACAATGAAAAAGGATTGTGTCGTCCTCAGTGAATTGTGCATAAAAAAATGAAAGAAGATTGTGCGAATTTAAAGGAGAAAATCTTAGCAGCTGGATTTGAACATTTTCGAAAAATGTTATCATGCGAAGAGATTGGACTTACGCAAAATTACAAGGATGAGTTGGAGTTATCCGAAATAATTCGCCAGTGCTTTATTTCTGAAATGTGCCAATGCGTCAACCTTCTCTTCATTTGCGAGGGGTGTAAAGTGAATCATCCCTCACAGAGACGACATGACTGATTATCTTACACTTCAAGAGAAAAATTGAACACTCTTAATATTGACAGTTTTATATGCATTGACTTTTTTAGACTTGTAAATGAACTGTCATCAAAAGGGAAAATATGTGATTGTGAAATTAAAAACATAGCAACAATCGGATATTTGAAAAAAAAAAAAAAATCAATGAAACAGATGATGGGGATAACTGCAGTCAGTATAGAGAATGTAAAGAGGAACCCATCTCATAAGAAAACGAAATGCCATTGAAAGGTACTCATAGCACTATTTTCCCTCAGAGCAAAAGAGCAGCTGAAAAAGTTGCCAGAAGTTTGACAGAGAGCGAAGTGGCAAACTCCTTGATCCCAGAGGCCACTTGGAAGACAAGTCATATGGATTTATTTGGCGAAATTATGAATATGCATACAGCTTTAAACATGCAGAGTGTCCTTTTAGTGCAGATTCCCAGTAATATTTTACATATTCAAACCGGCACACCTAATTCGCAAATTCTGTTTAGCTCTGCCCCAGGTGCAAATGTTAGCCATTGGATATGCACATATAACGATGGTCTAGTAAATGACATATATGACAGCATAAACTCAAATTCACTAAATGAAGATCATTATTTATACTTAAACGCTCTCTATAGTATTGATGATATCCACAACTTTTATCAGGTACAACAGCAAGGTAACTCATGATTATAGATTGTTTGCAATGGCTTTTGCAGTATCAATATGCTTCAAGAAAGACCCAGCAAAAGAGAAGTATACCCCAGAAAAAATGAGAATGCATGCAGCTAAATTTTTTAGGAGAAGATTACTAATAGAGTTTCCTAAACAAGAATAAAAGCAAATAGAAGTTCAAATTTGAAAATTTTCACAGAACCATTAATGTTTTTAGTTAAAATGGTGTATAAAACAATGAAATGTAGCTGAGTGTAAATAAAATATTGAATAAATTTCAGAACTTGGGTGATTTTTAGTAAATTTTTATACAGAATACGCATTACATATTGATATTTGGTTGGTTGGTTGGTTTACTTATTTTTAATGGCACAAGAGCCCTTGAGGGCTATACTGCGCCAAACGATTTTTTAGTTTAAAATTTATACATAAAAAGTCAGGGTATGATAAAAGTAAAAATGTTTTGGAGAGAAAGGTATAAACAACAGTAGTTTAAAACAAGTAATAAAAAACCTGTAAACATTAAAAAATTTATGTAAGGGTTTGAAACAATAGGTTGTCAAACAACCTTCAGTAACAAGAAAAACGGATAAAATTACATTTTGACGACACGACCACTAAATTAAAAAGGAGAAGCCAATCTCCCGGAGGAAGGAGTATATATTGGGGTGGGGTGGGTCCCCCAGCAACTCTTTCAGAGATGGATTAAAATTATTAAAATATTTAAAACGTATTTGGTTAAAATTTGGGCAGTTGCATAAGATATGCAACACTGTCTGGTTGACTTTACATCTAATACAAATCGGAGCTGGTTCACGACATAAGAGGTATTTATGGGTGAACCTCGTATGGCCGATGCGAAGACGAGTTAACGAAACTTGTTCTCTCCTGGTAAGTTGTAATGATTTGAAACCTTTAGTCGATGGCTGGATCGAATGTAATTTGTTTTGTGTTTCGAGATTCCAGGTCCGTTGCCAATGCGTGTTAAGACATTCAGATATTGCGTTTTTAATGTCAACTAAAGGGACACTGTCATCAACTAGGATATTTGCGTCTTTGGCAGCTGAATCAGCGGCTTCATTGCCGGCAATGCCTACGTGACCAGGGATCCAGCAAAAGAGTACATGAAAATTATTTTGTGTAAGACTTTTGTATAAATGATAAGACTGAATGACTATGGGATGGCTGTTATTGTTGCAGTGGGTGATTGCTTCCACTGAACTCTTTGAGTCAGTGTATATCACCCACTTTTTGTGAGCGGATTGGGTTATTGATTGTAGAGATATCAATATGGCTTTTATTTCTGCTGTAAAAACAGAGCAAGATGGGTGTGATTGTTCAGCGGTAACTTGACCATTTATTATTGCAGCAAAGCCGACGTGATCGTTTGCTTTTGATCCGTCAGTGAAAATGTCATGATAATCAGAATATTTGCATTTTGTATCATAAAATATTTGTTGGTAGGCTGTATTGGAGGTAGTCTCTTTAGAGAATTTAGCAAGGTCATTGATGGTAGATGGAACTACTTCACACCATGGTTCAATCAGTTTTATTGTATTGAGAGTATTAAAATCTGACAGTTGCAAATCTGAGAGCACCCGGCGCATTCGGATCCCGAATGTTGGGGTTGCAGAAGGACGATGAAGAAATAAGATAACATTAGATGGATTAAAAATATGAAGGTGTAAAGGGTGATCAGTATAAGGTTTTATTTTGAAGTAGAAGTTCAATGAAAGTTTGAGGCGTCTATTGTTTAAAGATTGTTCATGAGCAAGAATGTGAAGACTGTTAATAGGTGAGGTTCGGAAAGCTCCTGTGCAGATGCGCAGTGCCTGATTGTGAATTGGATCTAGAACTTTCAGATAGCTTTTTGCCGTGGAGCCATAAATTTGGCATCCATAATCAAGTTTTGAGCGTATTAGAGACCTGTAGATTCTTAAGAGAGACTCTGTATCAGCACCCCAGGAAGTGTTCGATAAGACTTTAAGGATGTTTAATTTTAGTAAACATTTCTTTTTTAACTCTTGTATATGCGGTATAAATTTGAGTTTGTTATCGAGTGTAAGACCGAGGAATTTTCCTTGATCTTTTACAGCTATTGGTTGATTGTTAAGGAGAAGTGTTGGATCAGGATGAAGACCTCTTTTACGGCAGAAATGGATACAGAAAGTTTTTTGAACAGAGAAAGTAAAGCCATTTTCCTCCGCCCATTGTGTTACTTTATTAATAGCCATTTGAAGTTGTCTTTCAATGATACTCATGCTCGATGAAGAGAAAGATATTTGAAAGTCATCAACGAACATGGTACCTTTGACAGCAGGAGGCAGTTGTTCGATTAAGCTGTTGATTGCAATTACAAAAAGAGTTACGCTTAGTACGCTTCCCTGGGGAACTCCTTCTTCTTGAATAAATGCATCTGAAAGAACAGACTTGACACGTACGCGAAAAATTCGGTCTCTTAGAAAATTAGAGAGAAAGATGGGTAGATTACCTCGTAACCCATACTCATGCAGGGTTTTGAGGATCCCATATCTCCAGGTACGGTCATATGCTTTTTCAATGTCAAAAAATACGCTCACGAGATGTTTTCGTTTGAGAAATGCTTCTCTTATTGATGTTTCGAGAAGCAATAGGTTGTCTATTGTGCATCTACCACGCCTGAATCCACTTTGATATGGAGATAGCAGATGATGCGACTCCAAAATGTATATCAGCCTGGAGTTGACCATCCGTTCCATTATTTTACATAGGCAGCTAGTGAGAGCTATAGGTCTATAGCTCTCAGGTTTTTCAGATGGTTTATTGGGCTTAAGGATAGGAATTACTGTTGCTTGACACCAGGATTTTGGGAATCTGTGTTCCGAATAAATTCTATTGAAAAGATGCAGAATATGTTCTAAAGAGGACCTGCTTAGATGTTTTAACATACTATTGTGAATTTCATCTGGACCTGGTGATGTGTTTTTTGATTTTTGTAAGGCAGCATTCAGTTCTTGAAGGGTGAATTTTGTGTTGTATTGATTAAAAATGTTTGAATTAAAATCTAGAACTTTTTGTTCTTTGCGTGATTTGATGGTTAAAAATTTTGAGCAATAGTTATTTGCACTGGAGACTTCTGCCAAATAAGTCCCCATGCAGTCAGCCACCTCTTTGTGATCGGATAAAATACGACCGTTGTTCTCCAGAATGGGTGCACAAGATATATTGTAGTTGCCAACGATTTTTTTTATTTTACCCCATACGGTCTTTGATGGGGTGGACGTCGTGATTGTGCTGACATAGGTCTGCCACGAGTCCCGCTGGCTCTTCCGTCGAATCCTTCGAGCTTCAGCACGAGCTCGTTTGAGTGCCACGAGATTTTGTGTGGTTGGATAACGACGAAACGTATTCCATGCCTTTTTTTGCTTCTTATGAGCCTCCTGACAATAGAGGTTCCACCAAGGCTTAGGAAACTTGATCCTACCTTTAGTGGTTTTTGGTATGGCAGCGTTAGCTGCGTTTAGGATAATGTCGGTTACTCGCTTTACCGCTACATCGATATCAATATCAGTTACGTCTTCTGATTTAATTTCTGCCAACTGGGTAAATGCTGCCCAATCAGCTCGATCAATGCGAAGTCGAGCTTGCTGATGCTGCTGATGGCCGCAGCGTCCAGTAGAGGTTATCCTGATCGGAAAGTGGCCACTGGAGTAGAGACCACCCTCCACCTGAAAATCCCAACGTGGCAGAAAAGAAGGTGAGCATATTACGAGATCGATGGCATGGTAAGATTGGGTAGAAAGATGAAAATAAGTGTTTTCACCGTTGTTGAGGATGCAAAGATCATTGTCTTCAATAAAATTTTCTATTGTTAAACCTCTACTGTTGGAGTCTGGACTCCCCCAGAGAGGATTATGGCCATTGAAATCCCCCAAGATGACAAATGGGGGAGGAAGTTGATCAACCAGTGTCTGCAACTCCACGCTTCTTAAGTCATAAGAAGGTGGGATATATATAGAACAAACTGTGAACAGCGAGTGAAGGTGAACGCGCGCAGCTACTGCTTGCAGGGATGTGTTGATATTGAGTTGGCTAGATGCATAATCATTGTTGATTAGCAGTGCCACTCCTCCACAACGACGGTCTCCTGACAAGCAGTCCTTGCGGTATATGTCAAAACCTTTCAACCTCGGTCTATCAGCAGGGGACAGAAAAGTTTCTTGCAGACAGAATATGGCCGGTTGGTGATATTCGACAAGATCCTTGATGTCTGTGACATTATGCGAGTAACTCTGACAATTCCAAGAAAGAATGCTCAGGGCCATGAAGAGAAAAGGAAGGAGAAACGGCCAGAAGAAAAAGAGGCAGCTCATGAAGGAGGATGGTCCGTCCACCCTTCATCATCGGATGGCGGAAGATCTTCAAAATCAACATCCTCGTCCTCCTCCTGGGGAGGAGGTTGTTGGAATTTTTCAATTTGGGACTTGGTTAATTTTACTTTCTTACTAGAGAGTAAAAAGTCCTCTTTTTTAAAATTATAAAGTTTTGGGGGTCTCTGTTTAGAGGCTACCCCAATTTTTGCGCGCGTTTGAATATTTTTCTTTTTTTCACTAAGTTTTTTTAAATTCTGTGTGAGTGGTTTCTTTTCACTAACAGTAACAGATACAGTATTTGTTTTTTGTATTTGTTGTTGATTTTGATTAGTTTCCTTAAAAGAAGATTTGGGGCTATAGTTTTGTTTATTAGATTTGGTTGCGTTTACAGTTTTGGCATTAGTAGAAGCATCTGTTTGGGTATCTGTTTGTGTGCATACAGACTTCAGTACCTTTTTAACGGCTGAAGCATATGAAACACCTGTGGTTGGTGTGCGGGATTGAACTAGTTTTCTTGCATCTGGATAAGATATTTTTTGTGTTGTTTTAATTATCTGAATTTCTTTTTCTGTGAGCCATTTTGAGCATGATCTGGAGTATGAAGGATGGTCCCCTTTGCAGTTTGCGCATTTGTAGGTCTTGTTACATGTATTACTGTCGTGTCCGGGCTCTGCGCACCTGGCACAGGTGTCAGTACCACGGCACGCAAACTTTGAATGTCCAAACCGCTGGCATTTGAAACACCGGAGCGGATTTGGAATATAGGGGCGAACCGGGCAAGAGAGATAGCCGGCTTTAACACGTTGCGGGAGGACAGGTGTATTGAATGTCAGAATGACATGTTTGGTGTTTATTATTTCGCCGTTCCGTTTGATGGTGATCCTTTTGACTGAATGTACGTTTTGATCCTTCATTCCCTCCAAGATTTCCTCCTCGGGTGTAAAGAGAAGGTCAGGTTCGGAAATTATTCCCCGTGAAAAATTAAGGGTTTTATGTTCTGAAGTTGTAACAAGATATGAACCAATTTGTGTGATTGCCATTATAGATTTAATTTGTTTTGTATCTTTAATTTCTACTAGAAGTTCACCGCTGCGTAGTTTTTTAACAGATTGATATTCTCCTATTAAATGAGTGAGCACTTTATTTATCAAAAAAGGGGAAACTTTGCTTAAATTGAGGTTTGGATCGTTGCGTTTAATAAGAAAAAACTTAGCTGTGCTCGACAATACGTTCTGACGCTCCCCGCAGGGGGGAGAAGGGTTATTTATATTATCATCCATAAATAAACCTGAGAACTAGGGGGAAAAGTGGGGTCTAGCCCCTGTGTAGCCCCCCTACACAGAGGTAAGGCTGCGTACGACAGGGTTCGCCTGCTATCCCTGAAGACTCCCGTTTGAGGCACCGACTACCCCCGGTACCACGCAGCCATAGGCACGGTTGACACACCTTGGCTTAGGGGTTTTCGTCCGCATTTGGTAAGTGTGATGAGGGAAGGAAGGGAAAAAAATCCCCTCCCGCCGATATTCTGTTTGAGCAACTGGGGGGTCACTACTCCTCCCAAGAGCTCGCCCCGAACTCACCACACCGCAAGCCCCCCCACCACGACAAGGTAAACGGACACGGGGGGGCATATTGATATTTGTCTCTGTTTTGAATTAAAAGAAATGTATTACTTCCTAAAAATACTGAAATATAGTAGTATTTATATGAAAAATCAGATTTTTTATATTATTAAACTTTTTTTCTGAAGAAAATAACTATAAAATGAAAACATATGTGCAAACAATGAAGATTTTACATTAAACACATCTAGGAGGATATAAAATTGCGACAAAATTTCACGTTAAAACTTTTTCTGATATGGTAATTATAGCGAAGCAAAATAACGAAAAACAGTTTTTCAGAAAGCGAATTTAAAGATTTCAAAGCAAAATAAAAAAATCTACAAAGTTTTCAATGAAATTCTCCATATTTGAAGGTTACTCCCTTTTTAGCCTCATTCTTTATTATTTGCCTTTTATCTTCTGAGTCTGAAAACACAGGATGGTGAATCAGCTGATTAAGCATTGATATGATGTCATAGCTATGTCCCTTCCTCTGGGCACGTGAGGTCGATGATTAACTATCTTGTGATTATTAATCAGAGCGATTACAACGCCACGACTGGAAGTGAGGTTGTAATCTTGATAAAATTTTCATTCTCGCTCAGATTTTTGTGGTGTTCAGTTGCTCAGTGCTCTCTCTCTCTTCAAGAACGGATTACTTACTAAGTGCGAATGGTTTGAATGTTCTAGTTAAAGAACAATGCTACACTCGTGAAGCTGCCAACAACATATTCAATGAACTGTTGAAATTGCCGTTCCAGACTATCAATGTGATCGTCCATGGGCGTAATTATACCCCAAAACGCAAAAGTTTCGCATTCGGAGATCCTGGACTTGATTACCAATACTCTGGCACGTCGAACCCTGCACACGAATGGACTCCGATGATGCTGCGAATAAAAGAAGATGTTGAAAAGACGACTGGACAATCGTACAACTACGCGTTATTGAACTATTTTCCCGATGGAAGGGCGGCTTTAGGATTGCATAAAGACGACGAGAAAAGCGTAAGCTCCTCCAACGGTGTTGCCTGTGTGAGTCTGGGTGCATCCAGAACGCTAACATTTGAAAGACGTGGATTTCAACCTCAAGAATTACTATGTCGCCATGGCAATATGTACGTGATGTTACCACCTACCAATGAACTATTTAAGGGGGTCCGGGACACAAAAATCCTCAAATTTTGCAATTTTTTTTTATAATTTGAAAAATTGCTCCGTTTTTTTCTGCTTAAGAGGACGTTTGAATCTTGTTTCTACCTTAAATAGAACGAAAGTTATAGTTATTTTTGTTGCATGTATCTAACGAATGTGTACATAACTTTAAAACTTTAAACGCGTTTTTCTCCATGATGCAATTTTTCCCGATTTCTTGCATTCAAACTCTTATAAGTCAGGAACCGATAGAGATAAAGTAATGAAACTTGGAGCATATCTTTTTCAAGCAATTTACTTTAATTTTTATTCGGCGAATTTGAAAAAAACGTTTACTGCGAAAATTATGATTTTTTTAAAAAAAAGTATCTTCGAATTTTTCGAAATTTTTCTTCAAATATTTTTTATTTTTTATTGAATCAATATTTTTAAAATCGCCGAATAAAAATTAAAGCTTAGATATTTGTGCATACTTTTTTGAAAAAAAATTGAAAATTGACCAACAATATTTTGAGTTATAGCAATTTAAAGCAACCCCATTTTTTTGAAAAAAACTAATTAAATTTAAATAAAAAAATAATTTTTTTCAATATTTATGTTATGATTTTGCTTATTAAATAAATGATGAATCAGTTCAAAAAATTTCAAAACTCTAAAGTACATAATAAAAAAAATTTCAAAATGTGTCCCGGACCCCCTTAAGCATGGAATTAAACCTGACAGAACTGTGACTTTACCGAGGATTAGCATTACATTTCGAAATATCATGAGTGACGCAAACCCACCTTACAGCGAAACGAATGAGAATGGCACTGAATGATGATGCCGCCCTCTTCAACCAGCCTGAAATTTCGACAAGCATCATGTCTCAAGAAAGCGATACAACAATGAACTTTGCTTCGCCTCATGCTTCAGTGGATCCCTCCCCCGTCGTTTCTCCACTTAGTGAAGAAGAAAACCCTACATTCCCTCAGGACGATTGGTTGGAAAAGTTCCTTTCGAGCTTCCTTCAACGTTTTAAAGAGAAAAAGAACAACATTAGAAGTTTACCGACAGATTTAATCATTAGTGTATGCCTACGACAAAATGGAAAAATCGTGATTCAGTTAGAAATACTGTTTCGGGTGCCGAAGTGAATTTTCAACCACCGAGTTGGCTGCATTTTTTAACAAAAATGTGAGACTTTAATTCCCACTACGCGAGTAGTAACTTTGTCGTTGGAACGGATGCTATTGTTATTACCGGAGAAAAGCACTGCGAAATGCATCAGTTAGAAGAAGTCGACGGTAAAATGTGTATACAAAAACCTCCCATTTTATTACGAGAAGACGTTAGAAAAATTTTGAAAGAAGAAGATACTATTCTAGGAGAGATCCTCAATGCAATTTTCACCATATTTCGTGAAATGCTTCGCGATGAACAAAAAAAGATTCAAGCTCCATTGATTGATGAAGTTGAAGCGCCTGAACTTGTGCACGATTGCTTCATTGAAGAAAAGCGTGGAACTGTATTAAAAAACTTTGAGTGTGGTGGATGTAAGGTAGATCATCCCTCATAAAGAAGACATGAATTATGTCGTTAACCATAAAAGAGAAATATACCCTATTGTGTGAAAACGAGTTTATCTTCATCACCATGAACTTTTGTGAACTTTACGATAGTATTTCCGAAAAAATATGTTTGAGTAAGACTCAAATCGATATGTTTACCTTGGAATATTTGAAAGCTAGAATGTCTGATTTGTAAGTAGTTTTTGTATATACTATTTATTATTTTATTTGTTCAATAAATGTATTATTCCATTTAACTGCTTTTATTGTTTTCATTTGCATGCATCAAAAATAATAACGAGACAGAATTATTGAACTAAAATATTTTATTGATACATTGTATCCCATACAAAATCGGGCTGTCTTTTCGCCCTTCTTTTTCTAGGTGTATCGAGAGACGAAGGTACATTGACAGCTTTAGGTACAAAAGTTGGAGTCATATCTGTTAAATACTTATTTTTCACAAAATGTTTGGGTACATTTATTTCATTCAACGTGTGTAAAAATTCATCTTTCCATGGTACATGAATATTTTTTCGATTGCTGAAAATTAAATTCATCAGATCCGCAATATTACTATTCGGAATGTTTTGTTTTTTATAAATAATTTGTCCTTTTTCATTCCATGATAAAAGATCGGAATGTTTCTTCAGGATATCCAACAGATTTCTTGCTTGATGCAGGTAATTCTTTGAAATACTTTTCAGTATCGTAGAATTATAATCGTCATCTTCTTTGACCCTTTCTTCTTCTTTTTCAATAACTTTATTTTCTTGAGGTTGGGTCCATCTTGGGTTGAATTCTGTCAGGTTCAACTTCCTTTGTAGCAATTCTGTATATTTCGATAACTTTTCATGTTCCTCTAACTTGCTCTGTAAAATCTTTAACATTTCACGATCCAACTCACTCAATTGATTGGATGTGACTGTATGTTTTTGAAATATTTCCTCGGGAACCAAGGAATATTTCTTAGCGTGCTCCATTTCCTAGTATAGTTGACAGTACGCTTACAGCCGTGGGGATTAAAAAATTCAAAAATCCTCCTTTTTGAACAACTAACTTTCGCTTTTTCGATAAAGCCAATTTTCGATTTGCTAATTTACGTAGAGTTATCTTGTGCTTTGATAAGTTCTTTTGATGTTTCGATAGAGGAATATTTCCTTTCAGTGTGTTGTGACAGCACTCACAAATTGCATTGATACAATTCAAATTAATTTTTTGCAAAAGCACTTTTTGAAGTTTTGCTGGACAGATTTGCAGAAGATGCAGCTCGTTCAGTTGTTGCTTGGTAATTGCCATGATGACAAATGAATGTTATTATTTATACCCATTCATTTTTATAGTATTTTTCTCTGATATATGTACTGAGTCTGATTGGGTAGAATATTTGTGCGCAGACGCATTTCCTCTGGTGTATCATTTTTCAAATCGATTAATAGATATGAAAATTTCCTCTTCGTTGCATCCTCATACACTTCTTGAAAAAATTTTAAATGTTTGGAAAAATCTGTTTTCCTAGATGAGTTACTTGACTCAAATCTCTTCTATTTTTGAAAAGCAGAATATAATGTGCATTTAAAGTAATTTCACGCATTTCTTTCCCTTTGTGAAAAATATTCTGTGTAATGAAAATCACAGATACATTCAAATGATGACTTCCGCGTGTGAAAAGTTTAGTGATGACGTCATTTTTCCCGCACTCTACCATCTGATCATCCAAAATAAATAAAGTAGAAGGACCTAAATACTCTCGGTAATTTGAAGGAAATCCTTCCACAAACGTCACGTCGGGGATCGTATCGTATAATTCTTGATAGATTCCATAGAACCAAGCAAATTTTTTGGGGACAACTGAAAACATTTCTTGTTTATGTTTGATGAGATCGGCTACGAAAAATGATTTTCCCGAAGATGTGGGGCCTGCGGCCACCATTGTGAAGCTGACTTGTAACTTTGGAAACTCCATGATGAATGAGAGACAAACACAGAAAATATTCCTTTAAATATATTTTATTGATTGAAATTCGGAAATACGTGAAAATGTTTTGCTACAAAATTGTAAACAATTTTATCATTACATGTATATTTATTAAAGAAGACAATATATTTTTCAATGAATGACCGCGACATTTTGAGTATAAATAATAAATATAATATTGACCACATACTGCGTAACATTACTTTGCAATGTCATGGGATTAAAGTTTACATTTGAAAATCGTGATACAAAATCATCAATAGGTCCTTTAAAAAAGAGGGTGGAATTTCATAAGAATCAAAAAATTCCAATTGTTTTCCGTCTACATAAAAAGCCAGCCAATGGCTTCCAGATTCTTTCGAAGTGTCTACATTTGCAATAAACCAAGAGGGCGTCGTATCGACGACAATGTCCGCCAGATGATCACTTGGAAACACACCCAGAAAATATTTTTTGATAACTGAATCACTTTGAAGAATATTCTGTATTTGATTCGAATCCATTTTAATTTGCAAAATCACATAGCACGTGACGAGATTTTGTAATTTCAATCACGTTTTGAAATTCGGCATAGATCAATAACGATAGTGTTTCTTCGATGGCAGTGCTAAATTTAATTTCAACTCTCAAATTTCCTTGATGTTGTAAATTTAAATGGGGACCGTTGCATAAGTCTGCTGAGAGATCAAAATTGTAAAGTTTCGTACCTCGTGCAAATTGTTCACGAGACAAATAGATGCCCTTATCACTATTAAATCCATCAAACAAACTGTGATAAGCACGAATGTAATTATTATTTTTAAAATCCAATTCCATAGGTTTACTTGGTACAGGTTGACCGTCAACGTAAATAGAGATGAAATTCACATTATGATGCGAAAATAGAAAGGGATTCTTTGATTGTTGGTTGGTTGAGTTGGTTTTTATGGCGCAAGAGCCCTTGAGGGCTATACTGCGCCAAACGATATTTTATTATATGCTATTTATTTTTTTATTAAAGAATATAGTAAATAGAAGCATATTTTGAAGGAGAAAGCATAGAACTTCAAGTGTCAATATTAAAAAAGTGCAGCCGATAAAAACATTTAAACAATTTAAAGATAAAGTCCAAATGGACGAAAAAATATCTTGAGAAACAAAGGAAGGACGAAATCACATAATGACCAGACAAACACTAAATTAAAAAGGAGAATCCAATCTCCTGGAGGAAGGAGTACAAATTTCGATGGGGTGGCTCTCCCAGCAACTCCTTCAAGGATGGGTTAAAATTATTAAAATATTTATAACGAATTAGATTAAAATTTGGGCAGTTGCATAAAATGTGCAACACTGTCTGATTTACATCACATGTAATGCATGTTGGAGCTGGTTCATGACATAAGAGATATTTGTGTGTGAATCTGGTATGTCCAATGCGAAGTCGAGCTAATAAGACTTGCTCTCTCCTGGTGATATTTAATAATCCGAAACCTCTAGTGGAGGGCTGGATCGAATGCAGTTTATTTTGGATTTCTGAATTCCAAGTCCCCTGCCAATACGTGTTGAGGCTTACAACGATGGCGTTTTTAATATCATTGAAAGGGACACTATTATCAATCAGGATACTTGCAGCTCTGGCAGCTGAATCGGCTGCTTCATTGCCTGCAATGCCCACATGACCAGGGATCCAACAAAAAAGAACACGAAAATTATTTTGCATAAGGTTTTTGTATAAAAGATATGACTGGATGACTATAGGATGGCTATTATTATCGCAATGAGTGATGGCTTCCACTGAACTCTTTGAGTCAGTGAATATCACCCACTTTCTATGAACAGATTGGGCTATTGATTCTAGAGATGAAAATATTGCTTTTATTTCTGCAGTAAATACCGAGCAAGATGTGTTTAATTTTTCTGCCGTAACTTGATCATTAATTATTGTGGAAAAGCCGACGTGTTCGTTTGCTTTTGATCCGTCAGTGAAAATGTGTTTATATCCAGAATATTTGCTTTTGATCTCATGAAAGACTTGTTGATAAACTGTATTAGCGGTAGTTTGTTTTGGGAATTTTGAGAAATCATTGATTATAGAAGGTACGACTTCGCACCATGGTTCAATTAGTTTTATTGTGTTAACGGTTTTGAAATCTGATAGCTGCAGGTCTGAGAGTACCAGACGCATTCGGATCCCAAATGTTGGGGTCATCGAAGGCCGGTGTAGAAATAAAGCAACATTAGATGGATTAAAAATGTGGAGATGTAGTGGGTGATTGGTGCAGGGTTTTGTTTTGAAGTAAAAATTTAAAGAAAGTTTGAGGCGTCTATTGTTTAGAGATTGTTCGTGTGCAAGGATATAAAGACTGTTGATAGGCGAAGTTCGAAATGCTCCTGTGCAGATGCGCAGTGCCTGATTATGTATTGGATCCAGACTTTTCAGATAGGTTTTTGCAGCAGAGCCATAAATTTGACATCCATAATCAAGTTTTGAGCGTATCAGAGCCCTGTATATTCTTAACAGAGACTCTGTATCAGCACCCCAAGAAGTGTTCGCTAAGACTTTAAGGATATTTAATTTTAATGAACATTTCTTTTTTAAATCTTGTATATGCGGTATAAATTTTAGTTTATTATCAAATGTGAGACCAAGGAATTTTCCTTGATCTTTTACAGCTATTGGTTGATTATTGAGGAGAAGATTCGGATCAGGGTGAAGTCCTCTTTTACGGCAGAAGTGGATACAGAATGTTTTTTGAGCAGAGAAAGTGAAGCCATTTTCTTCCGCCCATTGGGTTACTTTATTGATTGCAATTTGAAGTTGTCTTTCAATGATACTCATGTTTGTTGATGAGAAAGAAATTTGAAAATCATCCACAAATATGGTACCTTTTACAGCGGGAGGCAATTGGTCAATTAAGCTATTGATTGCTATAATGAATAGAGTTACGCTTAGTACACTTCCCTGGGGTACTCCTTCTTCTTGAATGAAGGTATCCGATAGAACAGACTTGACGCGTACACGAAAAGAACGATGTTTCAGAAAATTGGAGAGAAAGATGGGTAAATTACCTCGCAACCCATACTCATGAAGGGTTTTGAGGATCCCATACCTCCAGGTACGGTCGTATGCTTTTTCAATATCGAAAAATACGCTGACAAGATGTTTTCGTTTGAGAAATGCTTCTCTTACTGATGTTTCGAGAAGCATTAGATTGTCTATTGTGCATCTGCCACGCCTAAACCCACTTTGATATGAGGATATGAGATGGTGTGACTCCAGAATGTGCATCAGTCTGGCGTTTACCATCCGTTCCATGACTTTACATAGGCAACTAGTGAGAGCTATAGGTCTATAGCTCTCAGGTTTATCAGATTGTTTATTTGGTTTAAGGATAGGGATAACTATTGCTTCACTCCAGGATTTTGGGAATCTATGTTCAGAATAAATTCTGTTAAAAAGCTGCAGAATATTTTCTAATGAAGACCTGCTTAGATTTTTTAACATGCTATTTTGAATTTGATCTGGACCTGGTGATGTGTTTTTTGATTTTTTTAAGGCAGTATTTAGTTCATGAAGGGTGAATTTTGTGTTGTATTGGTTAAAAATGTTTGAATTAAAATCTAGAACTTTTTGTTCCTTTCGTGATTTGATGGTTAAAAATTTTGAGCTATAGTTATTTGCACTGGAGACTTCTGTCAAATAAGTCCCCATGCAGTCAGCCACCTCTTTGTAATCGGATAAAATACGACCATTATTCTCCAGAATGGGTGCACAAGATGTATTGTAGTTGCCAACGATTTTTTTTATTTTACCCCATACAGTCTTGGATGGGGTGGACGTCGTGATTGTGCTGACGTAGGCCTGCCACGAGTCCCGCTGGCTCTTCCGTCGAATCCTTCGAGCTTCAGCACGAGCTCGTTTAAGTGCCACGAGATTTTGTGTGGTTGGATAACGACGAAACGTGTTCCATGCCTTTTTTTGTTTCTTATGAGCCTCCTGACAATCAAGATTCCACCAAGGCTTAGGATACTTGATCCTGCCTTTAGTGGTTTTTGGTATAGCAGCGTTAGCTGCGTTTAAGATGATGTCGGTTACTCGCTTTACCGCTACATCGATATCAATATCAGTCACTTCTTCTGATTTAATTTCTGCCAACTGGGTAAATGCTGCCCAATCAGCTCGATCAATGCGAAGTCGAGCTTGCTGATGCTGCTGATGGCCGCAGCGTCCAGTAGAGGTTATCCTGATTGGAAAGTGGCCACTGGAGTAGAGTCCACCCTCCACCTGAAAATCCCAACGTGGCAGAAAAGAAGGTGAGCATATTACGAGATCGATGGCATGGTAAGATTGGGTAGAAAGATGAAAATAAGTATTTTCACCGTTATTAAGGATGCAGAGATCATTGTCTTCAATAAAATTTTCTATTGTTACACCTCTACTGTTGAAGTCTGGACTCCCCCAGAGAGGATTATGGCCATTGAAATCCCCCAAGATGACAAATGGAGGAGGAAGTTGATCAACCAGTGTCTGCAACTCCACGCTTCTTAAGTCATAGGAAGGTGGGATATATACAGAACAAACTGTGAACAGCGAGTGAAGGTGAACGCGCGCAGCTACTGCTTGCAGGGATGTGTTGATATTGAGCTGGCTAGATGCATAATCATTGTTGATTAGCAATGCCACTCCTCCACAACGACGGTCTCCTGACAAGCAGTCCTTGCGGTACATGTCAAAACCTTTCAACCTCGGTCTATCAGCAGGGGACAGAAATGTTTCTTGCAGACAAAATATGGCCGGATGGTAATATTCGACAAGATCCTTGATGTCCATGACATTATGCGAGTAACTCTGACAATTCCAAGAAAGAATGCTCAGGGCCATAGAGAAAAGAGGAAGGAGAAACGGCCGAAAGAAGAGGGGGCAGCTCATGAAGGAGGATGGTCCGTCCATCCTTCATCGTCGGATGGCGGAAGGTCTTCGAATTCGACATCCTCGTCCTCCTCTTGGGGAGAAGGTTGTTGAAGTTTTTCAATTTGGGACTTTGTTAATTTTACTTTCTTGCTAGAAAGTAAAAAGTCCTCTTTTTTAAAATTATAAAATTTTGGGGGCCTCTGTTTAGAGACTACCCCAATTTTTGCGCGCGTTTGAATAATTTTCTTTTTTTCCACAGTTTTGTTTTGTTTTTGATCAGTTGGTTTTTTTAAAATTATTGTAGATGGGTAACTTGAACTCGGGATTTGTGTACTTAATATTTTAGTTTCGTTACTATTTTTTTGTGGAGGCTTAGGGGTATTGAGTTGTTTATTTTTTGATTTAGGAGAGTTAGTTGATTTAGTGCTGGTTATTGTATTAAGAATTTGAGGATCTGTTTGTGTGCTGGTAGAATTGAATACTTTTCTAACTGCTGCAGCATATGAAAGTCCGGCTGAAGGCGTACGAGACTGAACAATTTTTCTGGCATCTGGATATGATATGTTCTGAGTGGTTTTGATTACTTGTATTTCCTTTTCGGAGAGCCAGTTTGGACATTTTCTAGAGTAGGACGGGTGATCTCCTTTGCAGTTGACACATTTATATTCCTTTTTGCATTCATTGCTGTCGTGGCCGGGATCAGCGCACCTGGCACAAGTTTCTGCACTACGGCATGACAGTCTGGAATGCCCAAAGCGCTGGCACTTAAAGCACCGTAGCGGGTTAGGAATATATGGTCTAACAGGGCAGGAGAGATAACCAGCTTTGACACGTGAAGGGAGGATAGGCGTACTAAAAGTCAGAATAATATGTTTAGTATTCTGCATTTCGCCATTGCGTTTAATAGTGATCCTCTTCACTCCACTTACGTGTTGGTCTTTCATTTCTTCTAGAATTTCCTTCTCTGATGTAAATAGAAGGTCTGGCTCTGAAATAACTCCCCGAGAAAAGTTAAGAGTTGAGTGAGCTGTAACTGTACATAGATATGAGCCTAGTTGTTTGATAGCTAGAATAGGTTGAACTTGTTTAGGATGTTTGATTTCAACTAATAGTTCGCCAGTGCGTAGCTTTTTTACTGATTGGAACTCGCCGATAAGATTTATTAATGCCTTGTTAATTAAGAATGGGGATACAGCGGTGAATGTTAGATTTTCGTTCCTTTTGATAATAAAGAATTTTGCAGATGTAAGCGATTCAGTCTGACGCTCCCCACAAGGGGGAGAAGTGTTCTTTGTGTTTATATCCATAAAAAAACCAGAGAACTAGGGGGAAAAGTGGGGTCTAGCCCCTGTGTAGCCCCCCTACACAGAGGTAAGGCTGCGTACGACAGGGTTCGCCTGCTATCCCTGAAGCCTCCCGTTTGAGGCACCGACTACCCCCGGTACCACGCAGCCATAGGCACGGTTGACACACCTTGGCTTAGGGGTTTTCGTCCGCATTTGGTAAGTGTGATGAGGGAAGGAAGGGAAAAAAATCCCCTCCCGCCGATATTCTGTTTGAGCAACTGGGGGTTCACTACTCCTCCCAAGAGCTCGCCCCGAACTCACCACACCGCAAGCCCCCCCACCACGACAAGGTAAACGGACACGGGGGGGGGGATTCTTTGAATAATGACCGTTTATAGCAGCATTATCGACGCAGGCAATCACTACTCTTTTAGGCATCACACCTAAAAATACGTTACCTTGCATGAAGGAAAAACTTCCTTTCGAAATAGAATAGGTTTTGCATAAAACTCAGTCGATCGGGTACTTGGCAGAACTTTTTTCCAAAGCTTTTGCATGACCCAGTGAAACTCCCGGGCTCACTTGCACTTTTCGTATAAATAATGACGCATGTTCTAATACCACTTTGTATGTTGCATCCGCTTTCGGTGATAGAAGACAAAACGCTGCATTACTTCGAGTCATTTTAATTTCAATATCGTCCAAATTTAACATGAGATGGTTCTGTAAAAAAATATTCGAGTGTAATTGTCCAATCATATCAAATGTTTTACTGTGTTTACTGAGTTCATATCTTGATTTCAATCCGGGTCCAGCGTTCACAGCCTTGGGGTCGATTTCTTCAGGTTGTTCATCTTTGTAAAACAGGTCACAGGTAAGTTGACTTTTCTTAGCATCTTCTCCATAATTTAGCAGAGTTTCAATGTATGCACGATATGGATAAGTGTTGCTTGCAGATGAAATATTTCGTTCATTCAAACTGATGTCGATTTGTGAGAACAGAGAATGGAGAAATAAGTTGGTTGGCACTACAACTTCTTCAACTTCCGATCCATCGGGCTTGGAGGTTTTCGGTGATATGGGGGATCCATCCGCTTTGACGATTTTCGCTTTCACGTAAATGTAGGATGCGTTGAGATCTGTATATTCCACACCGTTTCCAGATATTGAAAATTCGAGAGGCGATCCGTCTCGAATGCTTGCGATGGGATGATATTCGACAAATTGTCCTTTTTCAATAGCAGCTTGAGTGGGAGGCAGTGTGAATAAGTCCAGTTCTGATTTCACACACACTAGAGGATCACGATGAATGAGAGAAGACATTTTTTAAGAGAAAATATGGTGATGTGTTTTCACTCTCTTGGTTTTGTGAAAACTGACTCGTTTCTTGGGAAGTTTGCGCTTTTTATTCCTTCTGCCGGAGCCGATCATGGCTTTAATTTTAACTGCAGCTTTATCCGTCAAGTTTTTGCCGGCTTCCTTCAAACGTCGTTTAGCAGCAACACTTTGAGATTTTCACCACGTGACACGTCGTTG
Source organism: Uloborus diversus (assembly GCF_026930045.1). Taxonomy (NCBI): domain Eukaryota; kingdom Metazoa; phylum Arthropoda; class Arachnida; order Araneae; family Uloboridae; genus Uloborus; species Uloborus diversus. The sequence continues at coordinate 48,206,095 of NC_072739.1, read as the reverse complement.
AATACATCTACACCGCTGTTCAAAATTTGTTTACCGACCGCTTTGGCACCCGACTTGAAAAGTGGGACCGCAGCTCTGAAGAAAGATTTAAAGAGACCACCGAAGCCATAGCCTCTTTGATAGGGTGCACCTTGATAATAATTAAGACCATTACCAGATTGATGGGTGTAGTAATCCTCAAAGGATTTTTGACAGCATTGATATGGGATACACATCACGAGAGGAATTTCTGACGAAAATGAAGTTTCACGTACGACCTTCCACGCTCGAATGGCACTAATATTCCAGTGTTGGTTCTTATAACGATTTCAATAGTGTCGATAATTTTTCGACTCACGGGCAAATAATGAAGTCTTTCATATTCCACGCTGATCATTTCTCCATCCGTACCGCTGACTTTAATTGCTCGTAGGAGCGGAGCATACACATCGCCTATGAATTGAGGTTCGATAATATCTGTATAAACCATGAGCAGTCTGAAATGTGCATTAGGATCTGCGATCTGCGGGCTGAACACGGTCTGTTCAATATTTTTGTCGCTATCGCCCCCTATAACCATCGGTGGAAATCCTAACATCTGTGATAATCCTTCGTGAAAGACGACGCGTGCATTGTCTTTCACTTAAACACGAACGCGTTTCGTGACGTGATTGTAATTGAACGAAATTTTATTATCGTGATCCGGTATGCTTATCGCCTTCAAAATGTCTGATACATTTTCGTAACATCCGGGTGGAATATTTCTTCCTAATTCTTTTCCATCACCTAGATCGAATCCAATTAATTTCTCTCGATTCACATTATACCAAGTATGCGGGTAAATGACTTCTACCAGCGCACAATCCCAATGTCCACTCAATTCGATTCGGGTTGGTAAGCGCGTAATAAAATGAGATATTTTATTATCTGGGAAATAGTTTAATGAGCTGTCGCTGGGCAAAGTCATAGAACGAGCCCATCTTGCAGAGTGAGCAAATGATATCGTGTCTCAAGTATTTATAGGTTGGATAAATGTGAAGCTGGGATCCATTGATTAAATTTTTCGGGATAACCGCGAAATTTCACAAAATATTCTGTTTTGTTTTCCTTTTTTCTCTTTCTTAAAATTTTTTCGACGGTGTAATCTTCTTTCAGTTTGACTTTTTGTAATTCTTGAGGATAAAAAGTTCCTTGGATGGGTTCACCCATTAAATCTTTCACACGATATACGGGAATAGCTCTTTTGACACATTCAGTGACGATGAAAAATTCCTCTGTCCAATTCGTTTCGTATCCTTTTTCAAAAGTAAGTTTTTGTTTAGAAATACGAACAACATCACCGATGTTGAAAACACACGGTTTCCTTTCCGTGTCTTGATTATCTCCATAGATCGCGAAATACACTTGTCCTTCATTATTCGCATTCACTTCTGCTGGCGCTCTCTTGATAGTGGAATGGTAAGTAGTATTATAAATCTTTATCAAATCGTTTAACACATCAATATAATTGTAAGTATTTTGACTCGTAAAATATTTCCACATTTTGGTTTTCAAAGTACGATTGAATCTTTCCACTACTGAAGCCTTCGTTGCGTTAAAAATTGTGAAGAACTTGACTTGATTGTCTCGTAGAAACTTTTGAAATAGTGCATTTTTAAATTCACCACCTTGATCTGTTTGAAGTAACTTGGGTTTTCTCTCTGCAAAAATGGATTGGAAGGCGTCGACAATCTCTCGGCCCTGCTTCGTTTTTAAAGGCTTCGCCCATGCATATTTTGAAAAAATATCGATACATGTTAATATATACCGATAACCACGATTATGTTTTTGTAAGTTTGAAAGATCGGCGAGGTCTGCTTGCCATTGAAAATCTTTATGATGAACGAAGACTCGATTCGTCGGGAATTTCTTTCTCACAGGTTTGTGAAGAGTGTACGCATCGACTCCCGCTAGATAATTCTGAATGTCTTTCTTGCTTTCTTCTCCTTCCAAAGCACGAAATAATGCATTGACACCGCCAAAACTTGCTTCTTGAGCCGGTTCCAGGTAAGCCTTCTTCATTGCAGCATGAAAAATGATTATTAGACACGTTGAAATGAATCATCCTCGGAATGTAATGAGAGAATTAGAGGTATCATTCGGTTTAAGTAGAAAATCGACGGCAAAATCTGATTCCCCTGTCAGAATATAAATGATACCCATCACACAACATAAACTGAGATAAAGGACCGTAATCCTACAACCTCCTCTCTGGATGCCATATCTAAAAATAACATACTATGTAAAATCAATGGTGTTTTTATATTCTCCTGATTGACAAAATCTTTAAAGTCACAACAGATGGCGCCACGAGCATTTGCTTCATGCGAAAATTATATTCAGATGCAAAATAACATGCATACAGTTAGGTGTTAGTAGCTTGGTCAGTTTGCGCGTGTCTAAATCTGACAGCTACTAAGACCTTTGGAGATCGCAGGTTCGATTTCCAACCCTGACACTCTGTAAAATAAAAATAATTAAATTCAGGGAAATATTCTAAGTCCGGAAAAAAATATTCAAAGTCACGATAGATGGCGCCACGAACGTTCTTAAAAGTAAAAATCGGAAAATAAAAACATTGGTTACCATAGCAACAAGTGTTGCCACTCGAAAACTTCAGTTGTCATGACAACAAGTGTTGCCATTCCCTAAAAGTAAAAACGACAAAGTCCAAAAACTTATTCCGAAACTAAACCCTCTTAATCTTTCATGACAAAACGCGGTCGTGCGAAAACAAGGGAAAACCCTATCATCTTCTACGAGGTCACAGGCGGATCAAGTGGCGGTCAGAAGCGGAGGAGGCGCAACCCCAAGGTCGGAGGAGCAGCCGGGAGTTGGGAGGGGGTGTTAACACCCCAACACCCCCTCCCGTCGGTGAACATACATTAGTCCCCTACTAGCAGCTACTGCTTCTTACATACTTTTAAGATTATACCAACATTAGAGCGGATAGCTATCCTGTAATAGTTTTGTAATTTATCTATAGTTTTATCCGTCAATTTCCCCCCTGGACTCAGTCTAGCAGTCTTCGTTTTCAATCTTCTCAGCCGTGAACCGATTCTGCAAAGTAGCTTTATCACGGAGATGGGACCACAAACGTGTACAACCTTAACAAGTGCATTGTTACATTTTTTTAAATTTCCTTTGAGGCTCGATGATAATCCAGTAACGAATCCACAGTCACATGTTAAGCTAAGGTTGGAGTTGGAGTCCTTTAGAATCTTCGCGCAACTGTAACCCAGTCGATAAACATTCTGGGTTGCAAAGAACGGAAAACATGTGAATCAAAACTTGAATGTCAATGATTCTGTTCCATTGCAACGTAGCTTTGTTTTCTTCTGTAACATCACTAATGTTCAGTTTCGAAGAGCTTGAAGACTCATGTTACTGTGGCGGCTAAGAAGCATTCGATGTTTCAGCACTTGCAAGTGTGTACAGACTGCCATGGAAAAAAAAAAAAGGTTTTTAGTTTTCTTAGACCTTGCTTTCGGCATTTTGAAGATATTTAGAAAGAAAGCTAGATCAAAAACTGCAAGCAGAATTAAAATAAAAAATATATGAGTTGAAAACACAGCCAGAATATTAAACAACAACGAAATCGAAAAGCGAGAGTAAACAAAACACAAGCGTTGCCATTCAGACTTCAAATTTATCAAATAAATGGTACCCAGTTGAAAATAAAAATCATAAAATAATAAACATAGTTGCTGAAAAAAAAAAGTTGTAAAGAAGCAGAGCTCAAACTCATTGTTTACATTTATACGACTCTTTAAACGCCCACTTCCGATCTACGAAGTTCAATTTCCGGCTTACTATTTGTACTATAACATTCGCTTCTAGTTAACGTAGAATGAAAAGTACACTAGTTTTGAATCCTAAATATATTGCTTATGAAAAGGTACTCGCATACCTTAAACGAATTATGGGCATAAAAATTTGGCAGCATGCGTAGCTGTTTTCTTTATGAGGTTTTGGTGGGAAACTGTAAAATGTCAAACTATGAAACTTCTTGCACCGTACCATTGGCGATCTTTATTTAGAGCTAATTTGGCGATCTTCGGATGTGATAACTGTTGTGCCGTGTCGATATTCGATACTGCTGCATCATAAGCATTTTAAAGTGTTTAAACAATTTTATTATCTTTTCAATTTTTTGGAATTTGGGAACTAACTCCTCGTTCAGGTCTACGGACTGAAAAAAGGGCATAGGCAGGGCCACGGCGGGGAAGATCCGTGTGGCGATCAACTATGTCACTTTCTTTCATTAGAAAAAAGTATTGGTTTCGTGCAATTTTTCGAATTTAGGCGGATTCGAAAACGTTTTGAGGTGTACTGAATCCATTTCGGCCATTTCTCGAAAATATCTGTATGTGTGGGACCGGTTTTTTGTGGCTCTTTTTCAGAAAAAACTACCTCGTGATATCGGATAAAGTATGGTACACATATGTGTCCCTAAGTTTGTTGTGCCCATACGTTTGTTGCGTGAAATCCTCTAATGGGGGTGGGGGTGGAGTTATGCGTGCCTGCTATTGCATAGTGAGCAATAAGCAGAATCAAACAGAAGTTGGTCCATATGTTGTCAAATTTGTGGCGTCCACTTGTGACTGATATATCTCAAAAAATAATGAACGGAATCAAACAAAAAATCTATCGACAAGTGGCCTTTAGAGAGTGCAAGAGCTGATTCTATTTTGGGGCTGAAAAGGGGGCGGTGCAATTGAACGCTCCCTCTTTTTCATTGCAAGTGCCATGTCTCAAGATATAATGCTACGTTCTGAATGAAATTTGGAATAAATGTAAACCTATATGTAAACAGGCGTTGGTTCAATTTTGGCGCTAATCGCTCCAAGAGGGGTTGATTTTTTCTTTTAATGCGAATAAAAATAGCTTTATTAATGCAACAATAAGAAATAATATAAATTGTAATAGACTGTCGTCTGCGCAATTCGCGTGCTTTTAATTGTTTTAAAATGACCGCAAAATCTCAATGATTTAAACTGTTGCCATCTTGTGTTTGGTAACAAATAAAGTATTTAGCTTATAAAAGCAAGGCTCCTTTACTAATAATAAAGCTCAAAGTCTCTCTGTCTAGATGTCTGGATCTCTAGGACGCGCACAGCGCCTAAACCGTTCGGTCGATTTTCGTGAAATTTGGCACAAAATTAGTTTTTAGCACGAATGTGTGCACCTGCAAGGAATTTTTCGAAAATTCGATTTTTTTTTCTATTCCAATTTTATGAAAATTTTACTGAGCAAATTATTATAACGTGGAAGAGTAAATTATGAAATTATCATAAGTGGAACCGTAACATTGGCGAGCAAATGAAAATGGCAAATTGGCGAGAAATTCGTCATCCATTATTTGTAAATATACAAGCGAACCAAATGACCTTTTAATTTTCCACTACGGGCGAAGCCGTGCTTGTACCACTAGTTTAAAATACCTTTCAATTTTCGTTCTTTGCTTTCCTTTTGCGATTATTCGGAAATTGGTATGGTCGTCAAGTTTTTGCATGTGTAAATTTGTTTTTGTTGGGAATATTGCTTCCTCGTCAAGCATGGGGAAGAATCAGAATTGTAAGAAAGATATAGAAGAAAGTTTGGTGATGGCCCCAACATGCTAGTTTAATTAGTCTCACAAAAGTGACTATCACATATGTTGCGCAATGTTTTGTGTTGACTTGAGCATTGCTCATGCTGGTAGTGGCGAGATAGGGAATCACATAAAAAGTAAGAAGCATAGCGAAAAGATCAAAAATACATCTGAGCCTAATAAAATAGAACACTTTTTAGAAAAAAGTACAGAATTTAAAGTTATTTGAGCAGAATGCTTGTTTACAACATTTCTTATTGTACTTAAAACGACCGCTATTATCGGGCACTTTGCGGCCGAAAATAGTAGATTAAATTTTGATGAAGACCTGAAAAAACTTGCCCATGATTGTATTTTTACAGATAATTGAAATTCTTTTTTTTTCCCTAAATAACTTGTTATCAAAAAAGTATTACTTAAACTCTTATTCTTCCATTTAATTTTTCCATTAATTAATCTCTGTGTATATGACTCAAGGAACTTGCATATGATTGTACTTGAAGGATAGTAAAAAAATCCCTATTTTCCTCTCAATAACATGGAAAAAAGCGATAATGCGCCACATTGAAAAAATCTACTGGATTTTTTTCTTTGAATGTTGGCAGGTAACAAGCTTGGGCCAAGCTTGTTCATTGAAGACATTTTTTAAGAATGCCATGAAGTAAAGAAATAATTTTAAAAAAAATCTGAAAAAATTCTATGGCACAAAGAAAAGACTTCAATCATGGGGACCATTTTTCTGTGATAAAGTGATAAAATTTTCTGAGAAATTAAGAAATTAAAAAAAAAATGTTCACATGCGTGCCCTTTTCCCCCTATATGAAATTTTAGTCTCTGCTTGGAGTAGAAGATGATGTCTGCCCTTCCGCGCAATTTGAGATGTTTTCCCAGTTTGAAGTGGAAATAGATTAACGAGGATCTACGCCAGTAAATGCCTCGTAAGTAAACATCTCTCCTGCAGAATAATCAGAAAAAAATATACACATAAATCCACCTGATATTGAAGAAGTAGTATTGCCGAAAATAAAGACTACAAAGAAGGTTCAAAAGCCGAAGAAAGTACAGGAAAAGAACGACCCCGGAGAGCTTCTTCTTACAGAGGCGGTGTCTACCGTCAAAAAATGCCCTAATAATGCAAATAGGGGAAATCAAGACTGTATTGAAGTTGCTTGCGGACGATATGTTACGGAAATTTTGAAATGTATCCCGGATATGGATAGGAAAAAAAATGGCACAAAAAAGTTTTAAAATCTGTATTCAAATTCTTATGATTTAATAAAGTTGGTTTTGAATAATTAGCATTTTACGTTTCTTGACTTTGTAAAATTAATATTATGTTTGAATTTGAAAATACATTTGTGTCAACATATTTGTGTTATTTTGTTTTCCAAAGTGCCTACAAACACCGAACATCTAACTTTTTAACTGGATATATGGAATGCAGGGATTGCCGGGACAGTAGAAAATACCAAGGAAAAAATTGGAGAGACCCAATCACAAAAGCAAATAAAGATTCATTGAATTTTGTTATTAAAGGAATAGTACTAATGTAAAAAATGCAATGTAAATAAATATTTCAACTAAAAATTTTATTATATACTGTATTAATTGAAATTAATCATATAGTAGTAACAGCAAGTAGTTTTAAATGTCCGCTACAATATATTACATCACATAAATTTTTTAGTTCAACTCTTTTAACATTTAAACAAGTTTCATGCTTGAGATTCATCACTCGTTTGATATTTACTACGGAAAACAAGATTTTGCAAAATCTATTCATTATTGAAACGTGAAATTTTGCATGCCTGTCTTGTAAGTACTTGTGACTGTAAAGGACCGCAGATTTTATAAAGGATAAAATATTTTTCAAGTTATAGCGATTTTACCAAAAAAAGGTGACTAATTTTCTAGCAATTTTTGGATATCATGACCTCCCATGACCGTCATCAGTTATCTGTCCCTGGTATTACACTATAAAAATTCTGCCCAGCATTCCGATAAAAAAGCTGGAAGTTGGGAATAGTGAGTGTGGAGAAGTAAAAGGAAACTCAGAATTAAAGAATAAATAAATACATTTTCAGTGCAACTCTCCTTTCCTATGTATGCATTTTATCAAGCATAAATCATTAAATCACAGTATCACATTTTATTGTTTTACTGTATGTTGATACCCGCTACCCGAAAATTAACTTGAATTTTTTATTTACTAAGTTTTTTATTATTTTACTGGAAAGATCGTGCAATATTTCTGTATAACAAGACACCTTCATTAACTACAGCATTTTAGCCCCCATTAACATCAATTTACACTTAGTACAAGATAAATATACATTTGAATATATTTTCAATATTACAATGCTACTTTTCATTCATAAAACTTATCTCATATTTAAAAGAAAAAAAAACACAGAAACAAGTGTAATACTTTTTCTATTCTCGATCATTTGTCATAGAATTAAGGGGATATCACACGAGAGAAATTACAGGACATCGCAATAGCAACCGTAACGCTATCTGGAACTGGTTTTTCTACTCACTTCCACAAACGATCGCTTCAAAATACTCGTGTGCTATTGAAATTCGCAGTTGCTCGTATAGGGGCAAATTTTTTCCTCCGCTAGAAAAAAATTGCCTTTAATTCTAGGCAAGTTACGAAGGAACCAATCAGGGCGCTGGGATTTCGTGACGTCAAGCGCCAACACTGAAGCTCATTTCAAACAGGCGAGCAGCACCACCATGGATGGCGGCAATTGGAGTTCCGAAATAATAGAATTTGTAATAAGTGAAATTAGAGAAAAAATCATCTGTGGAACATCAATTCCCAGGCATACAAAATCCGTACGCTAAAGCGTATTTCGTACGAGGAAATAGCCGGGAAAATGAAAGTTGAATTCCCGGCACATGCATCCCTGTTCACCGGAAGTAAGTCAACTTTTTAAAAATTTTGTTTTGAAATTGTTATATATTATTTTAACACAATTACTGTTGTAACTTTATAACTAGTAGCTTTTGAAGCCATTTATTTTGTAATTCTGTCATTGTTTCGAATTTTCACCATTTTTTAATATCGGAATGAAGCCTAGAATACCAAGAAACTCGCCAAGTTTCGTGGTGTTCTAGGTTTCTTTTGACGTTCCAAAAATTCAGCTTCATGTGCTTTTGTTTTTTCAAAATACATTTTTACATTTCATACTACTTCTTTAGAACTCGACTTGAATAAAAAATGTAAGTAAAGCAAGTCAGATTTTAATTCTAAATTGATATTAGTCACTTAAAAAGAAGATAAGTTTGTCAGGGGTCGTTGGATCGGTTTCAATAATTTTAATACTATGAATATTTTTATTTCAGTATGTGTCCAACAGTAATCCCCTACAGTCGTACAAACCCTTTACAAAATCACATGGTACAGTTATATTGAACTACTTTTATCTCAGAAACAAATTTTGATTTCTATTTTTTCGGTTCTGAATAACTTTTATAAGTCTTCATTTTTATTTTTTTATCGGTTTTGAAGAATCGAGTCATAAATTAAACTCCTCCTCTAAAAACAGTTCTTTTAGTTCATAATTATTTGCTGATTCTTTTAATTTTCATTATAAAGTAAAAAAAAAAAATACAACAGCAAAATCCACTCGTAAAAAACCCAAAGACTGAAAAATGTTAGAAAAATTAGAAAAGCAAAATTCTATTAATAGCAACATTGAGGTTGATGTAGACCCCAAGCTGTGGATTGTTGAAACAATGTAGATGGTTATGGCATAAATGGTGCAAAAGTAGAAGTTTGTCAATTTAATATTTCGCTATGTCATATTGATCTTTAAACTTTTTTTTCTTTTTGCGCTTAACACAAAAGAGCTTAAATTAGTAACAAAATTGGAAAATATGTGTCATTAAAATTGTTTAGCTGTTGTTTTCGCAATGCGGACCAATGAACCCTGTGCTCTGTGCATATTGTTGTGCTTCACATAACCCCGTTAAAAAATAAATCAAATCAATTGAGCATTTTCATAAAACTCCGGGATGATGAGAAATATTACATGAAATGGAAGGGAAAAAAGAAACGTCTCATTAAGTTTTTAGGATGAGAAAAAATGAAAAGTTGAAAAAGCAGACCATCATACCCCATCTTCAGGGCCATTGAGAGCCACTGTTCGCTAAGTAACTAACCATATTTTTAAATTGTGGTCCAATGTAAGTTTTACTGGTCTGGGACCAGTGGGCCAGCCATTGTTTTGAACATTGTCATTTTGGTATATACAGTAGACTGCCTCTATCTGAACACTCTAATGTGAACACCCCAATATTCTGAACACATTTTAATGGATCGGTGAATACATATGCATTATCCAGTCTCTTACAATGAACACCTCCATAACCTGAATACTTTTGTTCGGTCCCTTCAGTGTTCTGAATAGGTGCATAACCAAGGTCAAGCATATCTTTTTAACAGAGGCTTATTCAAGAAAAACTTATTTAACTAATCTTATAGAACAGTATGAGGCAGAGCCTTTCTCAGCAGCCTAATTTCATTCTCATTTCATGTAAATTTTGATTTTACTACTTTGTTGGCTGTGTTTTTTGCTTTTCGTGTTCAGTACATATTCTGTGTAAAGTTTTAAACGTTTTCAGAATATTTTTTAACAAAATATCTTGCCAAATTGTATTCTATGATTCAAGGAAAAAAATTGACAGTTCCATTTTATGTTTGTGTTCTTGATTTTCAATTTTCGATGCGTTTCAAAACAGTGGTTAATTCAAAGAGTCATACAGATTGCAAAATAAAAATTTTGTAATTCATTCTACCCATATATTAACCATCCCAAGAAGTAACCTCAGTGATATAAAATGCTAATTCGATTTTGGTTTCTGGCGGCAATCTTTCCAACTTTAAGTGGCACTCTCGGATATTTTTCTTGTCAAGCTGACTGCTATTGTATTTAGTATGGTTCAATTCCCTTTCTTCTATTTTAACTGCCACCTAGACTAATTATGCGGAGCTAGTAGTCATAAAAAGTAATTTTGGCTGTCAAGACATTTGATGTCTTCTTGACAGTTCTAACAATACATATGTATTACTACTGTCATACGAAAATGTATGCACTCATGATACAATAAAGGCAGTAAATTTTGTACCACAACATACTAGTAAATATTGGTGAATGTTAGTGTTTACGTTTGATTATTTAGTAAAGTTTCAAACTTTTAGTTGCTGTGTTTGTTTCTTATTCCTTTTTAGAGACTGTAGGGAATAAGTTTAAATCCCTGCGGACCATTTTCAGGGCTAACCTGAAAAAATTAAAAAGAGTCAAGAGTGGGGCTGGATGCGACGATTTCTCTGTGCCCTGGGCATATTTTTCCAGCCTTGAATTCCTGGAAGGAACAGAAGCAGCTGCGGAAAGTGTGTCGAATCTCGATGAAACAGTGGTACATAGCTCTTTTTTTTCTTTTCATTATTGTCTTTATTATACTCAAATACATTTCAGGCATTAAAAATAAGTTATACAAACAATTCACTGTTTAAAAGGTATTTTCTCGAGTGCATTTCGTAACTGGCTTTAGCACTTGTCGCCCTAGCAACTACTGCATCTACCAATTTTATGAGTTCATCAGGCTTAAAGTTGTGGATTAAGGCCGCCACAATTTCGATATGGTTCAGACTAGGCTAGAGAAAGACTGTAGTGCCAAATAAGAGGAAAGAAAAGGAGAGAAAAAAAGTTCAAACCATAATTTTGTAGTGTTGATTAAAACATGAGTCACCAACATAGGAAGCTTAAGCACCCTCACCGTCCCCAAGTTGCTGTAATTCATTCTATGAAATACTTTCTCCGTGAAATTTATTACATTATTGATTCTACTTAAGAAGAGAAAAACTAAATCCTAATTTTAATTCCTTATAAAGAGATGGGTGTTTTATTTTTTATTTTTAAAGTTATTAGTGAATTGTCATTGAATGTTATGTGCTGTACATCAGGATTTGCCAATATGTACAATGATATAAAAAAAATCACAATATATATCATCCAATATTTATTTTGAAAATATATTTAATATTTTCAATATTTATATTATGGACGATGATATTTGCAGTATAAAAGTTATATTGCTCATATTAATTGCGTTTTTGTTATTAAAAATAACCAAAAAGCAAGATACTATATTTATATGATGTTTTAATTCATCATTCATATAATGAAGTAATGTTATATTCCTTTTTCATTTTATATTCTAAAAATTATTATTAATGTAATGATTTTACTATAGATAAAAGAACCTAGTTCAGTAGTAAGCGTTGGTAAAAAACAAGAGGCAAACGTGCACCGACTAATGCATATTTTGTAATTTCTGAATTATATAATAGTGTAAATGTAGCTAAAAATTAAAAAATGAATATAACGGTTGATGCTAAAGCAATTCAAGTTAAATCTATAAAAATTCGAAACCAAATATTGATTCTAAAATAAGTAAGTATTACAACTAGCAATCAACAATCATACCCGGCATTGCCTGGGCCAGTTACAAATATGAGAAACAATAGCTATTTAAATTTTTTTTTCTCAATAGAAAGAACTCAAAACATATCGCACTGACGTATTCACAAATCGGGCTCAGTACCTGCCCGTGAAACTAAAATAGTTGTAAGTGCAAAGAACAAAACAGTTCTTTAGAGCCAAAGCGAGATATTAATTTATTCTACAAAACAATAAATACTGTAAATTAAAAGCCTCATATTATTAAAAATCAATGTCAAGTATTTTGTTTGCTATTGAATAGAAACTGGCAACAGATTAAAATATCATTTGCATATGAGTGCAGAACATTCCCCATCCCGTTTCACCCCCTTAAAATCGAAATTTCGAAAAATCCTTTCTTAGCACGCGCTTACGTTATAAAATTGACCTATGTTCCAAATTTCAGCATTCTAGCCTCAGTAGGTTTGGCTGCGCGTTGATTGTCAGTCAGGACAAGCTACTTTATCTATACAGATTACCACAGATTTATATTAAAATGATTGTTGAATCAGCTATAAAGTTTTCAATTTTATTTTTTGCCTGATTAACATGTTAACTGGCCAACTATGAGCTAATTCAAAGCATACCTTTTTAGAATTGACTTTGAGTTAGCTTTTAGGAGCTTTTAGGAGATAGATTTTAAGTTTTTGTAGAGATTTGAATTTATGTGTAGTACACCAACATTGATGTGACTATGTGGCTGTTGAGGAGGCACCAGTTAATGAAAACTGGCTAACAGTTACACTGTTTTTAACCCAGCTCATATGCTACGAATTTTTCCTAGGTTTGCAGTCAATCTATTACCGCAAAGGACTCAACAGCAGAGGATGATGTCTCGCTGGGATATACACAGGATCCTGCAATAGACGAGCTTCTGCAGGAAGTTAGTCATAATGAGAGCAGTCCAGCACCGGAAGCAGAACTAGTGGATGTTTACCTGGACCTACTACCGCACATCAGCGTGGCTCCAGCAGCAGAGTCCTCTGCCAGTGCTGCGTGTTCTGTGCAACCATCAAATCTGAATACCCCACCACCTTCAAAAAAAAAGGGGGGGGGGGGGGGTAGCAACTACCCCTCTACCTTCACAAAAACAAACAGACCAAAAGCACAAGGAGGATAAACTGTTGACAGAGGCGTGCAAGACACTCGCCTCCATCAATTCCTCCTGCTCATCAGCAAATTCTTCCTTGCCACCTGCGGATGAGGCTTTAGGAAGATACATTGCCTCTACTATGGGGCGGTTTAAGCACCCCATTGCAAGAAATAGGTGTGAGAGAGAACTCATTAGGTTGTTAATGCAACATTTAGAAGAAGAAGAAAATTTTGTCCCAATTGCATAATCTTTTTTATGGTTCAAAACTTTCAGTTAGACTTTAAAAGGTAAATAACAGGCGTATTTCTGCTCAGCTTTTGCATCTGACTTTGAATTTTAATTGCTACTTCGCTAATTTTCAAATGCATCGACACATTAGGTTCGACACAATTAAAAATTGTTATAAACATAAAAACTTTCCTTGGCATAAATTCCTTACAATTTAGCTTTCTAACAATGTGATCATTTGTGAGTTAACTTGCTTACATTTTAAAGTCCAAAAAAAAAAAAAAAAAAAAAAACATCTTGGCAAGTCACCATTTTACTCATGAGTGTTACCTTATGTAATTTATTTTCTAAAAATAAATAATCTAATAAGTCTTGATTAAACTATATTAAATACTCAGTTTTAAGTCAAAATGGTATTAATATTTATTTATTTAAGAATTTTTTTAAATATTTGTAAAAAGCCTTTTCTCATGAGTGTTACTTTATTTCCTAAATAAAGAGTAATTTTTGCGATAAAAACATATTACATTAAACATTAATTGTTTTCATTGCAATTACCATGAACAGCTAAAAAATTTAAATATTGCAACCAATTTCAAGATAAAGTTTATTAATACAAATGCTAAATTTTTTTAGCTGCAGAACACTCATAAGAGATGGGCTCATTAAAATATTAATTGCTTAGTTTTGGCAGTACTTCTAAAATATGTAGTTATTTTTCAATACCATATCTTGAAAATCGAGTCTTTCCTAAACAAACTACACAAATTTCATTTTTGGAAACATTACTTTTGTGTGTCAAGTGTTCACTCTTTTAATTTTTAATAAAAAGTGCATTTGTTATATGAAAACATATCTCTTTCATGAAGGTATGAGTTCAGGGCTGCCCACAAGGGGGGATTATGGAGCAAGTTGCACCACCAAAATTTTTGCGGCGGATTTTAAAAATTTATTTATTCATTTATTTTTAGTTTAAATTATTAATTTTATTTTAATGGATTTTAGTTAACAGAAGTGCATCTTTTACTCATTCCTAAATTTACATGTTTTTTTTTCCAATTGAGTGATTACAAAAAAAGAAAAAAGAAAGAATAAACACTAATATGATTGAATTTTTTTAAACAATTGCAGGAGTTCTTACCTTATAAAGGTTTAGTGAAATTTCATTTAAAAAATCATTTTTCAACTTTTCAAATTCATAGGTACATGCAGTATTTACTATTTTAAAGTATATGGCTTAGTTATCTTTAATACATAATGATATTTATTTTGTATCATAAAAGAAATGTAATTTGCGTAACGATATAGAGTAGTATACAGAAGTATATGTAACTCAAAACCACTCATCTTTCCTGTGTGCAATATTTTATTTAAAGTGTTAGAACATGTCCAATATAACCTCTGTCACAAAAAAATATATGCACCGAGAAGAAATGGAGCTACGCTCATGAATCTTGGCAGGCATGTAGTGTATAAGAAGATAAGAATATGATTAAAAATTCAGGAGAAAAGATAATTTTATTAAGCAGTTACATTATGCAAAAGGTTAGAAATCAGTAAGTTGTAAAGCCACCTTTGGCAGCTGTGACAGTGAGATAAGAATCACACTGCCACACGTTTTAATATCATTTCATCCCTGCCATTCCCGAATCTTTTTTAAGTTTTCATATACACTGTTGTGCAAAAATTAAGGACGAAGTCGAAAAATTAGCATATCAGCTGAACGAAGAGGCAGAGCGGACAGAAAGACCAATCAGGAGATTAAGTAAGTTGATGTACGGCAGCACTTGCGCATATATGTAAGCAGACGTAATGGGGGAGTGTCTGAGTAGTATAAAGCATGTTGTCGGTGTAAGATCAGTATTTCTGGCAAAGAGATTGCACGCCGTATAGCAGTTAAAATCACATCGAGTTGCTGCCTCAGCGAGAAATGGTGAATAATCAATCTGTTGGACGACATCTGGATGCTTTAACCCGAGATCGAATCATTGGGAAGTTGGAGGAAGACCGCAGTGTGACTGCAGAGTTCGGAATTGCTCACAGCATCGTTTCACGACTTGAGACAAATTCAAAGTACAGGAAGAGCTATCCGGGGGTTTAGTAGTGGTCGTCCACGAGGAATCACACCCGCAGATGACCGGTATATTGTCTTACAGGGCAGAAGAAACAGGCGGCAGACAGCGGGGGAAATCACTAGCCACACGACACAGGCGACTGGACGACCGATATCGCGTTTTACCGTGGCCAGAAGACTGCACGGTGGTGGTATGTTTGCACGACGCTCTATACGGTGTGCACCTCTAACGCCTGCCCATCGGAGAAGGCGTTCTCTGTGGTGCCGGGAACACCGGAATTGGAGAGATAATGAATGGGGACGAGTACTCTTTACAGATGAGAGCAGATTCAGTCTGAGTAGCGATTCTCATCGCATACTCATCTGGAGAGAGCGGGGAAGCCGCAATCATCCCTTGAACATCATTGAAAGGGACAGGTATGGAGGTCGCGGTGTTCTCGTTTGGGGAGGCATCATGCTTGCAGGTTCAGTCAACGGGACACGTTATTTCAACGAGATTCTTCTTCCATATGTGCGTCTTTTTAGAGGCGTTATGGGTCCGCAGTTCCTTTTCATAGACGACAATGCACCATGTCATCGCACAGTAGCTGCCGAACAGCTCTTAGAGAGTGAGGATATTGAACGTATGAATTGGCCGGCACGATCTCCGGATCTCAATCCCAACGAGCATGCATGGGATTTTCTAGGCAAACGCTTGGCAGCTCGTACCTTACCACCAGTAACGATTCGGGAGCTTCGATTGGCGCTGCAAGACGAATGGGCAGCAATGTCTCAACAACTCATTGACACCCTCATTCTCAGCATGGGCAAACGCTGTGAAACCTGCATAGCAGTCGGGGGAGATCATATACCCTACTAAAGACCGTATGTTTCTTGCTGGACATCCATCACAGGTATGTTTCGGCCTTCAGTCGCATTGCGCTCCATGCTACTTTTTCAATAAAGCTTCTTTTTATCCCTCTGATTTCTCTTTTAGTAAGTGTAGCTTACATTACACATGTCCTTACGTATTGGGGACCTTACGGTATTAAATGTGTTGATTTGGAAAGCTTTTGTACAAAGTTATATTGAAAAAACCGTCTCGTCCTTAATTTTTGCACACCAGTGTATTGCTAGCATTTTTCTACAACAGTCTTCCAACAAGCGGAGAAATTCCTGTCGAAGGAGATAATCTTTCACACTTTTCCCCTTCTCGCCAACTAGGTTCATTGACCGCGCATGAATATACACTAAACACTCGGAGAGCACAAATGCCTGATCTACCGTTAAAACAATGCGCCGCGGTCTGAGGGCATTATCTCGTTTTCTTTCACATAAAATATATATAATTTAATCCATTTTTAACTTTGGCAATGATTTTTCTCATGGATGGCAGATTTATAAATTAAATAGAACCAAGGAGATCAGGAACTCTTTCTTGACGCGTACAAATCTCCAGTACAGTTAAATCGAAAGGGGGAACAGGTCAGGAATTCCAAAGTGAAAGTTTTATGAGTTCAAAGCGAGGTTTGCTGTTTTCTTGCTGTGTTTGCGGGATTTGCCCTGCATTAACATTATAAAGGAACACCCCTACTGGTTTGAGAAGAGATTCAAAATTGCCACCGTTAAGGAAGTGTTAAAAGTTTTACAGCTCCAGGCTGGACGCGCTGTTCACGCCTGGAGGATATATATTTGGAAATGTGTTTTACATATTTCAATTTGACTATGCTTTTGAAGAAGCTTATGTACATCTGGATATTTCTGATGGACAATATCTCTATTATTAATCTTCAGCCCGGCAGAATCCTTCAACATTTGAATAACTCCTAAAAAAGATCCAACCCAGCAAATGATGGAGTCAATTAAATATTCGTATCAATTCACTCTTCATCAGAAATCTACACATCTACTTCTCAAGAACTGCCTTCCCATCATTCTGAACCGCACCATGGCACCACATCATCATTTATAAGTATTTGGATCATCTCTACGTAGAGACTCTCCTTAAAATAAAGATATATTAAATTAATAGTGCACAAGCATTCGATTTTACGTTTCCAATTGCTGCAGCGGGCCCGCAAACCCTGTATCGTGAGTAATTTATGTTTTACATTTAATATTTGGGTACCCAGTAATTACATAAGAATAATTTACATTATCATATATGTTTTATATCAGATTAATGAAATTTAAAGAAAAGGAAAAGCATTTAAAATCAAATTTGATGCACATGTCAACCGTATCAACAGTATTGTCAAACACAACAACTTCTCAAAGTGTTTTGAGTTCCATTTTGGAGTAGTAACCCTGATATCGGTGAAACAAATAATATAATTGAGTATTTAAACTTTTCTTCTACTTGAACTACTTTAAAAATGTAATATGAGTAAAACATTTTCCAAATTAATATTGATAGTGACACAAAATATCATTTTCTGCAGGTGAAGGCTTCAGTCTTTTAGATGCAAGCACATTAATAACACTAATACCAAAAGCTGGCCCAAGGTTAAAATTCAAATCGTACTTAGAAAATTATATACTATCTTGTTCAACATTCAGTGCAACTGATAAAGAACTAACTGAAAAAGAAAACGATACGTTCCTTCTTAATTCATCCATTTCATTAGAAATTGAATAGTTTATTTTTTCCGAAGGCAGAAATGACAAAAATATATATTTACTACAGATTGTTCAAAGAAAGTTACAGAGCAAATAAATATGTCGTATAAACATAAATTAAACCGACTTATAGTTGACACCTACATTGAGAAATATGGAAGCAAAGCATCTACTGGGGAAAAAATTTATCTTGCAAAGGCTATCATTAAAACATTTCCAGCACTTAAATCTTTAGAAGGTGAAGGTTTTGTAAGCATTAATTGGATTTTTATTTGTTTCTTCACTTAGTACTGTTTAATGTTGATTAGAATTAATTCTGGTCTAAGGATATCCTTTTTTGTATATTTTGTTAGAAAATTTCACCTTGTGTATAAACCTGATATATCTTTGAACAGTGTAATGCTAAAAAAATAATTCCCTTTTTTTCCATGATATAAATTCTCAGTAATGAAAAAATATTAACAGTATTATACTTGCGTTTTTCTGATAAAAACAATGGTTTTGTCCTGGCTCTAAGGGCACTGCCTCCAGTGGATTCACTGAACAGAGATTAAGGAATTACCGCCAGCGCAAATTGTCAAGCGTTGAACGTACTGAACTGCAAATTAGCCTTAAGAAAGAGCCTTGTAAATGTGTCAAGAATATTAATTGGAAACAAGATAATTCCATAGAATTTCTAAAGAAAAAACAAAAAAAAAAAAAACAGTGGCTTCTAGAAAATGGACAACCATTACAAAAAGTTTAAAAATACATGATAGAAACTTTTGAAGGAAGAAGAAATTATTAACTCTTCTGAATCGACATAATTAAAGAATGGCCTAGAATTCTTCTGCCACAAGTTATAAGTAAACAAAATTTTAAATTCATTTGTGCTATAATTCTGAAAGACAGGGATTTTCTAGAATTTAAATGAGTTCTCAATGTTTAACTTTCATGAAACTTTTAGAAATCATCTCAACTAAGACAATTATATGCACTAAATAATATGATTTCTGAGGTTGTTTTTGTTCACAAGTATTTAAAGTCAAAAAATTGAACTTTAAGTTAGTGTCCTTTAATAATTTTGAAAAAATAAACTTTTTTTATATATTTTTTTAATGTTCTCTTCAATGAATGGAGTGGGACCATGAATGGATCAGCAAGTTACTGCAAACAATATGGGGAAAATTTTGCTATTTTTGATAAAATTTTACTTTTGAATCCTTTTACTCAAGTTTTGTAAGAGTTGCTATCTTATAATAGCTCATTTTAAAAAGAACTGCCTGCACTTATGTTTGATCTGTAATCAGGGGAAAAACGAATGTTAAAAATTCAATTTTTTTTGAGATGGTGTCCTTAAAAACTCTTTTGAAACACCAAAATGATATTTCATGCATTTCTAATTAATACATACAGAAATTATCAGAGTGAAACCCTGAAGGGTTCAGCAGTTATTATTATTTTTTTTTTAAATGCATTAGTGTCACTATGTTATTTGTTCTACTGATGATCCAGTCATGGTCCCACTCATGGTCCCCAGTTTTGGATGTATTCATCCTGTTACAGTAGAGCCCACTTATTAGAATATCGGGTAAAGGAATATTCCCGCTTAATATAATACATTTTCAATGTACCAAACCAATGTAATGTGTTCTTTTCACTCCGGTTAGTGGAATATCCCACTTATTAGAATATTTTTTCGTGACAAAATGGGTATTCCAATAAGCGGGTTCGACTGTACAACGAACTTCAAGAGATTAAAAATGTTGTTCATCATAATGAGACGTCGTGACGTCATCGCCGTCCAATTTCTTCTCCGGATGACCTTCCGCGCAGGGTTGCCTGACCTCACTTTTTCTCCCAGCAACCGCGCACGCGTCCTTGACGACGGTATTTATTTTCTGCTATTTCTCCGCGATGGCAACAGTGTTTTTCTTTTCGTGGATTGGCAACAGGGCGTTGAACTTTGTTTACCGGAGGTTGCGCGCTTTATTCGAATCCGTTATGTCGGTTCAACGCTCTAAATCGTGGTGTTTCACTAGTTTTTCCGATGTCTCACCGAAATTTGATTCAGATAAGCAGGCGTACCTTTGTTATGGTGCAGAAGTATGCCCTATAACTGGGAAAAAACATTGGCAGGGCTTTTGTGTATTTAAGGAGAGAATTCGCTTTATGGGCGTACGTAAGGCTTTCCCAGGGGCGCATTTGGAGCCAACTCGAGGCTCGGCGGCAGAGAATATTGAATATTGCAGCAAGGATGGAGATTTTGTGGAGTACGGAACCCGTCCAGATGCTTCTAATGGAGGCAATAAATATACAGAATGCATTGCATAGGCTAAGTCAGGACTATTGTCCCGAGTGGAGGAGGAACATCCTGCCTTGTTCCTTCGCCACCACAAAATTCTCATGGAACTTGTGTGCTATAACACACAACGTCTTTCGAATTCATGCGGTGTCTGGATTTTCGGTAAACGAAGAACGGGCAAGGACTTTGCAGTTAAACAGTTAAGAGATTTATATGTGAAACAACTCAACAAGTGGTGGGACGGATATGAAGGAGAGGCAAATGTGCTTTTATCTGATGTGGAACCTTGTCACGGTCAGTGGTTGGGATATTTTCTAAAAATATGGATGGACTGTTATCCCTTCCGGGCTGAAATTAAAGGAGGCACAATATTTATACGCCCCCGTAAAATTTTTGTGACGTCAAACTTTTCCGTTGAGGAAGTGTTTGAATCCTTCGATAAGTGGTGCAATTCTTGCACGTTTGCAACGTATACGATGCTGAGTCATCACTTATCAGTAGGCGTGTCGACCCTTGCCCTAACGATAGGGTATATAAGATGTTAGTCGCCGAAGGGGACATAGTTCAGGATGCGCCTGCGGAGGAGGTTGTTCAAGAGGAGACCTCGACCTGTTCGCTGGAGGTGGTTTCGACGCAAGTTGAGAACAGGCGTCTACATCGAAGGAGAAGACCCCTGCGGAGATACAGGTCGAAAAAAAAAAAAAAAAACCAACCACCTCAAGCTCAACTTCAAGGATTTGACAGTGAAGATTTTAAAATGGGCAAAAGGAGGACAAGCCCCAAAGACGCAAGGAAATGCTTTAAAGTTCGAGTTAAAAACGTTTTGTAATGCAATGCTTAATCATCAGTTTGTGAAGCAAATTGCTAATTACGAGCGTATGAAGTTTAATTGGTTTGCTTAGAAGTTCACAATTAAAGAATTGAATTTTGGAAAGGCAGAGGTGCCTTTGATTGTTGGAACTGTTCCGCCATTTTACCTGACTTGGGATTTAAATGCTCCTCTTACCATCGGTGATAATTGTGATAATCCTTTTCACAAAACGCTTCATCATGGATCACGTCGTAAGACAAATTTTTTTTATAAACCTACTCCTGAACCTCGTCGGTACTTTGATACCAGTAAGATGGACCAGACTGCCCGTGGCTCTAGTGTTAAAGATTTGTTTACGCGTCTTTTTCCTTATGAGAATAATGTGAAGGTTCCTGGAAAGTTTGCAGGTGGACTGAATAGTGCTATTGTTGCCGCTTTAGATGATCTTGCTATGCAACCTAACAATGACATACCTGTACGTTTAATGTTAACAATTGAAAGTTCTTTTGGTTGTACTTTTAAAAATGCTGAAATATATTAATAAATCGGCACAAGAATGATGTCTGTTTACACATTAATACTGTGTCATTATTGTCTAACGAAGAGAAGGAGCCACCCTTGGGTGTCTCCTCAAAAAACATACAATGAGTCTACTGATTCCTCCAATTTAGATTAAAGACCTAAAAGAAAAATCTGGCACGAGACTTGCCACAACGAGATTTAATTCTCACTAATAAATAAAATAATTTATTATACAAGAAAGTTACGTAATGTACATTTTGCATTTTTATATTACAGATAGTTGATGAATTTGCACGTATATACGAAGAGAAAAAAAGTGATAGCTTGTGTAAGGAATTTGGGATTATAGCCGCAAACATCATCCTGCAAGCAAAGCATTGTGGAAGAAAATTAGCTGACGAGGAAGCGACCAACTTAGATATTAACAGCTCAAACTCATGTCTTCGAAGTAAGTAAAATTTAATATATTGGGGAATGTGGCGTAAAAGGAAATTGTAGGGTAAAGTGAAATGGTAATGTATTTTCAAAGTTTGTATTATCCGTCAAGGTTTGTCATATGTCAGTATTTCAAAGTGTTTCACCTTTGTCTTCACCTTAAATATAAATCAAGAAAAGGCTTTCTGTAATTTCTTCTATAATTGTTTTCTAACTTCTGAACTTATATAAGAAAAATAATATCTGCAACAAATAACTTTCATAAAATTATGATCTTTATTATCAGGTACATTACATCTTGAAGTAGATTAAGATTAGGCAAAGACTTAAAATTCAAGTACCTATTTGTCCTGCTTAAAGAATTTTAGGTACATTAGTTCCCATTGATAGCATTTAGGTTCTTTTTTGAAACTGATAAATAGAGAAGTCCTAATACCTAGAGTGGTCTAACCACTTAACAAAACTTTTCTGTCTATATTTACACATTCCTCTAAAATTTTATTTCATAAATTTAAGTTGAAGCCTTAAAAGATTGAAATGAAAGGTATTCTGCATTATTTACACGTAAAATTTTTTAGGAAACAATGCATAAATTAGAAAAGTAAGAGATATTGAACATCGATAAAAGAAGCCACCTTTGTTTATCTGTTTAATAATCACCTTTTAAGTACTTTTGATTAGTTTTATTTTTCCACTTGAATTACTTGCACATTTTCATTTCATGCATTGGTGTTATTTGATTATAGGTACCTGCTGTGCTTAATCACTTCTTCCATTACTGCTTCCACAAGGAGTAACATCTAAACAGAAGGGTGCTAAGAAGAAAAAGATACGTCCCACATCCGCACAATCACTGTATCATTCAATATAGTTTATCTTGTATGTATGATGTATATTGTTATGATTTTGCCTTTACTACAAGTCTTCTTTAAGTGATACTACAGTTCTTGTGAAAACACATGAAAGTTATTTAAAAATGTGTACAAGGAAGTCATTAAAAAATCTTCAGCATCCATAATAATTAAGCGAATATAAAAAAAAATACCATGAACCCATCGGTAAGCAGGTTTTTTACATTAGTGATGCAAAGTAATTGTAACCTTTAAGCATAAATACATGGGTGAATACCCATTCTGGGCATTTATTTTCCTGAATGTGTTACCTCGTCATTTGTTTTCCAGAGTACTTTACTTTACTCACACGAAATACTTAAATTTTTGGATAAAAATATGAAATTGCATATATATATATATATATATATATATATATATATATATATATATATATATATATATATATATATATATATAATATGAAAAATCCTTTGCTAGGCCTTTTCCATATTAAGTTCTGTTCACTTATATAGTCTTGGCCCCACAATGTAGTCCCGTAAAAATTTTTAGGTCCAGAGATTTTCTCTTTAGAATCTTGATTTGTAGGTGCTCTAATGTAAGAATATCTTGGGTAGACATGTTGAATCCTGCGCGAAATAATTTTACAGGCCGACAAAGAAAACGGCCATTTTGGTTCACTTGCTTATTACGTTTTTCGCAACGGGCGTAGCTACAAATTTACTTTTAATTTTGAACTGCAGATTTTGGAGTGTAGGAAGTCAGTTAATGTATTAATTGTTAATATTCTAGTCACTAAAAAGTGTACAAAAATTAATAAAAATCCAGAATGCTCATTTTAAACTCGTGTTTATTACATACATGCTTCTTTAACCCATTCTTTGCCCCGGCCGATACAGGATCGGCCGCGCAGTTTGTGTTAATACTGCCCCGGCCGATTCAGGCTCGTCGCAAGAAAATGGTTCCTAACTGCCTTCGACGAACCTGTGTCGTCACGGCGTTTCTAGCAGTTTTTGCCTCGGCCGAATATGTGTCGGCGATCCTTCCAGGGGCAGAACCCTGTTATTGCGCTTCTCTGTTGGGTTCTGGTGCTTTAAGGGGAGCGGTAATCAAGATCTTTTCCTTAGACAAAAGGGATGTAACTTATAGTATTTCACGAAACTTATTGTAATTTATTTTATTTTACTAAGATTTATTTATTACTTATTTATTATTTATTTATTATTTACTAAGATTTAACCTTTCAAGTACTCCTGGATGGGACACGTATAATGCTTGAAATAATCAGGCATTATATTTTTATCTTTTCGTGGAAGCTTTGCTTCTTAGCATTCTGGCATTTGAACTCCTGATGAACAAGTGTGAAAATATTTCCTTACACATTTAGCAATATTTCTATGCCTGAATAAAGCAAAAAAAAAAAAAAAAAAAAAAAAATTTTTTCTTGTTATGAAAAATCCACCTTCTTACACAAGCAACCTTCACTAAATTGTTCAAAATCCTCAAATTTTATTTTACACAACATTTTTTAAAAATTATCTTACACATCTTAATTTTGTACGAGTATGCTTTTTTTTAATTATAATGTGTTTACTACGCTTTTTATTTATTTGTATACTATTATTATTTTTTATTATTTATTTATTTTTAAATCGTGATATTTTCAAACTTAAATTTGAACTTTTTATATTCACGGCATCCTTTGATTTATTTTTAGTGATACAGTTTTGAATACTTTTAATTTCGCAAACAAAAATTATTACGACCGCATTGATTATACGTAATAGTTGACCATGCAAAACATAAAATATATACTACAGTACAAATGAAATTATAGTATCTTGAGTTCTTTTCGCTTTACTCAAACGAAACGAAACATTCTTTTTCTCCCTTTCTTTTTCAGATTTTATTTATTGTTTTAAAATAGCTCCAATGTTTTAATTGCACATTCTTTTATGAGATTTAAAAAATAGAAATAAAATATTTGGTTTCGTTTCAATAATCAAGTTTCCTTAATTAGTAAATAATCCTATGAAACTAACTAAAATTTATCCAAATATGTTTTAAAATAAGAAAAACAATCCAACTCGATTTCAAGCAAGATTTTTTTTTTTTTCTTCTGAAGACGCGTTCTCAAACATAAGCAGTAAAGCATGCTTTGAAATTCCTTTCTGATTCAAACTGTTTTGTTGTAAGAAAATAATGTGGAAGGGTTGACCGCAAGACACCAAGGGGGATATCTCCTTAGGGAATCCGCCCAGGCAGTCTCTGTTATTCCTCTCTCAGCTGGGGGCTTTTAGTTGCATGCACAAAAGTATCCTTTAGGGAAATAGGGGATTAGCCGCAAGTTTTGATCTTTTGTAATCATTTATCTTTAAAATACTTCCCACGCTTGAGCAACTGATATCTGGCAGGACATCTGGACACTCAGAAGGGATTTAAAAGTCATCGCAATTGCGATAAAAGAACCGAAAAGCAAAGAGATGTCTCTTTGTTTATTGGTCGTTTTGAAGGGTCACAATGTATCAAAAGGCACCGAAGAATACTTTTTATCCGCTTAGAAAATCATTCCCACAGTTAAAGCGTTTTTGTCCATTCAAATGCTCCCCTTGCTCACAGGTTGGATCGATCAGTCAATTGTTTGAAGAATGTTTTGTAGAGCCCTTTTGAAAGGTGGTTCATCTTACATTTAACAGTTTTGATTCCTTAAGTGTATAAAAAGAAAAGAATGATATACTGAGATAAAAGTAAAAAGAAAAATAAATCAATAAAATAATTAGTGTTATAAAAATAATTGCTTTTCGTCCTGTCCTCTATTGTTTATTATTTTTCCGTTGTGTACTGTGTAAATTTAATGAATATTTCAGCACATATTAGCAACCTTGTGTTTTATTGCACTATTTAATTCAGTGACAAAAAACTAATAAAGCGTAGCGATTTTCGAATGCAAGCTGAACAGCAAAAACAACATTAAAATCCCGAGAGCAAAATGGGGAAAAAAGCGCTATTGAAACGTAGCAAAAAGCTACTCCGTTCGTTATCTGCGGCATGCGCGTTAAGGGGTTTCGGGCTGATCATTGAATGGGTTAACAACACAATAAACGAAAACTACAAGATTAGTTACTTTTGAAAAAAGTTATGATCTGTTTTTACATTGTATGTTATTGCACTGCGACGTCTGTATCATTTGACGCCGCGGCCACTCTTTTTGAACTATTTTTATCAGCCCAGTCTATGTGTGGAACAATTCGTGGATCCGCTTCTTCTAATGAGTTATTCTAGTTAAGTTCTTTAATGATCTGTCTCAAATCTCCTATGAGAAGTTTTACAGATTGCGTCTTCATTAATTGTTAAACCACTAGTAATCGCTGTAAATGTAGTATTTTACGACATTTCTTCTATTTCCTTGCGTGCTAGTTACTGTACATTTTCCTTATTTGATAGTAAAGACCGTCGTGTGTGTTCGTCGGAAACAAGTCATAAGCTAAAATATTTTTAATGAGTTCTCCCCCTTCATTCGCTATCTCCATGTCTCAGTACCCTTGTTAAAGTTGATTCTTTCCCATTAGTTCAGAAGCGATATTTTGTGAAGAACTGTGTGCATCAACCATGGTAGGTTGAGTTTCGAAAGTAAATCAGACAATTTTTGAAACAAATGTCTCCTGTTTAAACTGGCGGTACTGTTCTGATCAATGATTCATGATACTGAGAAGGCTAATCTTGACACTACCATTCACAAGTTGTTTAGTGAGAAAGCTGTCAGGTTGCACTGTTTAAGAAATCTCATAGGGATTTATATGTTGATACATAAAATCAACAAGTCTTTTGACATTTTTATCATAATACTGGCTACGATTGCATGTAAAGATAATGATGCGGGAGACTCTCCCGGTGATACATTAAAGGAGAATCAGTAAGACCACGAAACACATTGCATATGATATCATTGAAATTTCATGATACACTAAATGCCATTCGGCAACATACTTTTTCTCGTCTGCCCTGCAATTTCTCTGGCACTTTTCTGTGACCGTTGAATCGTTTGTTTCAACTTCATTTCAGGCTTCACAGCATTGAATTTACCATTTTTTTTTCGACAAATTTACCTTGAATGAATTTTTCCTACAGGTAGGGACACTCATTTTCTAGGGTCTTTAGCCTCTCTATGCACCATGTTGCGTATAGTAGATAATTGATGCAGTCAAATTCACGAAAGACTGGAAACAGTAACTCAACAGTTTGAACGCATAATTTGTAATTTTCTTCGTAATCACTGCGAATCAGTGAACGAGAAACTTCACAATGCCTGCACATTCCCGATTTGTCACTACATCCCTTAAAAAAATCTTCAAACTCTGTTTTCAAGCTTTCAATATTTGTGCGTAAGCGATTGAATCATTATTTGACTTTTTTCCTCATCCTTGAGCCAAGAGCATCCTGAACCATCTTTACGCACATCGCAGAACTTCTCTTGTAGTCTAAAATCAACATCTTACAATGATTTTCTGAAGAGGCATCCTGCAGTCTTTACAGCTTCTTGTCAGTGAATAGCAGCAGCAAGTACTTTTGAAGATAAATGACTAGAAAAAAAAAACAACAACAAAGGTTCATTCTTTCTTTCGAAAGCACAGAATATAATCATTTCATTATATTTTGTTACGAGAAATGGTTTTATTTCATTAATACAACCAATGCATTTTCATCTGCATTGAGCATCAATTTCTTTCATTTCCGAAAGAATAAATCCATGCCCAGCATTTAAAAAGAGGCTTTAATATTTCATTTGCTTTTTTAAACAGATCAAATATTCAGGATAGATGTTGCGTAGACTGTGTATTGGTTTTTCGCTCATACTTTCGAATATAAGAACTAATACAGTTTGGATGTGCATATAAATTCGCAGCAGAAACATTCATATCGCTGTTAAGATCTGCTACTCTGTCAAAAAATTCGTCTTGATTTGGACCTCTTTCAGCACTCTCTAATTTTCTAAAACTTTGTTTCCACTTTCAAAATAATTTGTCCATGCATTTTTTTTCTACCATTTTTTCAGAGTTTTTTCTCGCGTGTATTTCTTGTAGCACTGGTTGCTGCAATGACACACTATATTTTCTTGCAGCGTTTTACAATATTGCGTCTTTACGTATTTCAGCAGCTTCACGAACTCGTTTTTGTCCAGAAAACATTTTTTCTCTTGATTCTTTTGACATAATACATTTCCGTTTGTCCAGACTGTCTTCAGATGTCTTCAATTGCACATCAAAACTTTCTGAACTATGTTTAGAAATATTAGCCATTGCTTAAATAGTTATTGTCACAGAAAAACATGAAACAAAGTTTTTGTAACTGTGGAATATTTTTACTCAAAAAGAACAACTTTGCTAATAGACGATAAGTAACCTTGAACAGTGGCGCAGCGAAGGGGGGGGGGGGGTGAAAAAACCCCAGAGCCATTGGTTTTTAACACCAATGCAAATTCTAATACAGTAGCTTATGCATATGAAAGGACTGTTTCGATCAAAAAACCCCTTCATAAAGTATTTTTGATCAAAAAATTCCCTTCAGAAGCTATTTTTGATCAAAAAACATCTTCCATAAGCTATTGCTGGCTGCGCTAGTGACCTTGAAAAACATTGGTTTACACAAAAGATTTCGCACTTTGAAATCGTTCGGTTTCATTAAGAGTTATAAATTGTTGTTCATTTTTTTAGTAACCAGAATGTTAAACAGAAAACGTCAGAAATCACTCACGCAAAAATTGTGGAAATAGCCAAAGCGACTTTAATGACGTAACTATTACATTAATTGACTTTATACGCCCCAAAAATCTCAGTTCAAAACAAAAATTAAATTTATAGGTATGCACGTTGCGAAAAAAGTAATGAGCAAGTGAACCAAAATGGCCGCTACCTTTGATAGCCTGTAAAATTATTTTGCGCAGGATTCAACAAGTCTACCCAAAATATTCTCGCATTAGAACACCTACAGATCAAGATTCTAAAGAGAAAATCTCTGGACCTAAAAATTTTTACGGGCATACATTGCGGAGCCTGGAATAATATGTCAGCGCGTATGAGTCACAGACATTATTTATTACACACTTAAATGCTTTTCATACCATATATGGTTATGTTCAAGGCTCAGATGAGATTCCCCCTAAAGTACCTACCAGACACTATTTTTCCCTCCAGACTTAAGCCAGCCTCTTTCTGCGGTGCAAAGCCCAATAATATTTCGTTATTGCAATCTGCTCCTCCTATATAGATCACATGATCAAGGGATAGTTATCTGTAAACTTTTAATGATATTCCCTATATAAAAATCGTAGCACAACTAAACAAGGGGGTTAGTTAAGAGAAGTTCCTGTTGGTATATGCTATGTAAAAATAAAGATGGTGTGAATGTAGCTTTGTCCTCTTCCTACGTGGTAGATTATCACGGCACAACACTGCAACTTGCGAAAATCAAGATTTGTCATGAGAACCGAGCAGCGGTTCTTACATATATATATATATACAATATATTAAGCGTAAAGAACATTTGACCCCTTATTTAAATTGGATTTGATTTTTTCTGTTGTATTTATTTTTTGGGAATATGCATAGAACAGTTTGTTATAAGTAATAACCTTGTTAACTCAATAGAGTACTGGTACTATGGCTAGTAGTTTTTCCCAACTTATAATTTCTTACACATTACAGGTAAAAATAACACTCTAAAAGTAAATAACTGGTCAAAATAATAAGGATGATATTTTCAAAATTTATGATAAGCCTGTATTTGATTTGGATATTGAAAGAGTTGTTTCTTATGTTTCTCATCGTTATTTTCAGGTTGGAGAAGGAATTGAAAAGTTAATGGTTGAAGATAGACTTTTAGGAGGAGAACGTAAACAGGCATTTGTTCTTGCGGTAGGTTGGTAGGGCTGAATCGAATGAAATTTATTTTGTGTTTCTAGATTCCAGGTCCGCTGCTAAGCTGTTAAGACATTAAGAAATCGCGTCTTTAATGTCATCAAAAGGGACAGTATCATCAACCAGGATACTTGCGGTTCTGGCAGCTGAATCGGCTGCTGCATTGCCTGCAATTCCCACATGACCAGAGATCCAGCAGAAAAAAACACGAAAATGATTTTGTATAAGAGTTTTGTATAAATGATATGACTGAATGACTATAGGGTGGCTGTTATTATTGCAGTGAGTGATGGCTTCCACTGAACTCTTAGAGTCAGTGTATATCACCCATTTTTTGTGGTTGGATTGGGCTCTAGATTGAAGAGATGTAAATATGGCTTTTATTTCTGAAGTAAATACCGAGCAAGATGGGTTTAATTTTTCTGCCTTAACGTGACGATCAACTATTGATGAAAAGCCGACGTGATCGTTTGCTTTTGATCGGTCAGTGAAAATGTCTTTATATTCCGAATTTTTGCTTTTGATGTCATGAAAAATTTGTTGGTAAACTGTATTGGAGGTAGTTTCTTTGGGGAATTTATCGCGGTCTTTTATTGTAGGAGCAATTACTTCACATCATGGTTTAATTGGTTCCATTGTGTTGGGAGTATTGAAATCAGATAGCTGCAGGACTGACAGCACACGCCGTATTCGGATTCCAAATGTTGGAGTCACCGATGGACGATGCAGAAATAAGAAGACATTAGAGGGATTAAAGATATAGAGGTGTAAAGGATGACTTATGTAAGGTTTCGTTTTGAAGTAAAAATTCAAGGAAAGTTTTAGGCGTCTATTGTTTAAAGATTGTTCGCGTGCAAGAATATAAAGACTTTTTACAGTCGATGTTCGAAAGGCTCCTGTGCAGATGCGCAGTGCCTAATTATGTACTGGATCAAGAGCTTTCAGGTAGCTTTATCGCTGCAGGGACATAAAATTGGCACCCATAATCAAGTTTTGAGCGTATAAGAGCTCTATAGATTCGTAAAAGAGACTCGGTATCAGCGCCGCATGAAGTGCTCGCTAAGACTTTAAGGATATTTAATTTTAATAAACACTTTTTCCTTAGCTCTTGTATATGCGGTATAAATTTCAGTTTATTATCAAGTGTGAGACCAAGGAATTTTCCTTAGTCTTTTACAGCTATTGGTTGATTGTTGAGAAGATTTGGATCAGAGTGATGACCTCTTTTACGGCAGAAATGAACACAGGTTTTTTAAGCAGAGGAAGTAAAGCAATTTTCCTCCGCCCAATATGATATTTTATTGATAGCTATTTACAGTTGTCTTTCTATGATACTCATGTTCGAAGAAGGGAAATTTGAAAGTCATCAACGAACATGGCACCTTTTACAGGAGGAGGAAGTTGTTTGATTAAGCTATTGATGGCGATTACGAAACGAGATACTCTTAGTACACTTCCCTGGGGAACTCCTTCTTGGTATCTGACAGAACAGACTTGACACGGACGCGGAAAGTACGATCTCTTATAAAATTCGAGAGAAAGAAGTGAAGGTTACCTCGCGACCCATACTCGTGCAGGGTTTTGAGGATCCCATACCTCCAGGTACGGTCATATGCTTTTTCAATGTCAAAGAATACGCTTACAAGATGTTTTCGTTTGAGAAATGCTTCCCTTACTGATGTTACAAGAAGCAGCAGGTTGTCGACTGTGCATTTGCCGCGCCTGAATCCACTTTGATGTGAAGATAGCAGATGGTGCGACTCCAGAATGTAAATGAGTGGCGTTGACTATCCGTTCCATTAGTTTACATAGGCAGCTTGTGAGAGCTATAGATCTATAGCTCTCGGCTTTATCTAGTCTCAATATGAAAACTTAGTTTTCAGAGTTGCGACGACGCGGCATCATTTTCCTATTGGTCGAAGACCGCCTGGGGCAGGGTTTCTTCTTCTAACGTAGGATTAACATGGAGCGTATGACAGTGCTGTGGAAAAACCCAGAATCTGGAAAATTAAAGTTGAGTCCAGGATTTTAATGCTCATATTACTGTTCTACAATGTTCAAATTTCTATTTCTCCAAACTCCATTTCTATTTCTTTAGCTATCGCGTAATTATATCAAGAACATGTGTTCCGGTGTGCTAAAATTCCATTCTGACACTTTATTTGGGTCTTTTATAGTTATTTTTTCTGTTACATTGATGATTCCAATCATAACGTTATTGAAAAACAACACTGTAAGACAAGGCAAAAGTTTAAATTGTGTCAATTAAATTTTTTTAACGATAGATCTCTGTATTCGGTTTGGCGCGATCCATTTCGTGCTTGGCGCAAGTGGAAGTTTACAAAACATACACTGTGATGTGAGATCTTAACTTGTGATTTGTATTATAAATGGTGTATGTTGCAGAAATTTTTATTTTAAATGAATGTGACTTGATATTAAAACTCATTTCAACTTATGTTTTAATGTTAAGGTTTTTATTTTCCCTGATCATTTCTTCGACAAAAATTGACTTATATATCGTTTTTGATGTTCTTTCAAACTATAAAACTCCAAGTTAAATCTTCTCTTAATGCAACGTAAGTATTTACAATGTCAAATTTTTGTTTTTTGAAAGGAGATGCAGGGGAAATAAAATGCTTATAAATTATAGAAACTTTCGAAAATTATATAAATTTCAATGCTTGCTGGCAGTATCTTTTAATAACATTAAGATTTAATGACACGATTTGTTATGATTTTCTGCCAAATATTTATTAGTTAAAATTTGTAAAAAAAAAAGTCAATTCGATTGTGAAATTTATGTGACCACATGAATTTGCCAAAGCGTTTGAGGTGGATATGTATGAAGTACAACACTTGCTTGACACACGGCACAGTTTTTATAGATTTTTTAGGTTGAGCAAGCCAATTTAAAATGAACTATTTTATTAAAAACTTGATGAATTGTAGGAGGTTTTGGATATTTTGGTAATTTACTCTTTTTTTATTCAGCAAGCATGTCAGTCGCTGTGTGTTCCATCATAAACAGAAAGCTGAGGTGTTCTAAGTACGGTGCAAGTAGTGTGTTGGTACTTTTCATTATGCTCTAACTAGGGTTTAGTAATTTTTAGGTTGCCTAGAAATTTTCTTTACATGCTACTCTTTCTTTATCACTAGTAGAATAAAGTACATGGTATCACCCCGCTTCAAGTTCATAAAAATTTCTATTTTTATTGAGAAAATGAGTTTTAAATACATTGCTCGACATTGAAAATGCAACACCAAGAAGGAGTGGTCAGAAAGTGATAAAATTTGAAAAAAGACAGCAAGGAATTATAAATGATCCTAATTTCAAAATGATAGGCAGAATACAGAGCGAGAACGGCGTCGGCTCAGTAGGATGTAGGACCACCGCGGACAGCGATACACGAAGAAACACGTCTAGGCATAGAGTCAATAAGGGTGCAGATGGTGTCCAGAGGGATGGCTCTTCATTCCCTTTCAACCATTTGCTGCAGTTCGTCTTCTGAACGAGGCACGGACAGAGTCTGCAAACGGCGTCCAATCACATCCCACACATGTTCGATTGGTGACAGGTCAGGAGAGTAAAGTGGCCAGGGAAGCATCTGTGTGCCTTGGAGAGCATGTTGGCAGATGCGAACACTGTGTGGTCGGGCGTTATCCTGCTGAAAAATTGCATTAGGTAGCTCTTGATCGTAAGGGAAATAAATATAAAACAATGGAGACGTCTGTTTCTTATGTGTATACGAATGTTGAAAAAATATGTGTCAAAATACACGCCCCCCCCCCACCTTTAACTTTCCAATTTATTTCTGAATATTTCTATCTGCATCTAGTTTCAAATAAAAATGACCTATGATTAATATAATTTCAGTTTCCAACTTTATACAAATTAATCTTTTAACAAGGTGCCCACTAAACCATTGAAATACTCAGAGATTCTTAATCTCTTTTTTGGAGTAGGGGGGGGGGGGTGCGAGATAGGATTCCCGCAGTGTGGGGTGGCTCACGTCTTAAGGGGTCCAACGACCTATGAAATTGAAGAAAAAAAAAATAAAAAAAAAAACCCTAGCACTAAGACTTACGTTACAAATATACACTGATGCCATACAGATTTTGTTGCAGGGAGGCCATCCGGGCCTAGATAGAATACCTTGTTTTAAGCTTCTACATATTTCTAATAATACACTTTCAAACTTTCCTTTGCATATACATGGGTGCCACATCCCTAACAGCACCCCACAACCCCCCCCCCCTCCCAGGTGGGCATCCCAGTCATAAATTTCCCTTCGGAATTTTTAAGCTAATGCTAAAGTTTGTTCCATTTAAATCAGAAAATGCTATTTTTTTCCCTTTATAGAAAAAAAATAAGTAATGCTTTTGTTATCAATACAGGAAATATTTCTATCTTTAAAAATCTTTATAATGCTTAATTTACTGTAGCAAAAACAAGCAATTTTTTATGTTCGTTATTTGTTGCTTATTTATTTATTTTCATTTTCTTAATCCGTTTTCATTCCTTTATTCATTTTGAATCAATTAACACTAATATAATTTTCGTTGTCTCGGAATCTTTTGATTAAATTAAAATTAATCGTGTTAAAGAGAATAAGGTTTAAGAAAAAATCTGCTTTTAATTCTGCTAACAGAAGGCCATTTTGTCTTTTTTTAATGTTTGAATCAAAATCGAGCGTTTATTTATTGACGGCATGCATTTTCGAATCCGCTTGCTTACATCCTTCGTATTGTATTGAGTAAAGATGTTTGAATTAAAATTTAGAACTCTTTGTTCCTTACGTAATTTGATAGTTAAAAAACTTAGAGCAATGGCTATTTGCACTGGAGATTTCTGCCAAATGAGTTCCCATGCAGTTAGCCACCTTTTTGTAACCAGATAAAATACGACCATTTTTGTCCAGAATGGGTGCACAAGATGAGTTGTAGTTCCAGCGATTTTTTTTTATTTTACCCCATACAGTCTTGGGTGGGTGGACGTCGTGATTATGCTGACGTAGGCTTGCGACGAGTCCCGCTGGCTTTTCCGTCGAATCCTTCGAGCTTCAGCACGAGCTCGTTTAAGTGCCACGAGGTTTTGTGTGGTTAAATACCGACGAAATATGTTCCATGCCTTTTTTTGTTTCTTATGAGCCTCCTGACAATCAAAGTTTCAACAAGGCTTAGGAAATTTGCTAACAGCAGCAGCGTCCAGTAAAGGTTATCCGGATCGGAAAAAGGCCACTGGTGTAGAGACCATCCTCCACCCTGAAATCCCAACGTGACAGAAAAGAAGGTGAGCATCTTACGAGATCGATGGCATGGTAAGTCTGGGTAGGAAGATGAAAATAAATGTTTTCACCGTTATTAAGGACGTATAGATCGTTGTCTTCAATACAATTTTCTATTATTAAAACTCTACTGTTGGAGTCTGGACTCCCCCAGAGAGGGTTATGGCCATTGAAATCCCCCCAAGATGACGTATGGGAGAGGAAATTGTTCTACAAATATTTGCAATTACACGCCTCTCAAGTCGTAAGAAGGTGAAATATATACAGAACAAATTGTAATCAGCGAGTGAAGGTGAACACGCGCAACTACTGCTTGCAGGGATGTGTGTTGATATTGAGCTGGCTAGATGGGTAATCGTTAGAGATTAGCAATGCCACTCCTCCACAACGACGGTCACCTGACAAGTAGTCCTTGCGGTACATGTCAAAACCTTTCAACCTCGGTCTATCAACAGCGGTCAGAAATTTTTCTTGCAGACAGAATATGGCCGGTGATATTCGACAAGATCTTTGATGTCTGTGACATTATGCGAGTAACTCTGACACTTCCAAGAAAGAATACACAGGGCCATGGAGAGAAAAGGAAAGAGAAACGGCCGGAAGAAGAAAGAGTAACTCAAGAAGGATGGTTCGTCCACCCTTCATCGTCGGATGGCGGAAGATCTTCGAATTCAACATCCTCATCTTCCTCATGGGGAGGAAGTAGTTGGGATTTAGTCAATTTGATTTTTTGCTGGAAAGTAAAAAGTTCTATTTTTTAAAACTATGATATTTGGGGGGGGGGGGGGCACTATTTAGTACTAAGTACGACAGGGTTCGCGTGCTTTTCCTGAAGACTCCCGTTTGAGGCACCGACTACCCCCGGTACCACGCAGCGATCGGCACGGTTGATACACCTTGGCTTAGGGGTTTTTGTCCAAATCTGGTAAGTGATGAGAGGAAGAAAGGGAACAAAAGTCCCTTCCCGCCGATATTCTGTTTGAGCAACTGGGGATGACTACTCCACCCAAGAGCTGGCACCGAACTCACCACACCGCAATCCCCACCACCACGACAAGGTAAACGGACACGGGGGGGGGGGGGGAGAGAAACATGGGTTGATTACATCGCAACCCATACTCGTGCAGGGTTTTAAGGATCCCATACCTCCAGGTACGGTCGTATGCTTTTTCAATATCGAAAAATACGCTCTCAAGATGTTTTCGTTTGAGAAATGCTTCTCTTACTGATATTTCGAGAAGCAGTAAAGTGTCTATTTTGCATCTGCCACGCCTAAATTGACTTTGATATGATGATATGAGATAGTGTGACTCCAGACTGCATCAGGGCCTGGTGATGTGTTTTTTAATTTTTGTAAAGCAATATTTAGCTAATGAAATGGGAATTACGTGTTATATTGATTTAAAATGTTTGAATTAAAATATTGAACTCTTCGTCCTTTGTGTGATTTGATAGCTAAAATTTTTCAGCAATAGTTATTTGCACTGGACACTTCTGCCAAGAGTCCCCATGCAATCAGTCACTTCTTTGTGGTCAGATAAAAGTTGACCATTTTTCTCCAGAATGGGATCACAAGATGTGTTGTAGTTATCAGCGATTTTTTTTTTATTTTACCCCATACAGTCTTGGATGGGTTGGACGTCGTGATTTTGCTGACTTAGGCCTGCCTTGAGTTCCGCTGGCTTTCCCGTCGAATCCTCAGAGCTTCAGCACGAACCTGTTTAAGTGCAAAAAGATTTTGTGTGGTCTGATAGCGACGAAATGTGTTCCATGCTTTTTTTTTGTACCTTATGAGCCTCTTGACAATCAAAGTTCCACCAAGGCTTAAGAAATTTGATCCTGCCTTTAGTGGTTCTTCGTAGGGCTACATGTTTTAGATTGATTTCTCGCTAACTACTTATTATACTCTTAAGCAAAATGATAACATTCCATTGGGAGCTATTAATTTTTCGAAACACAAATTAACTAAACAAAAATTTGACCATCAGCATTTATTATATATAAATACTCGTATATATTTATATACAGCATTTTTGAAACTTCATCTAAATAACTAGCATAAAAATAATCATTGGAGTTTAATTAATAAAACAAACTAAATCAAACTGAGAACAAAGAACTTTAAATTCCCATATATCTACACACGTGGTTATAATGTTAAAATACAGGGTGGCCCAGCGGGTAATGTTTGAAACAAATGAAAAAATAAAAAACAAGAGACATGAGTAGAATTTAATGACTTATACTGAAAGGACATATTGGGCTATTAATGATATCGAGGTTCGAAGTGACTGCCATCTTTAACAAGGACAACAGTTAGGCGGTTCTGCAGATCGGGTCTTATCGGCAGCGAAAAACCGTTTGTGACCACAGTAGCGGTGACTATAGCCATAGCTTTTTTATCGTCTTCCACCGATTCAGTACGTTT
The DNA here is from genome assembly GCF_026930045.1 of Uloborus diversus. Lineage (NCBI taxonomy): Eukaryota > Metazoa > Arthropoda > Arachnida > Araneae > Uloboridae > Uloborus > Uloborus diversus. Next base: position 48,168,446 of record NC_072739.1, on the reverse strand, counting down.
GAACTTGCCATATAGTCTACAGGGAAGAGGATTGAAACACATTTTTCAGAACAAACATGGAAGAAAAAAGGATAAGATTTGTACCGTCAAATGCACAAAATGACTCACCTTTCCATAGTCCTTTTGTTTGGCAAATTCTTGTTGTGGAACTTCTCCTGCCATGCTCGTTGAACTGCCTTCACATTTTCATCACATCTGGCCATTTGTAGCACAATAAACTCGCGAACTTTCATCGAATATTTTTGTTCATTTTTACTAACGAGAATCACACGATAAAGCGCACCGCACACTGAAGGAACGTCACATTTACAATTGCCCACTCAACGGAGGATGCGCCCCAAGTTTGGCTTCACTCACTTGCACCTAGCGCCATCTATTGGACTTTGTTTCAGACATTACCCGCTGGGCCAACCGGTAACAGAATACAATAATAATGGAAAAGACTTTTTAACGTCAGTTCAAGTTTCAAAACTTCAAATTATTACTTTAAAAAAATACAATTATACGTGGGAAAGGTCCAGAAAAAAAAAACATGAGTCAGCAAAAATTTTAACAGAAAAATGGGTATTTATGCTATTGCTTGAAAATTGCTCGCGAGAAGTGCGAAGCAAATCAACTTTTTTGCTGAGTTTCAGTTTTTACAACAGGAAACAAAATTGAGAAGAAGGAAAGCTTTTTGAAAATAGTTGATATTAATTTTAAAAAGAAAAAAAAAACAATTGCAATCATTAACAAAGTAACATTGTTGTAATTTATTAAAATGTCAAATTTCAGCAAAAAAAAAATCAACAATAGGATTTGAAATAATAGTGTTGATTGAAAAAAATTGGGAGAATTTTTCATTTTAAAATTTTCTTAAAAAATTAAATACAAAGCACCTTGTCAAAATAATAAAGAATTCTTTTTTTTTTTTTTTTTTCGAAATTTTGAAACACAGCACTAAAACAAAGCACTTTAAAGGATTTTCAAGGACCCGTGGGAACCCCTGAAAAATAAATATCATTTACTATATTTCAAACTAATTTTGGTTTTTTCTTTAAAACAGATGTGATTAAACTACATTTTTTTTTCAATCGCCCCTGCTTTCACTTCTTCGAATTTTGATTTTTCGTCTTTTTGTACATTCGCTACAGATTCCAACATAGCGTGAGCCACTTTAACTTCTTTCATATTTCCAGATTTTATTGCACTTACCAATCTAGCAGTGGCTACTTGAAATAAAGTCTGAGCCGTTTCTTTTGTCGACTCATGCTCCTCAACTTTTCTTTTCAAATTTAATTCCTTTTTTTCTATATCCATCTTGGCCTTCAGAACTTCTTTTTGCTTTTCTTTTAATTCTTGAGTTAACAGCTCTTCTTGATTCAAAAAATCAGTAATCGAACGTCATTAAGCACAAAAATTGCAGACATGTGTTTCGGTGTTATAAGGAACACCTTTTTCAGTGCAAAGAGGTGTGAGCTTCTGGATGAAAAGTCATCCGAGAAAAGCAACACGGTGGAACAGGAGATAGTATAAATATCAAAAAATCGAAATTAAACGAAACAAAAAAGATAAAATGACACTTGGAGGCAAAATTTATTATATAATTCCATCAGGAAAAAAACCGTTAAGTAATAAATTTTCCAAGAAAACCCATAAACAATGCGAAAATTCCAAAAATGAAACCACTCTGAATAAATTAGCAATAAATTTACCAGCGGGAAAAACTATGTATAGAAGCAATGTATGAAATGGAGAAATACAGGAAAAAACAAAGTGAAGGATAAACTTATTTTGTTTTTGTGATTAACTAATTCCAATAAGAAAGCAAAAAATGAAAACAATAAAAGTAAGAAATGTACGACGTTTACATAAAAATAATAGAAAAACTAAACCAATTTTAACAAAGGAGTCCACACAGAAGAAAAATAGGGAATTGCAGTAAGATCGTTAACTAAATTAGAACGGTTCCTCAGGATGAGGAAAGATTCCCAAAAATCAAGATCTAACGGATTGGGACATTTTTTCTTGAGTTTAACCTCTTCCAAGTTATATCTGGTAACTTTTATAAGCACAACGTAATAATGCCATCAGCTCCTTTGTGATTGGAACTAAATGTGGAGCATTATTATACTGTTTCAAAGCATCCTTGGTTATAAGTATTCCATTTAAGGTGCGCTCTGACATTGATGTTTTATCTTCGGTTAGAGCCCATCTTGAGACTGCAAATCCGCGTTCAACATTTGCATTGCCATGGTAGAGACTCAGAGCTGCTTTAACCACTTTTGGTTGGTTTACTTATTTTTAATGGCGCAAGAACTCTTGAGGGCTATACTGCGCCTAACGATTTTTTAGTTTAAAATTTATACATAAATATAAAATCAGGCTATGATAAAAGTAAATATGTTTTGGAGAGAAAAGTATAAACTGTTGAGCTGCAATGTTAAACCCCCATCTATCCTAATATGGACCAAGGACGTAGCCAAGGGGGGGGGGGGGGTCCATGGGGTCCGGACCCCCCCCCTTCCCGAAAGACCCTTCTCCTTTTTTCTTTGTTGCATCTCGCATGAACAAAATTTTTCCGAATGATAATGATTTTATAAAACGCAGCACTCTCTCCCCTTAAATATTCCCAGTAATCGGCAATTTTCTCAGCGCTTGAGTCAATTCAGAACACGAGAACCTCGTGCAACAACTGCAGGTTCCCAATTTTCGTCTGCTTTTTGCTGTGTCACCTACTCCGTCCGAAACGGGGAAATGTCCCTTTCGACTTTTAAACCAGCTGGGTCTTGTGACCTTGAAATTCAGCCCCTCTCCTTGGTCCATCAAATTGCCATTGGCAAAGTAAAAACAAGCATTTATTGCCACTTCCGCTGTATCCCACAGGCTCATTGGCGTGCTTTTCTTTATTTCTTTCTCTTTGGATTTTCGTGGATTTCGTAGACGCATGTTGTACGAAAGACAGCCAGAGTGAGGTGCGTTCCTGGTGAATCAGTAATTGAATTCCGATTCTTTTCTCTTTTTTAACACGCAGTTTTTATCTGTGTTATACTTATAGAAAACATATCTTGAACAAAATTGTATGCAAAAGAAAATTAAGTTTACCCAAACTAGGTAAGTACGCCCTTTTAAAGTTTTGATAATACGAGCAATTTTACGTGTTAATGTGTTTTTCATTTAAAAACTAATTTTAGATTCTAAGCCAGCAGCGAAAAAAGAAATTCTACACATTTCGTGTGTTTGAGGATGAGAAAAATAATTATTGATTTTTTTTTTTTTTGCATTTTAACTCTATATTTTTGGCATGGTTCATTTCAGATTCATTTTATATTTTGATAAAAATTTTATTTGAACTTTTAGATTACTTTTAGCATCTCTCTCCTTTCTGAGTAACAAATTACGTAGATTTTTTTACTGATGTTTTCCCCCCAATATTTAAGCATGATCATGGAACATATTAAATGCCCAAAAAAAAATTCGTGTTTGAAGGTAAATAAATAAAATAAATGAATAAATAAAACTTGAAGTTGATGTAACAAACTTTTTACGGTATCAAAATTTTATAGAAAAATTAAATTGAAAAGTACTTGAATATTTTACTGTGATCAGTTTATGAAATTACAAGTTCGGCCATATTAACGCATGTAATAAGTAATTTATTAGAAATTATTACTTTTAAATCTTACTGAATTGTGATTCTATGATCCCAAAAGAAAAAGTTTTTAATTGACGAAAAAAAAATCTTATTCGATGTTGTTCCATAAAACATGTTTGTATTTGCATCATTGGAATACATTTTCTGATTGTTATTCACTGGCTTTGTACTAAGGAGTTATTTAATTAGCATCTATGCATCCATCTTTAGTAAATTGTGAAGGTAGCATTAGATTAACGAAAAACAGGCATGTGCATTTAACTATAAATTACTAGGTGAAAATTACCGCTATTTACTGCGTTACAAGCAAAGAAGCAAAAAAAGGTGAATACGAGGTAAATGTTTTTGAGCTTTTCTGTTATATATTGCCTTTTTTTTTAAACACTTATTTTCTTCAAGCTAAAGATATTTACTATTTCTTGCAATAGAGTGTTTTGCTAACATCGTATTGAAGAAAAAAATCATTACCTGCGTCGTAAAATATGATATGTATTGTTGTTAAAATTAACAACATGTTGTTAAAATAAAATTACACAGATGCTTAATTTAATTCATTAGGTATACATTCCATTAATCGGCATGTAAAAGATCTCTTAGGTCGTTTGACTGTGAATGCTCTTGACAAAATTAAATTCATTTTGCAGTTTCGCATCGAAGAGAGCTCAGGTGTGTCCATCTGGTGGAAACTGGGCATCAAATTTTCCTGTGAAATTCACATCCGCGCCTTAATGGTGGCATATGAATGACTGGATGCCATATCGTTGGTTCGCACTTGTTCGGCAAAAGGCTAAAGCCTCTAACACAGCCCCGTTAGAAAGAAAAAAATAATGATAAAAAACGGCAATACCCCTTTTCCGGTATTTAAAATTTTTTCGAACAGCATTCACCCTTTGAGGTATAGCGACTTCACTTGAGAACACCTTTTATTTCTTGCTTCTCTTTTTTTTCAGTTAATTGAAATCACTGTGTCAGTTGGCTGAAGAAAGAAAAAATATATATATAAAAAATGGCTGCAACAAAGGAAGCCTCCGTCCCCCAAAGAGTTAATAGTTTGTTCAAGCTTTTAATTGATGATTAGGAATGATAATTAGAAAACGGATAAGATTGGAAATATCATTCTATTTCGTGGTATCAAAAGAATATTATAAATGTAAATAAATAAAAACTAATTCAAGCTTTTTAAATGAAACCTTGTTAATATTTTCGTTGAGAGAGTTGTGGGTTTTTGCCTGAAATGTTTTTCAAATCGGACAGGGTTACGTTATGTAACATTCATATAGTTATACATTCGACTCCATAGATATAAATTTATTTATCCTCATATAAATAGTGCCGATGATCGAGTAACCCGCGTGTTTCAACAATGAATTCGCACCACGGCATGATATGTAATTCGATAATATGTTTTGGTAATGTTTAACATGCAAGGAAAGGCTTTATTGTGACAAGGCTGAACTCGATCCGGTAACTTGAACAGTTTTACTGGTAAGACTGTGTCATATCAGAGGAATGAAGAAACGAAAACAATGAACGCTATCTACTGGAGTTTAGGGTTAATCCACTGGTGTTAGAGTTAAAATTTCAACTATCAAAATATCACCAAACAGGCAATTGCTTCGTTCAAATGAAGAAGAGTTGAAGCAATTTTCACCCGTCATTCCTTGACGGGTGACTTTCTAGTTTTCAAATAAAATGGCATAAGTACATATGTACATATTTTGTTGAAATATATTACAAAGCTTTAATATTCTATTAAATTATCGCATGCATTTTCCAAGTAATTTCAAGAACAGTTTTCGTTTTCCGTTTTTCTTTTCTTGTGCCCTTTTTATTAATAGAAAATATATCACTTATTTTCAGGAGGACAGAGATTCACCCATATTTGGAAACTTTGTATGTGATTACCACTTAACATAAACTTTTTGTTAACTAATTTTAACTAATGACTCTATTAATTTCAATTATTTAATTAATTTTAGTTAATTATCATATTTTAATGATCAGTTTTAATTGGATTTATCTTAGTCTTGTGTAATTATCAGCTAATAATTCTGCTTTAGCAAGCCTCCTCTTCTGAAGTTCGTACAACCTTGGACCCCCCCTTAACAAAGTTCTAGCTACGTGCCTGTATGGACTATAACCGTGATTGAATCACATATGACGTCATCTCCAAGTTAAATACGCTGTAGTGTAGAGAATGTTCTGTTGCAGCAAGTTGCAGTCTAGTAATGTATCTGTTTGTGTGATGTTCGTGTTCTGTTAAATAAATTATGTTCTGCATTCCAATCCCACTGCCTCTGCATCCTTATTTTGAGATTTCCAACATAAACATCAGTAGTTTAAAATAATTAATGAAAAACCTGTAAACAATTAAAACTTTTAAAAACGTATGAAAAAATAGGTTGTCAAGGAACCTTGTTACTCAAGAAAACGGACACAATTACATTTTGATGACGTAAACATAAAAGGAGAAGCCAATCTCCTGGAGAAAGGAGTCTATATTGCGATGAGGTGGGTCTCCCAGCAAGTCTTTCAAAGATGGATTAAAATCGTCAAAATATTTAAAACGAATTTGATTAAAATTTGGGCAGTTGCATTAACCACTTTTGATACAATACAGTATTTTAATGAACCAAATGATCGTTCGCAAATAATCCTTTCTTATCATGAATAACTCTGCAACGATAGCAGTAAAGTGTTGTTAGTTTGTGAACAATCGATCACGATCTCTTGTCTAGCCAAGATTATTAAAATTCGTCTCATTAGATCGCTGATAACTTTTTAGATTTTTTAGAAAGATATCAAGGTGGGATTTTTATATGAGCCGCAGGATATATCTGAGCTTTGAATAATAAATGTTATAAATTACTATATTTCGCGCGTGCACAGTGAAAAATTAATTGCTTTAAACGTTCATATTTCATTAAATTTTCAATATTCTAACTTCAAATTTTATTATTACGTTTCTCTAATATGCCATCAAATATTCTGAAAGTTTAGTAACGTTTGACGAAAAACTCTGCGTGATATTAGCCGAAAACTTTCAAAAAAAAATTTGCATTTTTGAAAAAGATGCTTATATTTCCGTGGGTATAAGAGATACTTTCACGAAAATATAAAAATAAGTTTTTGATAGATTTTTAACTAATTTCTGAAAGTTATAGCTTATTCGCAGCTATTAACAATGAAAAATGCTCAAAAACCTTTTTTTAATTCCTTAATTTGTTGCTGGTCCCCTAAATGAACATCAGATTTAATTGTTATCGGAAAAGGATAGCTAGAGTATTTTTTTATGTGAAAAAAATTACAAAGCAATTGGTCTTTTATTTCTCGAGAAATCCGTGAAAATGTGAATTCTTGAAAATGTCCCAATACTTTTGGTCATATATTGTATATCTATATATATCTATCTATATATATACACCTGATTATTGGTTGGCAATTCACTAATGCTTTTTCATCATCATTGGTGCAATGAACAAAAGTTTAAAAATGTGCTTGAAATGTTTCTCTCATATTATTAAAATTTATGTGAAAGATGAGCGTGCAATTGAGATAGAAAAACAACAAAATTTAAATTTTGAAAAAAAATGCTTCGAGAAACACATTTTTCTATCATACGAACAATGAATTTTGTGCCGAATTTCATGAAAATCAGCCCAAGGGCGGTATATGCGTCGCAGACAATCAGACGAAGTTTCAACTTAATTATTACAGTGCTGTGCAAATTAGTTGGGACAAGGACTTTTGATCCTTGTTACTGCAACTTGCAAGTCTCAACCTGCCCAAAACTGTCTTCTACTTGTCTGAACTTGTTTCTTATGTATTGAGTACGACCAATTCGTCAGTTGGACATTGATTAATAAAGCTTGGTTGTGTTCACAAGTGTTTCTTCTTTCTCTGCGAATTGCAGGACTTTAAAGCGATTTTCAGTATTTTTTTATTTTTCAGTTATAATGGATATTACCCCACGCAAAAGAGCAAAAATAATCGCACTTAGTGAAAACACCTCTTTCACAGTTAGGAAGATAGCAGAGGCTGTTGGGGTTGGAAAATCAAGTGTTTCACGGATTATAAAACTCAATGAAACAACGGGGTCAGTGGAGGCATCCAGGAAAGGGCGCTGCGGACGGAAACGTAAGACCACACCAAGAGATGATGCTCTGATCCACAGAATGAGTGTCATGGACCCTAAAAAGACCAGTGGCGATATTACAAGAGCCATCGCTGACCATGGCGTGGAGGTAGATGAGTCTACAGTTCGTCGCCGCCTTCTTGAGCGTGGTCGTCGTGCGCGACGCCCAATCAAAAAGCTGCTCCTGACAAGTGAAATGAAGAAAAAAAGATTCAAGTGGGCACAAAAACATAAAGATTGGACTGTGGAACAGTGGAAAAAAGTTATTTTTTCTGACGAGACTCACTTCGAAGTGCATGGATACAGAGCAAGTGTCATTCGTCGCACAACTGGAGAGCCTCTTCGACCAGGACACATCCAGCAAGCCCCCAAGCACCCCCCAAAAGTGATGTTTTGGGGCTGTTTCACTGCCTCAGGGCCAGAAACCCTTCATCCCATCGAAGGGATGATGAATAGTGAGAAATACATCAAAGTATTACAAGAAAAACTCATCCCAACACTGCGGAGGAGGTTCCCGGTTGGTTGGTTGGTTGAGTTGGTTTTTATGGCGCAAGAGCCCTTGAGGGCTATACTGCGCCAAACGATATTTTATTAGGTGCTATTTATTTTTTATTAAAGAATATAGTAAATAGAAGCATATTTTGAAGGAGAAAGCATAAAACTTCAAGTGTCAATATTAAAAAAGTGCATCCGATAAAAACATTTAAACAATTTGAAAATAAAGACAAAGTGGGCGAAAAAATATCTTGAAAAACAAAGGAAGGACCAAATCACATAATGACCAGACAATCACTAAATTAAAAAGGAGAATCCAATCTCCTGGAGGAAGGAGTACAAATTGCGATGGGGTGGATCCCCCAGCAACTCCTTCAAAGATGGGTTAAAATTATTAAAATATTTATAACGAATTAGATTAAAATTTGGGCAGTTGCATAAAATGTGCAACACTGTCTGATTTACATCACATGTAATGCATGTTGAAACTGGTTCATGACATAAGAGATATTTGTGGGTGAATCTGGTATGTCCAATGCGAAGTCGAGCTAATAAGACTTGTTCTCTCCTGGTGATATTTAATGATCCGAAACCTCTAGTGGAGGGCTGGATTGAATGTAATTTATTTTCGATTTCTGAATTCCAAGTCCCCTGCCAATACGTGTTGAGGCTTACAACGATGGCGTTTTTAATATCATCGAAAGGGACACTATTATCAACCAGGATACTTGCAGCTCTGGCAGCTGAATCGGCTGCTTCATTGCCTGCAATGCCCACATGACCAGGGATCCAACAAAAGGTAACTTGAAAATTATTTTGCATAAGGTTTTTGTATAAAAGATATGACTGGATGACTATAGGATGGCTATTATTATCGCAATGAGTGATGGCTTCCACTGAACTCTTTGAGTCAGTGAATATCACCCACTTTCTATGAACAGATTGGGCTATTGATTCTAGAGATGAAAATATTGCTTTTATTTCTGCAGTAAATACCGAGCAAGATGTGTTTAATTTTTCTGCCGTAACTTGATCATTAATTATTGTGGAAAAGCCGACGTGCTCGTTTGCTTTTGATCCGTCAGTAAAAATGTGTTTGTAACCAGAATACTTGCTTTTGATCTCATTAAAGACTTGTTGATAAACTGTATCTGCAGTAGTTTGTTTTGGGAATTCTGATAAATCATTAATTATAGAAGGTATGACTTCGCAATATGGTTCAATTAGGTTTATTGTGTTAACGGTTTTGAAATCTGATAGCTGCAGGTCTGAGAGTACCCGACGTTTTCGGATCCCAAATATTGGGGTCATCGAAGGCCGGTTTAGAAATAAAGCAGCATTACATGGGTTAAAAATGTGGAGATGTAGTGGGTGATTAGTGCAAGGTTTTATTTTGAAGTAAAAATTTAAAGAAAGTTTGAGGCGTCTATTGTTTAGAGATTGTTCGTGTGCAAGGATATGAAGACTGTAGATAGGCGAAGTTCGAAAGGCTCCTGTGCAGATGCGTAGTGCCTGATTATGTATTGGATCCAGACTTTTCAGATAGGTTTTAGCAGCGGAACCATAAATTTGACATCCATAATCAAGTTTTCAGCGTATCAAAGCCCTGTATATTCTTAGCAGAGACTCAGTATTAGCACCCCAAGAAGTGTTCGCTAAGACTTTAAGGATATTTAATTTTAATGAACATTTCTTTTTTAACTCTTGTATATGCGGTATAAATTTTAGTTTATTGTCAAGTGTGAGACCAAGGAATTTTCCTTGATCTTTTACAGCTATTGGTTGATTATTGAGGAGGAGATTTGGGTCAGGGTGAAGGCCTCTTTTTCGGCAGAAGTGGATACAGAATGTTTTTTGAGCAGAGAAAGTGAAGCCATTTTCTTCCGCCCATTGGGTTACTTATTTGAAGTTGTCTTTCAACGATACTCATGCTCGTTGATGAGAAAGAAATTTGAAAATCATCCACGAACATGGTACCTTTTACAGCGGGAGGCAATTGGCCAATCAAGCTATTGATTGCTATAATGAATAGAGTTACGCTTAGTACACTTCCCTGGGGTACTCCTTCTTCTTGAATGAAGGTATCCGACAGAACAGATTTGACGCGTACACGAAAAGAACGATGTTTCAGAAAATTGGAGAGAAAGATGGGTAAATTACCTCGCAACCCATACTCGTGCAGGGTTTTGAGGATCCCATACCTCCAGGTACGGTCGTATGCTTTTTCAATATCGAAAAATACGCTCACAAGATGTTTTCGTTTAAGAAATGCTTCTCTTACTGATGTTTCGAGAAGAATTAGATTGTCTATTGTACATCTGCCACACCTAAATCCACTTTGAAATGAGGATATGAGATGGTGTGACTCCAGAATGTGCATCAGTCTGGCGTTTACCATCCGTTCCATGAGTTTACATAGGCAACTAGTGAGAGCTATAGGTCTATAGCTCTCAGGTTTATCAGATTGTTTATTTGGTTTAAGGATAGGGATAACTATTGCTTGACTCCAGGATTTTGGGAATCTATGTTCGGAATAAATTCTATTAAAAAGCTGCAGAATATTTTCTAATGAAGACCTGCTTAGATTTTTTAACATGCTATTGTGTATTTCGTCAGAGCCAGGTGATGTGTTTCTTGATTTTTGTAAACCAATATTTAGTTCATGAAAGGTAAATTTTGTGTTGTATTGATGAATAATGTTTGAATTAAAATCAAGAACTCTTCGTTCTTTATGAGATTTAATAGCTAAAAACTTAGAACAGTAATTATTTGCGCTGGAGACTTCAACCAAGTGAGTCGCCAGGCAGTCAGCTACCTCTTTGTGATCAGATAAAAGTTGACCATTTTTCTCCAGAATTGGAGCACAAGATATGCTATAGTTTCCAGCGATTTTTTTTATTTTACCCCATACAGTCTTGGACGGGGTGGACGTCGTGATTGTGCTGACATAGGCCTGCCACGAGTCCCGCTGGCTTTTCCGTCGAATCCTACGAGCTTCAGCACGAGCTCGTTTAAGTGTCACAAGATTTTGTGTGGTCGGGTATCGACGAAATGTGTTCCATGCTTTTTTTTGTTTCTTCTGAGCTTCTTGGCAAGCAGAGTTTCACCATGGCTTAGGATATTTGATCCTGCCTTTAGGGTTCTTGGTATAGCAGCGTTCGCTGCGTTTAAGATGATGTCGGTTACTCGCTTTACCGCTACATCAATATCAATGTCAGTCACGTCTTCCGATGTTATTTCTGCCAAATGGGTAAATGCTGCCCAATCAGCTCGATCAATGCGAAGACGGCCTTGCTGATAGCTGCAGCGTCCAGTATATGTTATTTTGATTGGAATGGGTATTTTCACCGTCGTTAAGAACACATAGATCGTTATCTTCAATAAAGTTTTCAATAATTAGACCTCTGCTGTTAGAGTCTGAGCCCCCCCAGAGAGGATTATGGCCATTAAAATCCCCCAAGATGACAAATGGGGGAGGAAGTTGATCAATCAATGTCTGCAACTCCACGCTTCTCAAGTCGTAAGAAGGTGGAATATATATAGAGCAAACTGTGAACAGCGAGTGAAGGTGAACGCGCGCAGCTACTGCTTGCAGGGATGTGTTGGTATTGAGCTGGCTAGATGCATAATCATTGTTGATTAGCAATGCCACTCCTCCACAACGACGGTCGCCTGACAAGCAGTCCTTGCGGTATATGTCAAAACCTTTCAACCTCGGTCTATCAACAGGGGACAGAAATGTTTCTTGCAGACAGAATATAGCCGGTTGGTGATATTCGACAAGATCTTTAATGTCCGTGACATTATGCGAGTAACTCTGACAATTTCAAGAAAGAATGCTCAGGGCCATGAAGAGAAAAGGAAGGAGAAACGGCCAGAAGAAGAAAAAGGAACTCAAGAAGGAGGATGGTCCGTCCACCCTTCATCGTCGGATGGCGGAAGATCTTCAAAATCGACATCCTCGTCCTCCTCTTGGGGAGGAGGTTGTTGGAGTTTTTCGATTTGGGACTTAGTTAATTTTACTTTCTTACTAGAAAGTAAAAAGTCCTCTTTCTTAAAATTATAAAATTTTGGGGGCCTCTGTTTAGAGGCTACCCCGTTTTTTGCGCGCGTTTGAATAAATTTCTTTTTTTCTACAGTTTTCTTTTGTTTTTGATCAGTTGGTTTGTTCGAAATTAATTTAGTTGAGTAACTTGTACTTGGGATTTGTGTACTTTGTACTTGAATTTCATTATTATTTTTTGTGGAAGCTTAGGAGTATTGAGCTGTTTATTTTTTGATTTAAGAGAGTTAGTTGATTTAGTGCTGGTTATTGTAATGATTTGAGGATCTGTTTGTGTACCGGTGGAATTGAATACTTTTCTTACTGCTGCAGCATATGAAAGTCCAGATAGAGGTGTACGAGACTGAACAATTTTTCTGGCATCTGGATATGATATGTTCTGAGTGGTTTTGATTACTTGTATTTCCTTTTCGGAGAGCCAGTTTGGACATTTTCTAGAGTAGGACGGGTGATCTCCTTTGCAGTTGACACATTTGAATTCCTTTGAGCATTCATTGCTATCGTGCCCGGCCTCAGCACATCTGGCAGAAGTTTCTGTGCCACGGCATGACAGCTTGGAATGCCCAAAGCGCTGGCACTTAAAGCACCGTAGCGGGTTAGGAATGTATGGTCTAACAGGGCATGAGAGATATCCAGCTTTGACACGTGAAGGGAGGATAGGCGTACTAAAGGTCAGAATGACATGTTTCGTATTCTGCATTACGCCATTGCGTTTAATAGTGATCCTTTTCACTCCACTTACGTGTTGGTCCTTCATTTCATCTAGGATTTCCTTCTCTGGTGTGAATAGAAGGTCTGGCTCTGAAATTACTCCCCGAGAAAAGTTTAATGTAGAGTGGGCTGTAACTGTGCAAAGATAAGGACCTAATTGTTTAATAGCTAGTATGAGTTGAACTTGTTTATTATCTTTTATTTCGACCAAAAGCTCACCTGTTCGTGTTTTTTTCACTGATTTAAATTCGCCGATTAGATTTACAAGAGCTTTGTTGATTAGAAAAGGAGATACAGCAGTAAATGTAAGGTTTTCATTTCTTTTGATAACGAAAAATTTTGCGGAGGTATACGATTCATTCTGACGCTCCCCACAAGGGGGAGAAGTGTTCTTTGAGTTTTCATCCATAAACGAACCAGAGAACTAGGGGGGAAAATATGGGGTCTAGCCCCTGTGTAGCCCCCCACACAGAGGTAAGGCTGCGTACGACAGGGTTCGCCTGCTATCCCTGAAGTCTCCCGTTTGAGGCACCGACTACCCCCGGTACCACGCAGCCATCGGCACGGTTGACACGCCTTGGCTTAGGGGTTTTCGTCCGCATTTGGTAAGTGTGATGAGGGAAGGAAGGGAGAAAAATCCCCTCCCGCCGATATTCTGTTTGAGCAACTGGGGGTTCACGACTCCTCCAAAGAGCTCGCCCCGAACTCACCACACCGCAAGCCCCCCCCCCCCCCACCACGACAAGGTAAACGGACACGGGGGACACACACACATGTCTGGACCACAATTTAGTGGGTGTGTTAGACCACATGGTTGTAGTATGTGCTGGCTTGACTAATTTACAGTCTAAATTGTAAAAAAAAATAAATGCATTTCCATTAATAGTTAATTTTTTTAAAGCTTCATTTCTTCCATCTATTTTATGTACTGTAATAAATTTTTTTTAATGTTTCGGAAAACCTTATGAATAAATTTTTTTAATATTAGATATTAGAAAAAATCAAATGCCGCATTTCTTCCCAACGTTTTAAACCGTAGTGATCATATTTTTATTTGCCAATTCACTGCAAAATCAAACATATGCGTATTTCCTCATGATATTGCGGTATGGTCAACGTACATCATTGATGAAATGGTTGATTATTCAGGGGTCAATCTAGACAGAAATTCGGTCCGTTTACGGACCCTTCACAAAATTCCGAACCCTAAAAACGAACCCTTCACAAAATTCGGACCCCTACTAACGGACCTTTTACAAAATCTACTTCACAAAGCAGTCACTGAAAGTTGTTTCTACCTCCCATCATCTAGCCACTCGGAGCGGAATGAGTCTCGCGCACGCCTGTATCGGAGATCGGAGACAGGATGACGTTTGACGTGCGCCTCTCGGTCACAAGTAACAGAGGCAGTAATAAAGATCTGTGTACCATTTGTAAAGTTCTTTGGCAATGAATTAGGTGATACAAATATTGAGAACTATTTGAGTCTGTGTGCAAAAAATGCTACATACTTGTCAAGAGTATCAGTGGATGGAGCAATTTCTTCAAATCTTGAGGAAAAGACTGACTGCTTTGAGTTTAGTTGACGAATTTTCGTTGCTTGCAGACGAGTCTACTGACGAAGCTCAACGCCAGCAACTTGCTTTAATTGCAAGATATAAGGTGCAAGGTGCTTCAGAAGTAAAAGAAGAGTTCCTAGGAATAATAAGCTTGACTAATAGGGATATTGAAGCAATAACTTCTGCCATTGATGACTGCAAAAGGAATTTCAATTTTCAAATGTATTTTTCTATCTTTGGTTGGTACCAACGTTATGAGTGGCGAGATTTCTGGTGTTCAACGCCGTATGCGAAATCTCTAAACTCACTGCTTATACATCAACTGCTGTAATCATAGGTTAGCCCTGGTTTATTCTCACTTAGTTGAAAAGTATGATGTGATAAAAGCTGTAGACAATTTTTTAGTAAGTTTGTGGAAACTTTTCCATTACAGCCCTTTTAAACAGCAAGTGTTTAGAGAAATCCAAGAAAGTGTTTATGATCAAAAAGCTTTGAAGATGTTAAAGTGTCGGTCACGAGATGGCTGTCTCATGGAAATGCTTGTGAGAGAGCCTGCTCTCGTTATCAACAATTGGTTGAAACCTTGGATACACTGTTTGTAAATTCCAGGAAACCTGAATTGAAAGGGCTTAGAGAGCATCTTCTAGATCCCAATATAATTCTCACAATGTTATTTCTAAGTGATTTTCTGAAAATTATTGTGTGGTGTAATCCACATTCATTCTGTTTCATTTGGTTTCGATTTCCGGCGAGTCATATTTTTTTTTTTTTTAAATCTCTGAGAGCCTTTCGGTGAACTTCTTCCCTCGTGATCATGAAGCTTTCTGATGACGTCATCGATTCGCATTTGTGAGGTCACTGAACTTTTAGCCAACCGCAAGAAAATTTTGGTTTAGAATTGATTGTATTGGCCGTTGAACCACTTCGTGTCGGATTTTGGCTGATGAAATATTTGTTCTAGAAACTTCCATGGAAAAGTTGATAAAAAGGCGATGAAACGTTTTTTTTCGGGGAGATCATATTTTCCGCGTGCATCGGAACGCCGTGTGAAGAGCGCAGGGTTTTCGGCCCATCCGCTCGGCCGCGTAATGGTTCCAAAGTGGCCGTTGTCGCTTTCTGTGAATGGAAGGATGATTGCCGCTCGTAGTAATTTGTTCTGTGCCACGATGTTCTTATCAGATGTATGCGCACTCATGTCCTGCCACTGTTTGGAGTTGTTAGAGGTAATCTTACTTCTGGAATGTAAACGTGCTCATAAAGTGACAATAAACTGAATACGCTCATGAACATTTGGATTATTTTTACCTGGACTTTCTGTTCATTATTCCCCGGTGACATGAGGACTTCATGTGTACGTGAGTAATCCTCGCTAAATTATCTGGTCTCGAATCTTATGTATAGGCAACTTCAAATTTACATGCAGGGTTTTCCTAATGTATTTTCATGTCATTTATGGGTTGGAATTCTTCCCTAAAAACGAAATCGTATGATCTGGCATTTAGATCGAACTACTTGTGAATCACTTTGTCGCGGGGTGAATTCACCGAGCTCTGGGTTATTCCGAGATGTCTTTCCTTAACGTAATCCCTCACCACTATACTTTGTCACGGGCTGAACATAAGTTAACAGTTTTTTCCCCAACTTTGTAAAGGATTGTCCCAATCCTTTTCTGGTCATAATTGTTCAAGTTGAGTTTAACATATTATGTCTTTTACTCGGTGCAAAGAAGCACGCCCTTTTCTATGTCCAAGTCAATAAATTCATTTTTACTTCTTTGCATGATTTTCTTATCCTACTCTCACGCGAGCTACGCGACATATTGTATTCTATACAATAGCCAAAATCACTGATCGACGAATGCTCTGATGTCACTATTACTTTTGATTATTCCCTTCAATTCCTACCTTAGTACGAAATCATAGGTTATAAATATATGAGGGACATTGTTTTATTTCTGGTTAATGCGTCATATTTATATGAGCTCGAAATAATAAGATGATTCAATAAAAAAGTTTTAAAGCAAATATTGAAATTTAACGTCCGATTACTTTCTCTTGCATTAAAATTACTAAATGTGATAAAATTAGTTAGAGACAATATCAATTTATTTTATACTATGATATTATAAAGCAACGCTCAATTTGTTTACTACTCGGTTGCCGAATAATGAAGGATTCGGCCAAACCGAATAGTCGGTGCATCTCTAGTTATTGTACTTATTTTTAAGAATGTCTTTAATTTTCATGTTAGTAGGTTGGTGAAGGAATAGAAAAGTTTATGAAGGAAGACCGACTACTGGGCGGAGAAAGAGAGCAGCCTTTTGTCTTGGCAATCGGCAGCAAGTTAAACCCCTTACAAACGTTTGTTATATTAGACAAGTATTGTATAGAAACAAGCTCTATGCTGAAAGCAGTTGATGTATGTCACAAACTTGTTTAAATTTAGAGTTTTCACCGTATTGTAGAAATACGTGGAAATTTCTCAATATCTGCTTTTATAAATGTGAACAGGAAAGAGAAATACCCTCTTGTGTAAGCGAATTAAAACACAAACTTTTTTTAAGTGCATGAATATTGAATAAGTAAAATTTTTTTGTTAGTGAAAATGTTTTAGTACTTCAATTGAATGTAAAATTTGTCATTTGAGAAACAAACGGTCAGTTAAGTAGAGGTGAAATGAACATATTGCTCCAAAAATATCACCAGGAACGATAACATTTTTTCAAAAATACAACTTAGTTTAATTAGTTTTTAATGAAATTTAACTTTAAATTTTAAAGACTGTGCTTTCTGACGATTAATTAAAGTTTTATTTTTGCCTAATTTTTTTGCCATTATCCCTCTATTGTTGTGTTTCATTTTCCTTTCTGTTGTGAGACACGAAAATTAAAAACTTAATTTACAATAATATTTTAATCTAATTAAAATTTTGTGTATATAATTATATAACTTGATTGTATCACATTTCTATTACATTTATTAATTATTATCTACTAAACGCGAAAATTTTTTTAAAAACGTTTCAATGCAGCAAGGCAGTTTATCATTCAATGGAACAAAATGAACAATTGTAAGGTTTACTATAAAAAGGGTTTATTTTCTCAAGGTATGAATATCTCAAACAAAGGGTGCGCTCATCAAGTCGAATGCGTTTAGCGAGTGAAACGAATTAACCGAACGAGGCGTTCAAAATGTGAACGCGCTTCCTAACTGATCGTTCAAAACTGTAAACTGCAACAAAACTGTAAACTTCGTTAACTGTTCTTAACGAAGGAAAAGGGTGGTTTGTTGAGTTAGGAAACATGGCGGCGCCCAATTAAGATTATGTCTATAAATGTGACTCGTGCAATTCCTTTTCGGATAATTATGAAGCAATGGTGGAGCATGTAAATTCTTGCCGTGAGTATACTATGTTTTTTTTTTTCTTTTGGAAGAAAAAAAAAACACATTAAACAAATTGCCAGTTTTGCGATTTTTAAAATTTTGGGAAATTTTAATGCAATTATAAACCCATCTGAACAAAAAATGTTAAACTTGCTTTCATATGCAAATAATACATTTCTCCGATACATTTTGGGTTTAATTATCATTGGTTTTGCGACCAAACTATCTGTTTTTAACACTGACGAAAAATTCCTTGCGGGCACAGCGCCCGTTTAACCCAGATGTTCTAAGAGCCCAGCGAACAGTTTCAATTGAAATTGCAATGGAATATCTTTCATTAAATTTTGCAAAACGTTTTGCAGCACTCGAACGTGGATTTTTCACAAATTTTGTAGTTTTGTAAAAGTGATAAACCTTTGATCACGTCTTGTTAACTTCACTGGTTAACCTTTTCTTACCTTGTTTAAATTAATGTTTATCATACAAGAAATTGAGCCTGAGATGCCAGGTGCGGTTTATGGGCGCCCATGTACGGGGGTTTAAGCCCCTCCCCCCCTAGGAATTAGAACTTTCCTGTTTTGAGTTTTTTTTTCTTTGTAAAAAATGCAAAAACATTTCTTCTCCAGCATTGATGAATAAGTTATTAAAAATGTCAAATTTTAATAACTAATCTGTGTTGAAATTTGTTTATACGGGGAAACTGTCCTGCAAAACCATGGGGAAAATATCTGAGCCCCCTTAAAATTGTGTATATGAGCGTTTATGCCCATATGCACAACGTTCCTGACTAAGATACTTGGAAATGTAAATGGAAGCAGCCATAATTTAATTTCAATTTTACATATAGAGAGCCATACATATATAGAACTGATTACATGGTATGTGCAACCCTCATGTGGGGGGCTATTCATGTTCAGAGAATTATACGTAAAACCCCTCCTAACGCCCCCTTCCCCCCTCTAATGCGGGCATTTTTTTAATTTCCCGATTCCAAGACAAATAACATTATTACAGCCTGTCCTGCGGACATCCCTCTATTGCGGACAAATAAATTTGTCCGGTTGGTGTTCGCACTAGAGGGGTTTAACGTAGATGGTTGAGCATCTAAAATCTTGTTGTGGGTATGCATCTGGCTTGAAGAGATGGGTTTCTAAAATTAAAAAAAAAAAAAAAACTCAGAAGACATAATTTTGCTTCCTTTTAGGTTTTGAAAAAGTTAAGGTAAAAGGAATTGAAATAAATACTTTAAAAATTTATTTTTTACTCAGATAAGCGATAGTTAACACAAAAAATTGTAATGTATTTTGAATTTTAAAATCTTTGACAAATGCCTTTGTCTATACTTTTTGTATGTAATGTAAGCATATGCCTAATTACTTTCAAGGTCTTAACAGGGGTGGGGGGAATATGTATCGGATTTTAAATAATGTGCATTATTTTGCATTCCACTATAACTGATCCAGAAATAATTCAAGATGCACCTTGTTTCCGTCATGTGATGCCCGATGTTAACGCCTCTGCGCGGGCCCCCGAGCGATAAGGAGCAACGCTTGGGGTCTTGGCTCTTTTCTTCGCCAAGCAACCCTAAAGCCCCCATTGTGAGAGGAGCGTGGGAAACCACCTGTCGGAGATGCTGTTGTTGTTGTTGTTGTTGAGTTGGTTTTTATGGCGCAAGAGCCCTTGAGGGCTATACTGCGCCAAACGATATTTTATTATATGCTATTTATTTTTTATTAAAGAATATAGTAAATAGAAGCATATTTTGAAGGAGAAAGCATAAAACTTCAAGTGTCAATATTAAAAAAGTGCAGCCGATAAAAACATTTAAACAATTTGAAGATAAAGACCAAATGGACGAAAAAATATCTTGAGAAACAAAGGAAGGACGAAATCACATAATGACCAGACAAACACTAAATTAAAAAGGAGAATCCAATCTCCTGGAGGAAGGAGTACAAGTTTCGATGGGGTGGCTCTCCCAGCAACTCCTTCAAAGATGGGTTAAAAATATTAAAATATTTATAACGAATTAGATTAAAATTTGGGCAGTTGCATAAAATGTGCAACACTGTCTGATTTACGTCACATGTAATGCATGTTGGAGCTGGTTCATGACATAAGAGATATTTGTGGGTGAATCTGGTATGTCCAATGCGAAGTCGAGCTAATAAGACTTGCTCTCTCCTGGTGATATTTAATAATCCGAAACCGCTAGTGGAGGGCTGGATCGAATGCAGTTTATTTTGGATTTCTGAATTCCAAGTCCCCTGCCAATACGTGTTGAGGCTTACAACGATGGCGTTTTTAATATCATTGAAAGGGACACTATTATCAACCAGGATACTTGCAGCTCTGGCAGCTGAATCGGCTGCCTCATTGCCTGCAATACCCACATGACCAGGGATCCAACAAAAGGTAATTTCAAAATTATTTTGCATAAGGTTTTTGTATAAAAGATATGACTGGATGACTATAGGATGGCTATTATTATCGCAATGAGTGATGGCTTCCACTGAACTCTTTGAGTCAGTGAATATCACCCACTTTCTATGAACAGATTGGGCTATTGATTCTAGAGATGAAAATATTGCTTTTATTTCTGCAGTAAATACCGAGCAAGATGTGTTTAATTTTTCTGCCGTAACTTGATCATTAATTATTGTGGAAAAGCCGACGTGCTCGTTTGCTTTTGATCCGTCAGTGAAAATGTGTTTATATCCAGAATATTTGCTTTTGATCTCATGAAAGACTTGTTGATAAACTGTATTAGCGGTAGTTTGTTTTGGGAATTTTGAGAAATCATTGATTATAGAAGGTATGACTTCGCACCATGGTTCAATTAGTTTTATTGTGTTAACGGTTTTGAAATCCGATAGCTGCAGGTCTGAGAGTACCAGACGCATTCGGATCCCAAATGTTGGGGTCATCGAAGGCCGGTGTAGAAATAAAGCAACATTAGATGGATTAAAAATGTGGAGATGTAGTGGATGATTGGTGCAGGGTTTTGTTTTGAAGTAAAAATTTAAAGAAAGTTTGAGGCGTCTATTGTTTAGAGATTGTTCGTGTGCAAGGATATAAAGACTGTTGATAGGCGAAGTTCGAAATGCTCCTGTGCAGATGCGCAGTGCCTGATTATGTATTGGATCCAGACTTTTCAGGTAGGTTTTTGCAGCAGAGCCATAAATTTGACATCCATAATCAAGTTTTGAGCGTATCAGAGCCCTGTATATTCTTAACAGAGACTCTGTATCAGCACCCCAAGAAGTGTTCGCTAAGACTTTAAGGATATTTAATTTTAATGAACATTTCTTTTTTAAATCTTGTATATGCGGTATAAATTTTAGTTTATTATCAAATGTGAGACCAAGGAATTTTCCTTGATCTTTTACAGCTATTGGTTGATTATTGAGGAGAAGATTTGGATCAGGGTGAAGTCCTCTTTTACGGCAGAAGTGGATACAGAATGTTTTTTGAGCAGAGAAAGTGAAGCCATTTTCTTCCGCCCATTGGGTTACTTTATTGATTGCAATTTGAAGTTGTCTTTCAATGATACTCATGTTTGTTGATGAGAAAGAAATTTGAAAATCATCCACAAATATGGTACCTTTTACAGCGGGAGGCAATTGGTCAATTAAGCTATTGATTGCTATAATGAATAGAGTTACGCTTAGTACACTTCCCTGGGGTACTCCTTCTTCTTGAATGAAGGTATCCGATAGAACAGACTTGACGCGTACACGAAAAGAACGATGTTTCAGAAAATTGGAGAGAAAGATGGGTAAATTTCCTCGCAACCCATACTCATGAAGGGTTTTGAGGATCCCATACCTCCAGGTACGGTCGTATGCTTTTTCAATATCGAAAAATACGCTCACAAGATGTTTTCGTTTAAGAAATGCTTCCCTTACTGATGTTTCGAGAAGCATTAGATTGTCTATTGTGCATCTGCCACGCCTAAACCCGCTTTGATATGAGATGGTGTGACTCCAGAATGTGCATCAGTCTGGCGTTTACCATCCGTTCCATGACTTTACATAGGCAACTAGTGAGAGCTATAGGTCTATAGCTCTCAGGTTTATCAGATTGTTTATTTGGTTTAAGGATAGGGATAACTATTGCTTGACTCCAGGATTTTGGGAATCTATGTTCAGAATAAATTCTGTTAAAAAGCTGCAGAATATTTTCTAATGAAGACCTGCTTAGATTTTTTAACATGCTATTTTGAATTTGATCTGGACCTGGTGATGTGTTTTTTGATTTTTTTAAGGCAGTATTTAGTTCATGAAGGGTGAATTTTGTGTCGTATTGGTTAAAAATGTTTGAATCAAAATCTAGAACTTTTTGTTCTTTGCGTGATTTGATGGTTAAAAATTTTGAGCAATAGTTATTTGCACTGGAGACTTCTGTTAAATAAGTCCCCATGCAGTCAGCCACCTCTTTGTAATCGGATAAAATACGACCATTATTCTCCAGAATGGGTGCACAAGATGTATTGTAGTTGCCAACGATTTTTTTTATTTTACCCCATGCAGTCTTGGATGGGGTGGACGTCGTGATTGTGCTGACGTAGGCCTGCCACGAGTCCCGCTGGCTCTTCCGTCGAATCCTTCGAGCTTCAGCACGAGCTCGTTTAAGTGCCACGGGATTTTGTGTGGTTGGATAACGACGAAACGTGTTCCATGCCTTTTTTTGTTTCTTATGAGCCTCCTGACAATCAAGGTTCCACCAAGGCTTAGGATACTTGATCCTGCCTTTAGTGGTTTTTGGTATAGCAGCGTTAGCTGCGTTTAAGATGATGTCGGTTACTCGCTTTACCGCTACATCAATATCAATATCAGTCACGTCTTCTGATTTAATTTCTGCCAACTGGGTAAATGCTGCCCAATCAGCTCGATCAATGCGAAGTCGAGCTTGCTGATGCTGCTGATGGCCGCAGCGTCCAGTAGAGGTTATCCTGATCGGAAAGTGGCCACTGGAGTAGAGTCCACCCTCCACCTGAAAATCCCAACGTGGCAGAAAAGAAGGTGAGCATATTACGAGATCGATGGCATGGTAAGATTGGGTAGAAAGATGAAAATAAGTGTTTTCACCGTTATTAAGGATGCAGAGATCATTGTCTTCAATAAAATTTTCTATTGTTAAACCTCTACTGTTGAAGTCTGGACTCCCCCAGAGAGGATTATGGCCATTGAAATCCCCCAAGATGACAAATGGAGGAGGAAGTTGATCAACCAGTGTCTGCAACTCCACGCTTCTTAAGTCATAGGAAGGTGGGATATATACAGAACAAACTGTGAACAGCGAGTGAAGGTGAACGCGCGCAGCTACTGCTTGCAGGGATGTGTTGATATTGAGCTGGTTAGATGCATAATCATTGTTGATTAGCAATGCCACTCCTCCACAACGACGGTCTCCTGACAAGCAGTCCTTGCGGTACATGTCAAAACCTTTCAACCTCGGTCTATCAGCAGGGGACAGAAATGTTTCTTGCAGACAAAATATGGCCGGTTGGTAATATTCGACAAGATCTTTGATGTCCATGACATTATGCGAGTAACTCTGACAATTCCAAGAAAGAATGCTCAGGGCCATTGAGAAAAGAGGAAGGAGAAACGGCCGAAAGAAGAGGGAGCAGCTCATGAAGGAGGATGGTCCCTCCATCCTTCATCGTCGGATGGCGGAAGGTCTTCGAATTCGACATCCTCGTCCTCCTCTTGGGGAGAAGGTTGTTGAAGTTTTTCAATTTGGGACTTTGTTAATTTTACTTTCTTGCTAGAAAGTAAAAAGTCCTCTTTTTTAAAATTATAAAATTTTGGGGGGCCTCTGTTTAGAGACTACCCCAATTTTTGCGCGCGTTTGAATAATTTTCTTTTTTTCCACAGTTTTGTTTTGTTTTTGATCAGTTGGTTTTTTTGAAATTATTGTAGATGGGTAACTTGAACTCGGGATTTGTGTACTTAATATTTTAGTTTCGTTACTATTTTTTTGTGGAGGCTTAGGGGTATTGAGTTGTTTATTTTTTGATTTAGGGGAGTTAGTTGATTTAGTGCTGGTTATTGTATTAATAATTTGAGGATCTGTTTGTGTGCTGGTAGAATTGAATACTTTTCTTACTGCTGCAGCATATGAAAGTCCGGCTGAAGGCGTACGAGATTGAACAATTTTTCTGGCATCTGGATATGATATGTTCTGAGTGGTTTTGATTACTTGTATTTCCTTTTCGGAGAGCCAGTTTGGACATTTTCTAGAGTAGGACGGGTGATCTCCTTTGCAGTTGACACATTTATATTCCTTTTTGCATTCATTGCTGTCGTGGCCGGGCTCAGCGCACCTGGCACAAGTTTCTGCACTGCGGCATGACAGTCTGGAATGCCCAAAGCGCTGGCACTTAAAGCACCGTAGCGGGTTAGGAATGTATGGTCTAACAGGGCAGGAGAGATAACCAGCTTTGACACGTGAAGGGAGGATAGGCGTACTAAAAGTCAGAATGATATGTTTAGTATTCTGCATTTCGCCATTGCGTTTAATAGTGATCCTCTTCACTCCACTTACGTGTTGGTCTTTCATTTCTTCTAGAATTTCCTTCTCTGATGTAAATAGAAGGTCTGGCTCTGAAATAACTCCCCGAGAAAAGTTAAGAGTTGAGTGAGCTGTAACTGTACATAGATATGAGCCTAGTTGTTTGATAGCTAAAATAGGTTGAACTTGTTTAGGATGTTTGATTTCAACTAATAGTTCGCCAGTGCGTAGCTTTTTTACTGATTGGAACTCGCCGATAAGATTTATTAATGTCTTGTTAATTAAGAATGGGGATACAGCGGTGAATGTTAGATTTTCGTTCCTTTTGATAATAAAGAATTTTGCAGATGTAAGCGATTCAGTCTGACGCTCCCCACAAGGGGGAGAAGTGTTCTTTGTGTTTATATCCATAAAAAAACCAGAGAACTAGGGGGAAAAGTGGGGTCTAGCCCCTGTGTAGCCCCCCTACACAGAGGTAAGGCTGCGTACGAGAGGGTTCGCCTGCTATCCCTGAAGCCTCCCGTTTGAGGCACCGACTACCCCCGGTACCACGCAGCCATAGGCACGGTTGACACACCTTGGCTTAGGGGTTTTCGTCCGCATTTGGTAAGTGTGATGAGGGAAGGAAGGGAAAAAAATCCCCTCCCGCCGATATTCTGTTTGAGCAACTGGGGGTTCACTACTCCTCCCAAGAGCTCGCCCCGAACTCACCACACCGCAAGCCCCCCCACCACGACAAGGTAAACGGACACGGGGGGGGGGGCTGTCGGAGATGCACTTCCAACGTTGTAGCGGATGCAGCCATAGGGCTCTCGCTCCCAATCCCTTGCAAGGATACATGCGTATCCTAGTCTTACTTTAATATTATGCTCATACTCTAATTGTAAATAAATTTAATTGTTTGTTGTTTTAACCACGACTCATCAATGCAGTCAACAATCTCAATATACAGTCCACTGCTGGAAAATTAGTTTTTCCCCCTGAAGCCAGGCGGCTTCACCCTATTTTATGAAAGTTAGTATAGTTTAATGAAATGCATGGCTAGCCTAGCTGGGCGCAGAGCCTGTTGCTGCTTAGTAGGTTTCTGAGCACTTGGAACAACTTACTGGAGAGGCTGTTATGTATGTATGTTTAATAAATGAAATAAATTCTGATTTCCGTTCCTCAGGTTCTGTACAAGAACGAGAACTCTAAGATTCTTTTGGTAAGTTATTTCACATTACTGTATTCCTCTTATTTATTTACTCTTTTACTATAATTAAAGCATTTTGTAGCATATTTAATATAAAATAATTAGTTACCTTAGGAGATTTTTGTTCATACTTCATGCATAACCGAAGTATCCTGATAGAACTATTGTTTTCACTGGCAGAACGAAAACTCATTACTTTAATTCTTCTTCTTCAAGCATAGATTATACTTGTTATCAACAAAAATAAATAAATCACATGATTTCAAGGAATATTAAAATATTACTATCGAAGATTGGTACCATATTTTCTGGAGAAACTATAATTTACAGATAATATACTTCGAAATAGCAAATATAATAATAGTTGGTTGGAAAAAATAATAACTGTGTATGATCCTTGGAAAATGCATTGTGTAATCAAAGTGTGATCCATCTTTTTTGTTAAAAGAATCAAAAGTCAGTGGTGTAGCTAGAAACTTCTCAAGAGGTATCCAGCCTAATAATAGTGAACTAAGATACTTGGAAATGTAAATGGAAGTAGCCATAATTTAATTTCAATACTATATATAGAGAGTCATACATACGTAAAACTGATTACATGGTTGTCTGCCTGCTCACTATCCCATAAATGCATAACTATGAATCATAGAGCTACATAAATAAAATCCGATTCCTAATTTACTTTCCAGGTTCTACACAATCCGCTTCTCTAAATGTCGCGCAAGAACAGCAATATTTAAATGATTCTTTTGATAAAATATTGTATATTACTGTATTTCTCTTTTTCACCATAAAAATATTTTGTTACATTCTAAATGGCATTACTTCAAAAATAAACTTATAAACTTTGAATTTGAAATTATATTACAGGTTCAATTACTAATGATAATAGGGATGATGAAGCTGGATCTTTGGAGTTCAACAGCTCTATTGGTAAGTCACTGTTTACAAAACAGACTTCTTATTTTTTTATCATGATGTATAATAATCATTAATATAACAAAGTAATAAAAAATTCCTTTTTTACTTGCATTTTATATTCGTAAAATTATTAGTTATGTAACAATTTTAATTCACATTATAAGTGCCGAATTAAATATTAAACATTGCTCGGAGAAAAAGAAAATGTCTTGCGGCTGTGCACCAACTAATGCATATTATTTATTCCTGAATCATCTAACTGCAAAAGTAGTTAACATGAGAAAAATGAGTAAAACAGCTAATGCTCAAGTAACTCCATTAAAATTGATAGAAACGTAAAAAGAAGTATTAGATATGAATGATGGAAGAAGCATTAATTTTAAGTCTACATCTCATAATTATAATAAAAGAAAATCAAGAGTGATTTGTCAATGAATTAACTATTTTGAAGACTTTAGTTGGTGCTAATTGAAAATATCCAATATTTTTAAACCCCGGCTGCAATAAAGTTCCAGAAATTTTTTTTGCCTTACAGATTCGATTTACTCTTCCAATATAGTTTTCAAAGTAATCTATTCCTTTTTAGATAAAGCCAGAGTCTTCAACTGGAGTCAGAAGACTGGGCTCTTATTGATAGAGCTTTATAAAGAGCACAAGGATCAGTTTGCATCTCTTTAAAAAAAAAAAAAATGTTTGGGACAGCATTTCCAGGTGGATGCTGTCCGATTATGGATACGAGGTGACTAGTATCCAATGTGAAAACAAGTGGAAGGCAATGACTAATGCCTATAAGAAGGCAAAGGATGGAAAAAAAGTCAGTGGAACAGGGCGAAAAACTTGTTTCCTTTTTAATGAGCTTGATGACCTATACTGTGGCGACCCTGTTGTAGTTCCCGTATCGTCACAGGGGGACTTCCAAGTTCTCCCCAGCTGTTCCTTGGAGGAGACAACTGTCGAGTCTCCGCAGAAAAAGAGAATGGAGGAAAAAGCTAAAAGCAGTAACGAAGTTCCTGCATGCTTGCGGAAATATGAGGAGGGAGCCGAAAGGCGCCACGCGGACAAAATGGGAGTCCAAGAAAGGTTTTTAGTCCTTTTTGAAAAATTTGTAAATAAATAAATAAAAATAAATACTTTATGTTATTTGGATTTTAATCATTGTGCCAGATGTGATATCCTTGGTAATCTACATACTGTCTGACAATGGATTGTATGGAAAGGCAAACATCCGGTTTAAAGGCTGAAATGGATGCATCTATTAGTTTTTAGGAATTCAGCCAGTTTTTACAAATACATGTTGGCCTCTAAATTGAGCAGTCACAATCAATGAGCAGAACACGCACATGAAAATTCTACTTTTCTCGCTCATTCAGATAGACTCGTCTTAACTGGATGTTTGCCAATTTAATACAATCCGTGATCAAACAGTAACTTTATTTCAATTTATAACGCTAAATGTTTGATTAGGTTCAACAAAATGAATGTTTACCCATTTGGCAAAGGGAAGTTTGCAGAGGACCGGTGTATGACTGGTGGGAAAAACAGTAGTGCCAGGTGAAAACTCATTTTACCAATGTTTAAACATATAATTTGTTATGGCTTTCAGATGCAGCTTTCTATTTTTTTTTCCTCAGCAAGTTAATATATTTTTTTAGATGCTGCAATACCTTTTAATTTTAGTGTTATTTCAACTTCTTTTACACCAGAGGTAACTCATGATAAATGGCCGTTTCTCCTTATGTACAATACGTTGCTAAATATAGAAATCGGTTTCAATACATCAGGAAGTAGTTTTTATATCTTCAATAACTCTTCTCAGATTATCCACTTCACCAGTGTTTCTTTTCTCAAGTGAGGATTACGTTCTAATAATTTTCTGTAATATTATTCTCTGAAAAGTCGAAGCTTAAAAATATAATCTGAAAAAGAATCATAAGAAAACAAAGTTGATTCATTGAAAAAAAAAAACACCTTTTGTATAAATTACACCTTAAAGATGCAATTTTTTTTTACCGTTGAATCGAATTACTGAAATTATTGCTGTGGAAGTTAGTTTTTTTTTTTCCAGTGTCTAAATCTATATGATTAATTCAGAAGTGTGAATAAAATATTAAGTTTATTATTTGTATTATTCTTTAAAAGAACTGCAATTCCATTTTTGCCAGCAAAACTACCAATCCTGCTTTTTCGAACTTTGATATTTATAGCTAATTGTATCCTCTTCCCATATCTTAGTTTACTTTTCAAAAACGGATCATATATTTTTAATTTCTATGAAAAAATACTTATTCTTATTCACAGAAAAAGCTTAACGTTTCCGGTACTATTCAGTTAGGCGGGCGCAAGCGAAAATGATTATGTCCAACATCAAGCGATAATTCGCCAAATTGTTGAACCTCGCAAATTTTCTTACAACCCTCATTGGGTGTATTCGCACTTGGCGTTGGGCATAATCATTTGGATATTTTCACTTGCGTCCGGCTAACGGAAAAGTACCACATTTTCTTCATTGCATTTAATTGTAACACAATATCAATTTTGTTAAAAATAACACTGCCAAAAAAAAAAAAAGACAATCAGAATAAAAGGAACAGTTTCAGAAAATAAATCCGATTAAAATATACGAATGCAAAAAAAAAAGAAAAGAAAGAAACTTGCATTTTGTGAGTACTTAGACGCAGATCAGTTATTTTTCATATTATTCTCCTATAATGTGTTATGATAACATAATAATGAAAAATTAAAGCTGCTAGCACTTAAAAAAAAAGTTCTTCCATATGTTTTGTTACTTGAAAACAAATATTTAGTTTAAAGAATTTATTTTTAATTTTTTTTCAGCACATGACATACTTTATTTTTTGATATTCTACTGTATATTGTATCAATAAAATTAAAGTGGTCGGGACCAGAGGCCCTTTGGTTGATCGGACATTTTGATTATAAAAGGAGATTTAAAAACATGGTCATTAGGAAGCCAAATAAACTTTTACTATAGATTTCAACGTGTACAAAAAATTACTAAACACGGTGCTTGAAATAAAACAACTGCTACAAATTAGACAATGCCAGTAAATGCTTTGAAGGATATGTTTGCGGAGGATGTATTTTTTGAAGACCGTGACGAAGAAAATGATAAAAGTTTTCTTTTTTTGAATTAAATAAAAAAGAAAACTAATTGAAACTTTGCATCAAGTACTAACAAGAAAACGCAATTCCTAATTAATGAGACGATAGTTTCCATTTTCGAATGAAAGAGCGGCAATTGAGCTTTTGCTTAATGAAATGGCTCCACTAGACTGCTGGATGTGGCGAAAAATAGAAATGAGAGACATATGGATAGCTATGCCTGTAACAGGACTTGATATAATAGTGACTATAACATATTACTTTTCTTCAAAAAATAATAATGAAAATGACTTAGGTTAAAGCATTTTTGGAAAGAAAAAAAGATTACATCGTTTAACTATATACTTCAAATGAAAAATCAAGGGGAAAAATATTTTTTCAATATATAGGAGTTTTCAAGATATCGAGAGTATACTGTATATAATAAAGCAGTGATTCTCAACCGGTGTGCCGCGACAAGGTCCTTGGTGTGCCACGAAATTTACGGATCTGTAGAATATATAAGAACATAGATGTATTTTACATGAAGTGTATCGACAGTCTATTATTCCTTCCAGAGACGGCAATTTCCTCCTCCTTATGGACTCATCAGTCTGGTCCGAGCTGGAGGCAGATGCCATCTCATCATGTAGTTCTGCCTTAGACCTGGCTAAGGGGCGGTAGCAAGCTACTTAGTCGAGATGCATTTCACCTATGCAGAGTTTAAGATATAATGTTCCTAGTTTAATTAATTGCATTAAACACCTAACATTGCATTAAAAACTGCATAATGACGGTGAAACATTTATTTTACCAGTGTGTAAAGAAATCGCACGTTAACGATAGTGTGACAATCATGATTTGCCACACCTGTCCCCAACTGCATTTTCATCCTCCACGCATGTGATAACTCTATCCCACCAAGCAGCTTTTTCTACCTCGCGGTTTCGACCACCCGTAACTGCAACCACTCAGTTAACCGTGAGATTCCGGCGTGGTCTCAGTTTTTCCGACTCGGCAGTAGTTCGTGGAATTTTCTACAAGAATGTAGTTTTGTTAAGAAGTCTCCTCGACTCCCCGGCACTTTTTAGTGTTCGGGGGTCACGCACACAACTTGTGTGGAACAGTCTCAGCTGCAATGATGTAAAAGAATTTTGGAAGTGTTACAACGGTACCTCAACAACCGCCGATGCTGCAGAGTGATCTTCCGTGAAGCCCTCTTCTTTTTGAATCAACAAATTAACCTTGGTGCCTCTGCTTGCTTATTCATGCACCAATAAAGTCTACGCTGGGTGTCCTCTCTGGAACTTTTCCGCTAATTCAAGTAGGATGGCGACCGCACAATATGTTCCTTGTGATTCCGGATTCCTGATTTGATCGTCTGAGTGTTGCAGACGCCGTATGGAAAGATAGAACTGTCCACGTTCCCTTGCCGGCTCGTGTGCATCTTATGAGCACGATGTTCATGAATGGAAATCCTGATGCATCCAGAAAGTATTTAACTATCCAGTAACAAAACGCATTCAAGAAAAATCAACAACCGTTCACCAAATCGTGTGCGGGGCGATTTGTGTTTTTTTTTTTTTGTGAAAATAATATTTGAGTTAGAAAAGTGAAAGTGTCGTCGATCCACGTGCGTCTGGACATTAGAGGTTGTATGTTTGATTTATTTTTGTAACATTCCATATCATCTGTAAGTAGATCACCTGTGCAGCAATAGTTTAAAACTAAATGTAGTATAATAATTTTTGAATGCTCATCATATTTTAATTCCGATATGTAAATTATCATTTTAATCTTTTTGCTGATCAGCAAGGTCTAACAGTAATTATTCAAGTAATGGCTATAATTTAAGTACACACCATTATATTTTTTTGATCATGGCATATAATATTATTTTTATTGTGACAATAAACCAGCATTTTTTGTTTCTTAACCTTTTTTCATGCACTCGTTCATCAAACCCTTATCTTTGGTATCTCCATTAATCTAGTACCAAACTTTATCGGATAGGTTCTGATGCAATGAGGGAGGTGGTCAGAGAGCCAGTTCCAGACCATGTTATTAGGCAAGGCATTAATGGCATTAAAATACATTGGTTGATAACTACAAATAGCTGGACAAAATTTATTTTTAGTTGATGAATCCACACGCATAAGAGGCGAACGTCCTTTGCTGATAATGACGGTTTACTGTGATTACAATAACAGGCGCGTTACAGCTAAATAAATAAAAAGCAACAGGATTCAGTGTTGCAACTGCACAAGTTCTGGCAGCGATCAATATGACGGGTTCGGGATCCGTTGATGCATGATCGAGGAACTTCTTTTGAACGCACGAGAAAAAAATTATCGACACCAATAGTGACCGCTCTTTAAAGCTTGGTTTCAGCGGAGTGCCTTGGATGCATATTGGCAGACAGATTAAAAATATCTGATCATGCACACATACAGTGCTGGCCAAATTATTAGACTAAAGAATTTTTTGTTTTTTGTACACTATTTGTACTAAAATACTATTTATTTTACTGTTAAAGTACAGTACATATTGTACACTGATTATTACGTTATTTTAGCATAATTTAATGTTTGCAGGTGGCAGCACTGTCTGCTTTGTTTATGTTCTTTGTTTATCTACCTACCAGGAACATAACCTCAATCAGCTTAAACAGTTCACTAGTTCTTTTTATTAGTGTGTTCTGTTATATTTAAAGTTAGTTTTAGGTAATTAGTGAGTATGTGTATTGTGAGTATATACAATTTTTTATCTCCTTTTTTAAAAAAAGTTAAGATATGGTGTAAACCTTGTGAAAAGTATGCCAAAAAGACTTAATGCTCATCAAGAACAAAGGAATGCATACTAAATGTTAGATAATTATTTCACTGTTCATTAATGTGTCTATAGTTACGTAATCAATAAAGAATTTGCTTTTAAAACAGTCTTAGTCTAATAATTTGGCCAGCATTGTATAGTTGTAACATGATATTCTTTGCTTTGTCAATTTTGAAGAACAACAAATATCATGTCTAGATCCTTGATTTCAAAACGACGTGTAGCTCTTCCCAATATAGAGCAGAATATAAAGCGTCACTGTCTCTCAAGACAGGCACTAGTGTATCAGTTGTGTTAAGTTAAAATTTCGTTCTTGCTGATTTTAATAGAAACCAAAATTCATGAACTTCAATTCAATTTTTGAGGAAATTTAAATATTTTTAAATATTTCAAATATTTAAAAGGGTAGTCACATTCATATTGAAACGCTTGTATTTTCTTTCCCTTGCTGTGACTAGTGAATAATGAAAGTATTATCCATATTGACATATGAAATTTTGTTCAGTGTGCCGCAAGGATCGAGCCAACTATCAAGTGTGCCGTTAAGTAAAAAAGGTTGAGAAGCAGTGTATTAAGCAAAGGTTTCGTCGATTAAAAATTTTCAACGCTGACAACACACAAAATGTGCCATTGTACGTTTTAGCAGCATGTGTGCTCCATAATTTCTGTATTTTTGTTGTTGGAAAAGCCCGATCCTATTGTGGTTGCTCCAGTGAGACACCAAGTTGATCCACGTAATCGGCAAAGTAATTTGGGAAGGATAAAACGAAGATATATATGCCAACTGTTAACCAACTAAATTTATATCCAGTAGCCGGTAACCCCCCCCCTCCGTGCCGATAAACCACGGGGGGCGGGGGGGGGGGCTAAAGTGAAACAGTATTTCAAAAGTTCAATTCGATTTTTAAATGATGAACATTTTGCAGTAACTTTCACATTTCGGTATATTTTTTCTACGGGCTGGACAGATAACCAATGGAAGTGATTCTGTGTCCAATACGGGGAAAATGACTTCTTTTGTGAAGACAAAAATATGAATTCTTCGGGAAGAAATATCATTACCTCCCTAAGAATCAAAAAACTTTGTTTTCTTTCTTCAGCGATTTTAAGCACTTTTATTATACTTGGCCTGATTGTCATGGAAAAATCTGAGGCCTGCTTTTGCTTATATCTCAGCAACTAGACCACTTAGAGACTTCGCGATTTGACTAAATGATTTGCTTAATCTTCAAGTAAAACTTCAAGCCCCCTATGCTTTCCAAGGTAACCAGTGGGTTGGATACGACAACGTAAGAAGTGTTGAAATCAAAGTGTTGATAGTTATTATTTGGAATTAGCTGAAGTTCTGGGTTTTTCACAGTATTAAAATTTTCAGAAAGTATTCTTTCTACACATCAATCACAGGCGTGAATCAATAATAAAAGAAATAAGGTAAATAAATTCATTAATAAATTAGTACAAAAGGGATTTAATAAATGACTGAATAAGTAAATGAATGATTGAATAAGTAAGAACTACTTTTTCAAATTTCCCCGAATGCACTTCATTAAATGTTAAAAATATTAAAAATGAAAATACAGTTTGCTCTCTGTTTAACGACGCTCTATTTAACGACTTTCTCTGTTTAACGACGGTGTTTCACGGTCCCAGATGGTCCACTAAAGTGTTAAAAGCATTCTATTTAAGGACGATTTCTACTTAAGGACGATTTTTCGTGGTCCCTTGAAAGTCGTTAAACAGAGAGTCAACTGTAGGTCCTAACATTACCGGGATATAGAAGTATACTTACATGTTGTTGAAAGACCCAAATAATACTACTGCGGGTCAAAAACGTCACTGCAGTGCATTGTGGGAACTATAGCAAACAAAAATTTGGTACTACAGAGTATAATAACACTTGCTTTTGTGCGGCTTATAAACTCTTTTTTCTGTTTAAAAATGGAAGATTTTTCGAAGTTTTTAACTAAGAAACTTCGTCAAAGAATGATGAACGATCCATTTGATACAAAATACTCTCTTTGGTTGTGTTCGATGCGCTACCGGTAGATTGATCACATGACAAATGACGTCATCTCAAATGCTTTAGCATTGACTGACGTCATTAGCTGTCACGTGATTAATCGGCCGGTCGCTACTGGTTGAGCTCGTCGAAAGCAAGCTTTATTATCGTATTTTCATGGGTTTCTCTTTGGTTCCTTACCAGAAAATGGTGAAAACTCGAATTCTCATTTTGATTTTCCCTTTTCTCGGCATTTTTCCAAACCGTGAATAAGGTCCTTAAACATTTTTCAAAGATAAACCCATAGTTAAGCATTATATCAACTTCAACTTTATCTGTGATAGTGTATTTCGTTTTATCTCTGATTCTCAGTTATTCCCATCGATCTTTTTGCATCTTCATAAAATTAATCTTTTTTGCTTGAAAAAGGTAGATAATAAAGCTTTATCGTACGAGTTTCGTACTAATAGTTCTTCTATACGAACAATTCTTGTAGTTCAAGAACATTCTAATTTTGTTTTTATGCATCGAAATGAACAATATGACGGACTCCGGTAGAAAGAGGAGTTAGAAGAATCGTTTCCTATTTACGAATGAAAAAGTGCCGAAAACTTCTTATCATCGAAAAAAAAAAATGATTAAAGGACAAAGTGGCGGACAGCAGTGGTGAACATCGTTAATGATACTGAAGGACAGCAGCAGCAGCGGCAGAGTGAGCTATCAGACTTTGAGGAAAGTGTGCAGGGGTAGTAACAGTGAAATCCAATTAGAAGACGCTGTCAGTGGCCTCAGAGTTAGTTTTCTTGCTGACAATCTTGATGAACCTCTGTATCCATCATCAAATCTTAGGATTTTGGATGCATTTATCTGTGTATTATAGTTCATTGTAAGGTTTAATTTAAGCAAAACATGTATTCAAGAGTTTTTGAAATTGCTTAATTTGTTTTTGCCCCGAAATAATTTTCCCACAACCAGCCACCTTTTCTTTGATGGAGATATGTATCGTTCTTCTGATAATCTGAAGAACTGCAACAACTTATCCTTACACTTCAATGTTGATGGAATTCCAACATCTGAAGAAAAAGGAAAATGGAGAGGAAAACATCTTTGGGAAAAGAATCAAGGTCGTAGACTTCATTGCCCATCTATCTGAGCCTTTCAACACGGAAAGAGGCCTCCGCCAGAGGAGACTAGCTTGCCTGGATGCTCTTCAATCTTGCATTGGGGAAGTGTATTCGAGATAGTGGTTTAGATGAAAGTGGCACCTTCTGGAATAGGTAGATAGATATTATCCTACGCAGATGATATCAATATAATAGAAAGATCTAAAAGTAAGGGTGAAAGACGCTTTTTAAGTCCTAAAAATCTCTGCCACAGATATGGGTCTCACTATTATTAATGAGGATAAAACGAAGTTTTTAGAAGTCCTGCCCTCGTCTGTAATGCACACCCTTTTTTGTATGGACAGTCGCATCTTTGAAAAGGTTAGTGAGTTCAAATAGTTTGAGACAATTATTAGTGATAAAAACAAGATGAAAGCCGAACATGCGTGCCACTCTAAAAATAAGCCAGGACTGAAAATGAAAAGCGCATGGTTCCATTTCGCAACACCATAATGTTAGCGCTTAGTTTGTTTGATGTTTTAGGTATATATATATATATATATATATATATATAATGCTAATTTTTGATGTTGTACTTATACAGTAACACCAAATTGTAAGATTAATTAAAAATTAAAACCTAAATATAAAACTAACATAATAAAATAGAATAAGAAAACTTACTATTTGTTACTGCAGAAAAAAAAGCTTCTGATTATAGGGTCTGGTGGGGGAAAGTGGTCAATGGGGTTAAGTGGTCATTCGTCAGATAAATGGCTATAGCTTGGAAATAAATATTCGAATGAATATGAAAATTTTATTATAAAGTAGGGCAGTTAAAAACTACATTTTGAATACAAAAATTTTACAACAGGTAAAATTTTATTTGGTAAAAAAAAATATTTTGTGAGAATATGAAAAGTTTTTAAATCTAAACATCTCTTTTAAATTCCTTGGGAAATTTTGTTTGTTAGAATTATGAACAGATTGTCTGCATAGGAAGCTTCCTACATGTCTCTGCGGGTAAATTAAAATTTTTAAAAGAAAACATGCCTAATTCAAATATTTCTCTTCTGCTGCGTAAGGGTGTTTATCCTTATCAGTATATAGTTTCCTTTAATGAATTCCAAGAAACTACACTCCCACTATTAAATGATTTTAAAGTACCCAAACTGATGAAAATAGAAGCGTAGAAGATTATGAGCATGCGAAAAAGGTTTGGAAAACATTTATATTCAGAACATGAGGGAGTATCACGACCTCTATTTTAAAAGTGATATTTTGGAATTAGCCGACGCCAACAAAAATTTTCGCTTAATATGTAAAACTAATTACAATATTGATTGTGCTAATCTCACGACTCTAGCGGGATTAGCTTGAGAAGCAAGTTTAAAAATAAAACAACCCTTCGAATTACTAACGGACACTGACATGTATTTGTTCATTGAACGTGGGATTCGAGGGGAGTTTCAATCATAAACCATAGGCATGCGATTGCTAACAGCAATTTTTTAAAAGATTTTAACCCTGAAGAAGAGTCCAGCTATATTATGTATTGGGAAGCCAATAATTTATATGGTTGGGCCATGTCACAGACTCTCATATGGGAAATTTGAATGGATCACACCCTCTAAAACAATTACGGAAGAAATTTTGAACAGCCCTGAAGATTCTGATGTAGGATATATTTTAGAAGTGGATCTGACTTACAATAGTGAAAATCACGAATTACATAATACCCACTTGCTCCAGAAAAATTAAAAATAACAAAAGATATGCTTTCCAATTATTCATTTACGTTAACAACTAAATTAGTGTCAAATCTAATCAATAAAAAAAAAAAGAAAGAAGTTATCTACTATAAAAATCTTTAGTTTTAGATTTCTTCAGGTCTTCAACTTTCCAAAGTACACAAAATTTTAAAAATTAAACAGAAATCATGGCTTGAAATCTACATCAAGTTTAATACTGAACACAGGTAACATACATCATCATCCTTTGAAAAACACTTCGTCAAGATAATGAACAATAGTGTTTATGACTAAACAATGGAAATTAACGTCCAATTAACAAATTCTGAGAAAAAAAGCAAAAAAAAAAAAAAAATTAGTAGCAGCTCTATCTATGCAATCATTTAAAATTTTTGATAACAATCTTGTTGGAACTCAAAGGTATAAAAATTCCGTCTTCAAATAGACCTCTTTATGTTGGCTATGTAATTCTTGAATTAAGTAAAATAACTATGTATAAATTTCAATATATTTTAAAAATATATGGAACAAAAGCACAACTACTTTTCACTGATACAGATTCATTAACATATTTTAAAAAAACAGATGACAGCTATCAAGATATGGCTCTTCACACAAATTTGTTTGACTTCTCCGACTATCCATAAAAACATCCGGTCCATAGCAATTTGAATAAAACGAAAATAGGTTGTTTTAAGGACGAGATAAGTGGTAAACCTACAAAAGAATTCATTGGCTTAAGAGCTAAAATGAATTCCACTCTAACGGAAGAACAAGAAAAGAAAACTGGAAAATGTGTGGCTCGTTCTGTTTTGAAAAAACGAATTAAACATCAAAATTACTAACATTGCTTGACAAAGGGTCAATTAAGAAGAGATTTACAATATTGAATACAAAGTCATGGCCATCATTTGCATACCGTTGTTTGTAATAAAATAAGTTTGTCTGTTTTGACGAAAAAAGATACTTGCAAGAAGATTGTGTTCAATCCTATGCATATGGGCATTTCGACACTATAAAATAAAGACATTTTTCTCATAAAGTGTTTAATCTTTTGAAACTTAAAATGAATTCAATGTTACCCGATGAGAGATATGTCACAATCATAATTAATGAGCTGCAAGTAGCAGAAGGTGTAAGTTTTGATGCGTGTACAGAATGTGTGATTGGTGCTCCATCAATACCTTCTGCCGATGGGACTTTCGAAGAGGTGGCTAATCATGCATTTTTTTTTTTTTTGTAGGAGGCATATCGACGCGCTGGAAGCAAGCAGTCGGCCAACATTTTACAAGGCAACCGATTTGCCCTTTAACTTTGAAGAAAATTATATTTGAAGTTAATTGCGCAGTGTAAATCAATTGGAATGGCAACTGATTCTATTGTCTCTGTCAGGGGCCCTCATATCAGGCTTTTCGAAGGTATGTGGTGTCGGTGTTAAAAGAATGAAGAACAAATATCTTCAGGCTCAAGCTTTTTGCCGCCATCCTATAAATAGTTCCTGAAAACTTTTTATAGCAGATGCATCTCATATGTTGAAAAATCTTCGGAACCACCTTACTCAAGGTCAAATTATCTTTCTACCAGATGAAAGTTTGGAAGAGCAAAATGTGGCCTCAAATGAAGCGTCTATTCAACATTTTAAAGACATGATCCTGGTAGAAGAACAGAGTAAACTTAAGTTTTGGCCAAAATTAACCGAAAACTGCTAATTTGTACAAAGTTAACCAAAAATAAGGAACATTACGATGAAATGAAGGTTGGGCCGGACCATGCTCTTATAAATCATTCTGTAGCTGTAGCCTTAAGATACTATGTTAATTTTAAAAAACTAAACGAATCTGCACTAGCTACAGCGTGGTTAACAGATACAGTGACAAAGTGGTTTGGAAATGTGACTTTCCGCTAATCACTAAGTTTGAACAAACGAATTATGATGAGAGTATTTCATTTTCATGAAAACATTGCTTGGCTTTAGAGTTAGAAAATTAGAGTGCGCGGTAACGGAAGCATGTACAAGCTCGTATTGTACGGACACTATCGTCTATGTTGGTCTTGCAAAAGATATATTTGAAAGACCATAAATTTCAAGTTCTCTTGTTATCAAGATTTTCTCAGGATGCCACCGAAAATCTTTTTTCTATTAGTAGGTTAAAAAATCCCGTTTAAACTTCAAAGAATCCAAAACCTGCTTGAGGATGGTTATTCTTTTGCAATCACGATTGGAGTGAAAGGGAACAGTTTCAGGGACCCAGACCAGATGAGGAAACGGGTATATCTATTATTCATTTGTATTCTTAAAATGTAGGTGGCATTGTACAGGAATCCCTACAGTAAAGTGCCCATACTTGGGACAGTTTTGAACTTTAGTAGATCATTAATCTTATGTTTTTTATTTAAACGAAGAATTCTAATTTTAGGATGTGCCTAAATACTTCACCTCAGGACAAGGCATAGAGGTGTAGATATGTACCTTTAAAATAAAACAAAAAAAGTTCAATGTCCCAAGTTACAGTGAACATTCAAAATGATACGTGTCCCAAACTTGGAACACATATTTTGATCTTTCTTTCACGAATGCAGCAATAGAAAATAGTTTGGGACGCCAACTATCATTTCAAAGAAGTTTGTCCTTCCAATGTCACTCCAGGAGAAAGTCCTCCATTAGGACACCTCAAACTTTGACAAACTTGTAAATGTGACTCAAAAATATCATATTTTGAAACAAACTTTGTATCAAAATAATGCAATTACTGCTAGACAAGCCAATTTGGCCTCTTCCTCTTCTTTCACTGAAATCGACCAGATCAAACATCAGGTAGAAAAACTTTCACTAGCTCTAACACACAAGTTTGCTAGTTGTAACTTTTGTGGTGATGAACATGCCATGAGCGAAGGCAAAGCTCTGAAGAATTTAACACAGGGCGCACGCCATGACAATGGTTCTGAAACTAGGCCAAGTCCAAAACAAATTTGTGCATTTTGTAACAGACCTAATAATTACATGCAAATCTGCAGAGCATATTTGGCTACTGTAGCTCCACCTAACTTTGGACAAAACAATCAATATAGGTCAAACGTCCAACCTTATCAACAAAAGCAAAATTTTCCACATCCAAACGTGCCTCATTTTAATGTGTATTATCCGTCACCAAATAATAATCAAAGTAGTAGATATGTTACTCTTAGCCCCCCGCAGAATTTAAACTACAATCGAGACAGTTTATATGTGACATTACTGTCTCTAACCTCAATTTTTGTCACCAATAAACTAACATAGTTGGAATTCAGCCAAATTTTCTATCAGAGGTAAACAAACCTTCCGTGTGTAGTAATTCAAAAGATAAAATTGAAAACATTACACATAACCCAAATGAGAATGAAATTAAAAATGGTGTTAATTCATATGATGATAATTTTGTGCAAAAACAATTGGATTTTAAATTTGTTAATGTGTCAGAGGGTAGTAACTTGCTCATTATTGCTGTTTTACTCCAATCACTTACCTTTCCACTACTTATCGACTCGGAAAGTAGTATTTCCTTGTTGGCTAAGCATCTTTTTGACAAAATAAAAGAGGTAACCAAAACAAAATTCCTGTCAAGAGCTGTACAAATCAGAATAGTTAACTGGAATATGTCTTTTTCAGCTTGTGCTGAAATTTCTATCAAAATTAATAAGGTTTTCTTAAATTATGTCTTTTATATTACTCAGTTTGATAATAAACATTTTTCTGGTATTCTTGGGTTTGATTTTTTGATGAAATATAATGTTATTCTAAATTCCAAGGACAGGTTGCTTGTTTTTGAAAATTTTAGACCTACTTTTAGGTTGACCAACCAACATATTGTCAATAATATCAATGCTACTCCTATTATTTCAAAGTGTGCAAAAAAACTTGTCATTCCACCAAATGAAAGTACAACCTTTCTAATTAATTTAAAGTCTGAAATTAATGGTTCTACTATTTTGTTTACTCCATCTCTTGCCGATCATAATGTGGATATTCACCCCTCTTTGCACAATGGTTGGTTGGTTTGCTTATTTTTAATGGCGCAAGAGCCCTTGAGGGCTATACTGCGCCAAACATTTTTCAAGTTTAAAATTTATACAGAAATATAAAGTCATGATATGATAAAATTAAACATGTT
This sequence comes from Uloborus diversus, assembly GCF_026930045.1. Lineage (NCBI taxonomy): Eukaryota > Metazoa > Arthropoda > Arachnida > Araneae > Uloboridae > Uloborus > Uloborus diversus. Next base: position 48,126,899 of record NC_072739.1, on the reverse strand, counting down.
TTGGAGAGAAAGGTATAAACATCAGTAGTTTAAAATAACTAATAAAAAAACATGTAAACATTAAAAATGTTTAAAAACGTATGAAACAATATGTTGACAAAAAAACCTTGAATAACAAGGAAAGAGACAAAATTACATTTTGACGACACAAAAACTAAATTAAAAAGGAGAAGCCAATCTCCCTGAGGAATGAGTACAAATTGCGATGGGGTGGGTCCCCCAGCAACTCCTCCAGAGATGGATTAAAATAATTAAAATATTTAAAACGTATTTGGTTAAAATACAAGTTGGAGCTGGTTCACGGCATAAGAGGTGTTTATGGGTTAACCTGGTATGACCGATGCGAAGACGATTTAGTAAAACTTGTTCTCTCCTGGTAAGTTGTAATGATTTGAAACCTGTCGTCGAGGGCTGGATATAATGCAATTTATTTTGTGTTTCGAGATTCCAAGTCCGCTGCCAATGCGTGTTAAGACATTCAGAAATTACGTTTTTAATGTCAATAAAAGGGACAGTATCATCAACCAGGACACTTGCAGCTCTGGCAGCTGAATCGGCTGCTTCATTGCCTGCAATTCAAACATGACCAGGGATCCAACAGAAGAGAACATGAAAATGATTTTGTGTAAGATATTGGAATAAATGATATGACTGCAAGATAATAGGGTGGCTGTTATTATTGCAGTAAGTGATGGCTTCCACTAAACTCTTTGAGTCAGTGTATATCAACCGTTTTTTGTAACTGGATTGGGCTATTGATTGAAGAGATTTATATATGGCTTTTATTTCTGAAGTAAATACAGAGCAAGATGGATTTAATTTTTCTGCCGTAACGTGACCATCAACTATTTTAGAAAAGCCGACATGATCGTTTGATTTTGATCCGTCAGTAAAAATGTCTTTATAATCCGAATATTTGCTTTTTGTATCATAAAATACTTGCTGGTAAGCTGTATTTGGTGTAGTCACTTTAGGGAATTTAGCGAGGTTATTGATAGTAGATGTATTTACTTCACACCATGGTTCAATTAGTTCTATCGTATTAAGAGTATTGAAATCCGACAGCTGCAAATCTAAGAGAACATTACGTATTCGAATATGGAGACTGTCGATAGGTGAGGTTCGGAAGGCGCCTGTGCAGATGCGCAGTACCTGATTATGTACTGGATCGAGAGCTTTCAGATAACTTTTTACTGCAGATCCATAATCTAGTTTTGAGCGTATCAGAGCCCTGTATATTCTTAACAGAGACTCAGTATCAGCACCCCAAGAAGTGTTCGCAAAGACTTTAAGGATATTTAAATTCAATAGACATTCTTTTCTCAGCTCTTGTATATACGGTATAAATTTAAGTCTATTATCAAGTGTGAGACCAAGAAATTTTCCTTGGTCTTTTACAGCTATGACTGATTGTTAAGGAGAAGATTTGGATCAGGGTGAAGTCCTCTTTTACGGCAGAAGTGGATACAGAAGGTTTTTTGAGAAGAGAAAGTGAAGCCATTTTCCTCTGCTCATTGTGATACTTTATTTATAGCGAGTTGAAGTTGTCTTTCACTGATACTCATGTTCGATGAAGAGAAAGAAATTTGAAAGTCATCAACGAACATGGTACCCTTGACAACGGGGGGCAGTTGATCAATTAAGCTGTTGATTGCTGTTACGAAAAGAGTTATGCTTAGAACACTTCCCTGGGGAACTCCTTCTTCTTAGATAAAGGTAACTGACAGAACAGACTTGACCCGTTAGCGAAAAGTTTGATCTCTTAGAAAATTACAGAGAAAGATGGGTAGATTACCTCGTAACCCATACTCATGCAGGGTTTTGAGGATCCCATATCTCCAGGTACGGTCATATGCTTTTTCAATAAATACGCTCACAAGATGTTTTCGTTTGAGAAATGCTTCTCTTATTGATGTTTCGAGAAGCAGTAGGTTGTCTATGGTGCATCTGCCGCGCCTGAATCCACTTTGATATGAAGACAGCAGATGGTGCGACTCTAAAATTGTACATGAGCCTGGCGTTGACCATCCGCTCCATTACTTTACAGAGGCAGCTTGTGAGAGCTATAGGTCTGTAACTCTCGGGTTTATCAGATTGTTTATTTGGTTTCAGAATAGGAATTACTATTGCTTGGCTCCATAATTTGGGGAATTTGTACTCAGAATAAATTCTATTAAATAGTCTCAGAATATTTTCTAATGAAGACCTGCTTAGGTTTTTTAACATACTATTGTGTATTTCGTCAGGGCCAGGTGATGTGTTTTTTGATTTTTGTAAAGCAATATCTAGTTCTTGAAATGTAAATTTTGTGTTGTATTGATGAAAAATGTTTGAATTAAAATCAAGAACTCTTTGTTCCTTGCGCGATTTGATAGTTAAAAATTTTGAGCAATAGTTATTTGCACTAGAGACTTCTGCTAAATGAGTCGCCAGGCAGTCAGCCACCTCTTTGTGATCCGATAAAAGTTGACCATTTTGCTCCAGAATGGGAGCACAAGATGTATTGTAGTTACCAGAAATTTTTTTAATTTTACCCCACACTGTCTTAGATGGGGTGGTCGTCGTGATTGTGCTGACATAGGCCTGCCACGAGTCCCGCTGGCATTTTCGTCGAATCCTCCGAGCTTCAGCACGAGCTCGTTTGAGTGCCATAAGATTTCGTGTGGTCGGATACCGACGAAAAGTGCTCCATGCTTTTCTTTGTGCCTTATGAGCTTCCTGGCAAGCAAAGTTCCACCAAGGCTTAGGAAATTTGATCCTGCCTTTAGTGGTTCTTGGAATTGCAACGTTCGCTGCCGTCAATATAATGTCGGTTACACAGCTTACGGCTACATCGATATCAATCACGTCTTCAGATTTAATTTCTGCCAACTGGGTAAATGCTGCCCAATCAGCTCGATCAAGGCGAAGTCGGACTTGCTGATGCTGCTGATTGCCGCAGCGTCCATTAGAGGTTATCCTGATCGGAAAATGGCCACTGGTGTAGAGACCACCCTCCACCTGGAAATCCCAACGTGGCAGAAAAGAAGGTGAACATATTACGAGATCGATGTCGTGGTAAGTCTGGGTAGGAAGATGAAAATAAGTGTTTTCACCGTTGTTAAGAATGCAAAGGTCATTGTCTTCAATGAAATTTTCTATTGTTAAACCTTTACTGTTGGAGTCGGGACTCCCCCAGAGAGGATTATGGCCATTGAAATCCCCCAAGATGACGTATGGAGGCGGAAGTTGATCTACAAGTGTTAGCAATTCCACGCCTCTCAAGTCGTAAGAAGGTGGAATATATACAGATCAAATTGTAAACAGCGGGTGAAGGTGAACGCGCGCAGCTACTGCTTGCAGGGATGTGTTGATATTGAGCTGGCTAGACGCATAATCATTAGCGATTAGCAAAGCCACTACTCCACAACGACGATCAACTGACAAGCAGTCCTTGCGGTATATGTCGAAACCTTTCAACCTCGGTTTATCAGTGGGCGATAGGAATGTTTCCTGCAGACAGAATATGGCCGGTTGATGATATTCGACAAGATCTTTAATGTCCGTGACATTATGCGAGTAACTCTGACAATTCCAAGAAATAATGCTCAGGGCCATGGAGAAAAAAGGAAGGAGGAACGGCCGGAAAAAGGGAGAGCGGCTCATGAAAGAGGATGGTCCGTACACCCTTCATCGTCGGATGGCGGAAGATCTTCAAATTCAACATCCTCGTCTTCCTCTTGAGGAGGAAGTAGTTGGGATTTAGTCAATTTGACTCTTTTGCTGGAAAGCAAAAAGTCCTACTTTTTAAAATTATGATATTTTGGGGGCCTCTGTTTGGTGGCCACCCCAATTTCAGCACGTGTTTGCATAATTTTCTTTTTTTCAATAAGTTTTTTCGAGTTTTGTGCAATTGGAATGTTTTCATTAACAGTAACAGATACAGTATTTGTTTTTTGTTTTTGTTGTTGATTTTGGTTAGTTTTCTTAAAAGAAGATTTTGGACTATTAATTTGATTATTTGATTTGGTCGTATTTACGGTTTTGGGATTAGTTGAAGTTTCAGTTTCTGCATCTGTTTGTGTACTTGCAGATTTAAATGCCTTTTTGATGGCTGCTGCATATTAAAGGTCTGTTGTAGGTGTGCGAGACTCAACCAGTTTTCTTGCGACTGGATAGGATATTTTTTGTGTTGTTTTAATCACCTGAATTCCTTTTTCTGAGATCCATTTTAAGCATGATCTGGAGTATGAAGAATGTTCCCCCTTGCAGTTTACGCATTTGTAGGTTTTAGAACATGTATTGCTATCGTGACCGGGCTCTGCACACCTGGCACAGGTGTCAGTACCACGGCACGAGAGCTTCGAGTGTCCAAACCGCTGGCATTTAAAGCACCGGAGGGGGTTTGGGATATATGGTCTAACTAGGCAAGAGAGGTAGCCAGCTTTAACACGTGGCGGGAGAACGGGTGTGTTAAATGTCGGAATGACATGTTTGGTGTTTATCATTTCGCCATTGCGTTTTATGGTAATCCTTTTTACTGCAATTATGTTTTGGTCCTTCAATCCCTCCAAGATTTCCTCCTCGGGTGTAAAGAGAAGGTCTGGTACCGAAATGATCCCTTTTGAAAAATTAAGAGTTTTGTGTTCTACTACAGTGACGAGATATGAGCCTATTTGTTTTATATGCATTACTTGTTTTATTTGTTTGCTGTCATTTATTTCGACTAAAAGTTCGCCGTTGCGTAACTTTTTAACGGATTGATATTCACCAATTAGATGCGTTAAGGCTTTGTTTATTAAAAATGGAGAAACTTTAGTTATATTTAAATTTGGATCACTGCGCTTTATTATGAAAAATGGGAGAAGGGTTATTTATGTTATCTTCCATAAATGAACCGGGGAACTAGGGGGAAAAGTGGGGTCTAGCCCCTGTGTAGCCCCCCTACACAGAGGTAAGGCTGCGTACGACAGGGTTCGCCTGCTTTCCCTAAAGACTCCCGTTTGAGGCACCGACTACCCCCGGTACCACGCAGCCATCAGCACGGTTGACACACCTTAGCTTAGGGGATTTCGTCCGAATTTGGTAAGTGTGATGAGGGAAGGAGGGGAAAAAGATCACCTCCTGCCGATATTCTGTTTGAGCAACTGGGGGCACTACTCCGCCCAAGAGCTCGCGCCGAACTCACCACCACCGCAAGCCCCCCCCCCCCCCCCCACCACAACAAGGTAAACGGACACGGGGGGGTTTTTCCTCCTCGAAACCAAAATGATTACAAACATTTTTTAGCTGAAGATAAACTATAATGCTAGTTTTGTTCAAAAAAGCAAAAAAAGTATTTGCAAGTAGTTGACTAGCCGCCTGTCCGCTGAACCAACAGAACCAAAATTTGTTACGGTTATTTGAACAGATGCTGTCCTAATTGCGAAAACTTTAAACAACGTAGTACTAACACAAATTTCTTTATAATAAACTAATTTCGAAAATTTCAAATTGCGTAAGAAAAATGTGGATGTTGCAAGTTGATCCGTGTATTGAAAACCCTCAAATGGGGGCGTGTTACAAAAACTGCAAAGATGAGCATCGTTTATCCTAGTGACAGCATAAAAGACAAGCATTTTGCATAACGCACAGGGTAAGACAGTAATAGAAGCACCAACCACTAAACAACATGTGCAAAGCTTAAGGAAAAAATCTGTAAAATGCAGAGTGGGAAGCGTGTTTCTTCAGTCGGTGCTTAAATTTTCAAACAAACAATTTTCGTCATACGTCGATCGATCAAATGCCATTTCAGGCTCATCAACACACTGATCAATTTGCGCAAGAAAAAGTGGTTATTGCCATTTGAAAATTTTGAGATTCTATCACTGTAACCGCGGTCATGAGATCACTGCTTTGTGAAACGCATTCCTTCAAATAACCGTTCTAAAATTTTGGATCGATAGGTTCAGCGAAGAGGCCGCTACGACTCTGTATATAAGGAAATTTACTTTTCGAAACCCCTATAAACTATTAAACATTTTTCATTTGTGTTACTTCTTAATAGTAATGTTATAATATTAAGGCATTATTCTGGCACCTATGCTGATTAGATTCGGGTCGACGTTAACGTTCGGGTCCTGCGACGACTTACATGATGGTGCTGTCATATCTGCTAGGAGTGGCTGCTATGGACTTGGCGAGAAATTAAAGAGATATTGCTAAGTTGGCATCATTTTTGACGCCAAATTTGGCGAAAAATGCTAAATAAAATTTAATAGACCATCGCTGGCAGAGTTTAAAAGTATGTGCGAGTCTTGATTTTTTTAGCTGTCGGTTTTAATTTATTTTGCGGATTATCCGAGAAATTCATTTATCCGCGGTTACCATGTCACCCCATTATGAAGATAATTGGGAGTTTACTGTACTTACACTGATCACTCATAATATTAATGCATGCTTTTTAGTAAATACTTAAGCATGATACGAGCGGTCTAGGATGGCTAGATTCTCCGCCTCATAATCAATGACGTCAATGCGTTTGTAATCTACAGACTTGGCGGCAAGAAATTGAATTTATAATATAAAATTGGCACCATTTTTTGGTGACTGAGTTTTGGCGCCAAATGTCACGAAATTTTCACCTACTAGTCATCACTGTCGTGTAAAAAGTCACGTGACACCTGTGATGAGGTCATCCACCCAACTACCAATCAGGTGCGATCTTTAGGGAACATAAGTATATGAAGGCATGCATACGGTCCGATTTAAATTTCGTAGATTTCAGATTTTACGTTGTTTAAAAAGTGGTCAACTACTGGCAAAATCTCCCTTTTTAACTTCTATTCGAAATAACTTGAAAAATAGTAAGTAAAACTAGTAACCGTAGTTCCTGATAGTTTTATGGACAGGAAAATTTTCCAATTTTTTTCCAGTTTTTATTCTTCTGAAATTCAATAGGACTTGTAGAAATGTCCACTAAATGGTCAACTACTGGCAAATCACCCTATATTAAATTTCAATATGAAATTTTCAAGAATTTTTTAAGAATGAAATTTTTTTTTTTTCGGCCTCATATTTCGACGAATTGTTCGAAATGTGAGTAACTCATTGAACCATCACCCCGGGTTACACTAGGTTTAGTAACGCAACTACTTACTTGGCAAGGCTAACAGATTCTAGTAAGGTTGATGCATGTATAAATACATGTACAATAGATTAATGCTGTAAAACAATAGACACAAAACGTTTCTTTCGGGAATAAAAACATTTTGTTTTCATTTAGTCGTTCTGAAAACTTTCACTTATGCTGCTGAATAAATCAACCTAAAAGTAATTAAATTCTCATCGCAATGGAGCATTTTAAACGTTGTGATTGCAATAGTATTGGGGAAAAAATATTTCTTAACTGAATTTTCACTGTTTGCGCCAGTTTCACAATATGTCGTTAAATGGGAGGCTTGATAGATCTTAAATATTTATCTGTACTCGAGGTACTTGTACCATTTCAAATCTCTCTCACGACATTTGCTGAAACATAAGTGTAAAACTTATTACCAAGAAAGTATTTCAACTGACCTAACCCGACAACAGTCATCAACATCAACAGTTCTTATTATAAGTGAATATAATCCAAATATAAACTGAGGACAAAATTGATACAAAATCTACTACTTCTCAAATGTTTCAAATTCTTGATTTTCGGAAGTTATTCTTTTAAACTAAGGTTGTTTAATTCCATAAATAAAATCAAAACTCATTTGAAATATGAGTTGAGGAGTGTTTTTGAAAAATCTCAACACTTAAACATTTTTAGTATAGTATTTGTTATGATTTTAGAAAATAAATTTAACGAAGTATCAATTGCTCAATTTATTTATGAACCAAAATGAAGCTTAAAGTTACTGCTCAACACTTTTGGGCTCAGTATTCATGATTGGTGTGACTTTTTTTTGCCGCAGGCACTGGTCCTAATATTAGGCCTCCTAGGGTATCAACATTTCTGCTGCCTATTCTAAGATACCAAAGCATTCAAAGCGCATTTAGATTCAGTTGAAAATGAAATTATATTTTAACATTGCAAAGCCATAAACTCCAATTTATCAATATACGCTGCGTTGTTTCTGAACAGATGCATAGGAGAATGTAACTTATAATTTATAAACCGTTTTTTTTTTCTGCTTTCAGTTCTTGCTGACAAGAACAAAAGGAAGAGGAGCCGGGAGGCTTCTGCAGGTATGTAAATTAGCTGATTTTGTTGTAAGATCAAACAGCTCTTTATTTATGTTTGGCTTTATACTAGTTCTGTTTTTTTACTGTTTCAAATAGTATCCACATATCTCATTATAAACTTTATCAGGGTGGTAACACAACCTGGAAATCAGGGAAGTTTTAATTTCTGGAAAAAAAGTAGTGAATGATCAGGGTATTTTATTTTTAAAATTATTTTTAAGAACTGCTACAAACCAACAAAGCCTTAAGATCAAACCTCACAAAAAAAGTTAAAAAATTTCCAAAAATTACCTTAAATCTTTTCACTCTTGTTTAATTTACACAAACATTTTGACGATCCAATCTGTAAGCAGTAATACTATCTTAATCAACTGTATGAGACAAAAAAGTTTCATACAGCTGATGATCTCAACATTTTTTTAAAAATCATCTTTGTATTTTTTTTTCCATTTTCGAATGTTATTTAAGATTTGTCAAAAGGCTTGTTATACTCGACAGCAGGGTTTCTTGACTATGAAGAAATAAGCTGAGGCGAAGAGCAGGAAGAAGTTCCTAGTTCCTTGTCTACTATTCGAACGAAATTCGGTCTTTTTCTTAAGAAATGCTGTTAGTTTGTGAAACCCACGAACATCAAGCACTTTTTCGTCACAATTTGTGTAAATTATTTGATATTTTAAATTTTACGAGCGGCGCAGCGCGGATTAGTACATGGATTTAGAAGCATACGTCAGCATACAAGTCAGCCAATCAGAGCGCACAAACGGTTGGCGATTTTCCGAGATTCCGCGTTAGGCGCGATTTTGCGAAGGAACGTTCACTCTCGTTCGCTGTAGTTGACTTTCGCTCTCGTTCCTTTTATATTTATATTGCTTACTCGCTTTATATTTTATCTCGCTTGCTTGTTTCGCTCTTTTTCATTGATTATGATGGAATCGACTCCGAGGTTTAATTACGTTTTCCAACCTTACAAGCAAGGTAGTGTTTTGAAAAGCTCAGCAAAAACAATAGTTATGAATGTGTTTCATAAGTTACAAGAGTGGAATCCCAACGATACCGTTCATGATGTTTTGAATAAAACTTCGGACTTAACAGGAGTTTCAAGTCGCAACATCTTACGAATGCGAAAAGAGTTTAACATCAACGGTTCTTTTTCTACACCTGGGGAAAAAAGGCCTGCAAGAAAAGGCAAAGCAACGCGTCTTCAGAAGTTTGATTACTTTGTTCTGTCTGCAATTCGGAGGAAAGTTCACTTATTTTTCAAAAGAAATGAAATTCCAACAGCGGCAAACGTCATGAAGATTGTTAACGAAGATGCTGACCTTCCAAATTTGACGCTCGACAAGACAAGGAGGTTAATGCACTTACGATTTGTCTATAAGAAGAGATCGAGGAATTCCATGCTCATTGAAAGGGAAGATATCCAAGTGTGGAGACGCAAGTATTTACGACAAATTCGTCACTACCGAAATGAAGGCAGGACCATTTATTATACTGATGAAACCTGGGTGAATTTTGATAACACAAAACAAACAGTGTGGCAGGACACTTTCATCAAGAGGCCAAAAAAGGCATTTCTGTCTGGCCTCTCAACTGGATTGAAAGCCCCAACAGGAAAGGGATCCAGACTTATCATCACTCATGCTAGAAGTAAGAAAGGGTACGTGAAAGAAGCAGAGGACATATTTAGGGCAAAAAAAAAAAAAAAAAAAGCAAAAGGGATTACCACGAGAAAATGAATGGAGACTACTATGAAAAATGGTTTAAAAATAAATTGCTGCCTCATCTAAACCCCAACAGTGTTATAGTAATGGACAATGCTTCCTACCATAGCGTTTATGTGGAAACCATCCCTAATACCTCCACCAAAAAAGATGATATTAGGCGTAGGCTAACATCTAAAAATATCGCCTGGAACTCGGACATGCTTAAAGATGAACTTTTAAATCTAGTATCCAATGCCCGTAGCATGTATGAAGAATACCGAGTAGATAAGTTACCGGCACTTCATGGACACACGGTTTTGAGAATGTCGCCTTACCACTGTGAACTAAATCCTATTGAAAATATATGGAGTGTAGTGAAAGGTAAGGTGGCAGCAGAAAATAAGACATTTAAAGAAAAAATGGAAGAACTCACAAAAAAGGAATCCATTAAAAATGTCTCTGCTGAAACCTGGAAGAACTGTGTTAGCGACATTATAAAGGAAGAGCTAATGTGGGAGCTTGATGGAATGAGTGGCTCTACAGTTGAGAACTTTATAATAAATTTTGATCTCGAATCAACTGACACTGCTTCAGAAGATATGTCCAGTGTTGAGGAAGTTATGTCATTATAAATATGTAACTTTCTCAATATTTGGAAATGGGCAAATCCAATGATGAAAATAAAAATATAGAAAATGTTCACATGCAAAATAAAATACTATAAAATAGCAAACACTTTTCACATTAAAAAAATATATGTATTCTGTAAAATAGTAGACAATTTTCCCATTGAAGTGTAGTTTGAAAAAAATATGTTTGCTTTTATTTTTAATAAGTCAGTTAAATCTAATGATGAAATATTAAGAAATTATTCAGATGGTGATATTTTCGCCACAAACCCTTTTCTCCAATGTTACCCTGATTCATTGCAGATTCAATTGCATTATGCAAGAAATATGCAACCCGCTTGGATCAAAAATAACTCATGAACTTGTAGCCATTTACATCCCGATTTTCAATGTAACATAAAAGTTTAATTCCAATTTAAGAAATACCCACTAACTACCCCTCTGTCTCTCATCAGATTTAAGGAATTTGGATTTTCTCCAGTTTTAAAGCCATTCATGGATGATATTAAAATTGTTGGTTGGTTGGTTTATTTATTTTCAATGGCGCAAGAGCCCTAAGGGCTATACTACGCAAAACGATTATTTAGTTTAAATTGTTTACATAAATATTAAGTCAGTATATGACAAAAGTAAACGTGACTAAAATCCTAGAATCTGAATGATAAGCAATGCACCATCAATATGTTCAAAAAAATTTAAACAATCATGCCACTGAAAACTTTTGCTTCGATGCTATGCACGATTCGCTTGAAAGTGTTGCTCAATTGGAATTAAAGAAGAAACTTAATCAAATTTTATTTGTTGATTCCGTTAATTCATTAAATATGCATTTATTAAAGAAACGAATTCATGCTTTCAAACATGGCCTTGACGAGAGAAAAAACAAATCACTAAATGTAACTAAATCTTCCACTTATAATATAAAAGACCACACTTAAAAGCAAATAAACAGCGCCTCATAAGAGCAATTCCTTTCATCATTTTCGACAAAATTAAGACTAACAGGTTCTTTTGGTAAGAATGGAAAAAGTTGCACCTGCTGTTACTCAAGGTATCGCCTGTTATCTTGATGAGCTTGTTATAGAATATCATGAAAAATTCAAAGAACTATTTCCTTCTATAAATATAACCAATAAACACTATCACATGTTGCATTATGCCGACTGAATGACTAAGTTTGGACTATTAATTCATTAGTGGCGCATGCGGTATGAAAAAAACACACCTACTGTAAAAAGCACGCTAGTATGAATTGCAATTTTAAAAGCATTTCTAAGAGTATGGCAACTATCCATTACTTTTCAGTGTTCAGCTTGGTTGGTTGTTGGTTTATTTAATTTTAATGGCACAAGAGCCCTTGAGGGCTATACCGCGCCAAACGTTTTATTTATTTAATATTATGTATATGAAGTCATGACATTGTAAAAGTAAACTTGTTTTGAGGTAAAAGGTATAAAACTTCACTACTTCAAAATAAGTAGTGAAGAACATGTAAATATTAGAAGCATTTAAATGGATAAAACAATAGGTTGACAATAACCTTGCTTAACAAGAGAAAGGACAAAATCACATTTTGACGGCACAAACACTAAATTAAAAAGGAGAAACCTATCTCCTGGAGGAAGGAGAACAAATTGCGATGGGGTGGGTCCCCCAGCAACTCCTTCAAAGGTGGATTTAAAAAATTAAAATATTTAAAACGAATTTAGTTAAAATTTGGGCAGTTACTTAAATTGTGCAACACTGTCTGATTTACATTACATGTAATGCATGTTGGAACTGGTTCACGACATAAGAGGTACTTATGGGTGAATCTGGTATGACTGATGTGTAGTCGAGTTAATAAAACTTGTTTTCTCCTGGTAAGCTGCATTGATTTGAAACCTGTAGTCGAGGGCTGGATCGAATGCAATTTGTTTTGTGTTTCAAGATTCCAGTTCTGCTGCCAATGTGTGCTAAGACATTCACAAATGGCGTTTTTAATATCCTCAAAAGGATCACTGTCATCGGTTTGGATACTTGCAGCTCTGGCAGCCAAGTGTTCAGCTTGGAACGCTAATGGTGAAGTGTCATTCTTAATTTGCATGCAAAGAAGAAATTCTGTTATCCTCTTGTGAAAATTATGAGTTATTGTCAGAAGCTGGGTATGAAGAACACAACGGGCCATTCCATGGAAAACTGTATTTTTGTCCCGCAAGTGACGCTTCATGTATTTCATACAAAATAAAAATTTAAAAGGATGATGAACAAAATTTTGTTGCGTAAGAAATCACAAACGCATGTGTGACGTTTTAAGCAAAAACTTTCTTCAAAAATTATTTCTTTTTTATGAAATATAGGAACCGTTACGGGCGGGATAAAATGACAATTTGCAATGGAATGGGCAAAAACGTGTTTTTTTTAATGGTTTAAACAATTATTTCTAATCTATTGAGATATGTTGCTTTTACATTGGAACCATAACTTTCAAAATCTACAATTTGTTCCGTCATTGCTGTATTAATAGAGCAAAAATATTAGCTTATTTATAAGCAAGTTATCAGAGATCGACTTTGGATGTTCCGCACGTGACGCATGTAAATAAATTTTAAATACTTAATCGTTTCATAAAATATAACTGTGTCAGGAGTATCTTTGTATCGAATATAAAGATTAAAAAAATGCTTACCCCTGTTACATTAAGATATTAAGAGATATGACAGAATGGTAATGAAATTTAAGCACGTTTTTGTCCTGCACGTGAGGGTGGAATGGCCCCAACACTTTAAAAGTTGCAAGAACTGCTATATACTGAGGAACAGAAAACAGGTGAAATATGTTTGTTTGCAACGAGATAAATTAAGAATCTCATTTAAATCCAGGCTTTGGCAAAATTGACGAATTATTTTTTTTAAATAAATTCATTCTTATCTCCGAATATGGGACATTGCTTTTTCTCATCCTCATTTGAATGCATTTTATATAAAAAACAAAGTAAATGCTCATTAATGGATGTAGTGTGCTCTCACACTGGCAAAGTTACAGTTCATGGGTACCGTGAGGTGAAGATAGCAGTATATTTCTATAAAACATGTATTAATTTAGCTATTTGTAATTTTTATATTTGTCTTCTCCAACTGTTTCATAATAATAAGTAGAATCGATATGCAAAATTGCAGAGGAAATATCCCGCTGCATGAAGCAGTCAAAGTATCTGTCGAAGCAGCCTAAGGCTGCTATATAGCGACGTACACCCCCATGTAAGGAATAAACATGGGTATATCCTCTTCATGCACGGGGGGACAATAAAAGCTTTATCCTGCAGATGTGTGCACGGAGAGATATCAGGTTTGATTTCTCCGAAATTAACATTCAACAGAGGGAGATAGATATCTGCCAAGGCATACTCTCAGAATATGATACAGAAATGCAGAGAATAAGACGCACACCTGTCCTTAGATCAGGGGAAACAACGTACTGCATCATGAGAAAACCGGTAGCATCCTTAGCCGGGTTACTCGAGAATAGGTCTACCCGGGACTTAATAGATGGGCAAATAACACGTTACCCGAGTTACTTTGAATACATTGTGTTCAAGTTAAGAAAGGCGGAGGAGAGGAGGAAGGTTACGATTCAGTTTTGGGACAGCTTCTGAGCTCAAAATCAAGTTTTACCTGCTCTGCCAATTTTTAGTAAGAGGTTTGGACCGCAGTTTGCAAACCGACTAAAAAGATCTCCATGGTAGCAACCGATGACGTCAGTTCCCAACAGCACTATCTTTCTATAAAACATCCATTAATTTAGTTATTGGTGATTTTAATTTTTTTCTTCTCAAACTGTTTTATAATAATTAAACAGTGAAAAAAAAGGCTGAGCATGATATTACGGATTTCGCATATTTGATACGAACTTTACTGTCAAAACATTATGAAGGAAAAAAAATCTCATCTTTTTTTTTTTTTTTTTAAGTGCATGTAAATTACAGGAAAAGACTTAGAGTGCAACGAAGTCCCAGGTGGAAACCCAACAGTCAATATTGCAGTCAGGAAGGAGCAAGTGAAAACAATGGCCACCTGCTTGCGAGTGGCTAAATACCCGCTGTTAAGACTTTAAGGGGCGAACCCCATTACACTGTGTTCTGCAGTTTACGTGCTTCAATTTTCACAAAGCGTACCACAGGGAGGCCATACAGATGCTGCTGGATGCCGACAGCGGCAACGATATGCAGGATTGTAGAGGAAATACCCCTCTGCATGAAGCAGTCAAAATCTCTGGCGAATTAGCTAATAGGCGGCTATATAGCGACATACACCCCATGATAGGAATGAAACAGGAGTATATCCTCTCCACGAACAGGGGGACAGCAGAAGCTTTATCCTTCAGATGTGTGCATTGAGAGAGATCATGATTTATTTGCAAGATTGCAGCGGAAATACCATTCTGCATGAAGCAGTCAAAGTATCTGTCGAAGCAGCATAAGGCTGCTATATAGCGACGTACACCATGTACGGAATAAACATGGGTATATCGTCTCCATGCACGGGGGGACAATAGAAGCTTTATCCTGCAGATGTGTGCACGGAGAGAGATTAGGTTTAATTTCTCCAAAATTAACATTCAACACAGGGAGATAGTATACCTTGGCAGATATCTATCACAATATGATACAGAAATGCAGAGAATAAGACGCACATCCGTCCTTAGATCAGGGGGAACAACGTACTGCATCATGAGAAAAACGGTAGCATCCTTAGCCCGGTTACTCGAGAATAGGTCATATCCCGGACTTAAAATATGAGGAAATAACACGTTACCCGAGTTACTTTGAATACATTGTGTTCAATGTAAGAAAGGCGGGGGAGAGGAGGGAGATTACGATTCAGTTTTGGGACAGCTTCTGAGCTCAAAATCAAGTTTTACCTGCTCTACCAATATTTAGTGAGGTTCGGACCGCAGTTTGCAACCGACTAAAGAGATCTCCATGGTAGCAACTGATGACGTCATATCTCAACAGCAGTATCTTTCTATACAACATGTATTAATTTAGTTATTGTTGATTTTAATTTTCTGCAGTTTATGTGCTGCAATTTTCACAAGGCGTACCACAGGGATGCCATGAGATGTTGCTGGATGCCGACAGGAGCAACGATATACACGATTGCAGAGGAAATACCCCTCTGCATGAAGCAATCGAAATCTTTGTCGAATTAGCCAAAAGGCTGCTATATAGCGACGTACACCCCCATGTTAGAAATGAAACAGGGGTCTCTTGTTCTTCGAGGATTGGTGTTGCTTCAAACTATTAACTTCATGAGTAAACTTAAAATTTTTCTTCTTAGGCATCTTCTGGAAGATGATTAGAAAATTGGCTTTCTGAAAGTTTCATTGATTATGATGGAATCGACTCCGAGGTTTAATTACGTTTTCCAACCTTACAAGCAAGGTAGTGTTTTGAAAAGCTCAGCAAAAACAATAGTTATGAATGTGTTTCATAAGTTACAAGAGTGGAATCCCAACGATACCGTTCGTGATGTTTTGAATAAAACTTCGGACTTAACAGGAGTTTCAAGTCACAACATCTTACGAATGCGAAAAGAGTTTAACATCAACGGTTCTTTTTCTACACCTGGGGAAAAAAGGCCTGCAAGAAAAGGCAAAGCAACGCGTCTTCAGAAGTTTGATTACTTTGTTCTGTCTGCAATTCGGAGGAAAGTTCACTTATTTTTCAAAAGAAATGAAATTCCAACAGCGGCAAACGTCATGAAGATTGTTAACGAAGATGCTGACCTTCCAAATTTGACGCTCGACAAGACAAGGAGGTTAATGCACTTACGATTTGTCTATAAGAAGAGATCGAGGAATTCCATGCTCATTGAAAGGGAAGATATCCAAGTGTGGAGACGCAAGTATTTACGACAAATTCGTCACTACCGAAATGAAGGCAGGACCATTTATTATACTGATGAAACCTGGGTGAATTTTGATAACACAAAACAAACAGTGTGGCAGGACACTTTCATCAAGAGGCCAAAAAAGGCATTTCTGTCTGGCCTCTCAACTGGATTGAAAGCCCCAACAGGAAAGGGATCCAGACTTATCATCACTCATGCTAGAAGTAAGAAAGGGTACGTGAAAGAAGCAGAGGACATATTTAGGGCAAAAAAAAAAAAAAAAGCAAAAGGGATTACCACGAGAAAATGAATGGAGACTACTATGAAAAATGGTTTAAAAATAAATTGCTGCCTCATCTAAACCCCAACAGTATTATAGTAATGGACAATGCTTCCTACCATAGCGTTTATGTGGAAACCATCCCTAATACCTCCACCAAAAAAGATGATATTAGGCGTAGGCTAACATCTAAAAATATCGCCTGGAACTCGGACATGCTTAAAGATGAACTTTTAAATCTAGTATCCAATTCCCGTAGCATGTATGAAGAATACCGAGTAGATAAGTTACCGGCACTTCATGGACACACGGTTTTGAGAATGTCGCCTTACCACTGTGAACTAAATCCTATTGAAAATATATGGAGTGTAGTGAAAGGTAAGGTGGCAGCAGAAAATAAGACATTTAAAGAAAAAATGGAAGAACTCACAAAAAAGGAATCCATTAAAAATGTCTCTGCTGAAACCTGGAAGAACTGTGTTAGCCACATTATAAAGGAAGAGCTAATGTGGGAGCTTGATGGAATGAGTGGCTCTACAGTTGAGAACTTTATAATAAATTTTGATCTCGAATCAACTGACACTGCTTCAGAAGATATGTCCAGTGTTGAGGAAGTTATGTCATTATAAATATGTAACTTTCTCAATATTTGGAAATGGGCAAATCCAATGATGAAAATAAAAATATAGAAAATGTTCACATGCAAAATAAAATACTATAAAATAGCAAACACTTTTCACATTAAAAAAATATATGTATTCTGTAAAATAGTAGACAATTTTCCCATTGAAGTGTAGTTTGAAAAAAATATGTTTGCTTTTATTTTTAATAAGTCAGTTAAATCTAATGATGAAATATTAAGAAATTATTCAGATGGTGATATTTTCGCCACAAATCCTTTTCTCCAATGTTACCCTGATTCATTGCAGATTCAATTGCATTATGCAAGAAATATGCAACCCGCTTGGATCAAAAATAACTCATGAACTTGTAGCCTTTTACATCCCGATTTTCAATGTAACATAAAAGTTTAATTCCAATTTAAGAAATACCCACTAACTACCCCTCTGTCTCTCATCAGATTTAAGGAATTTGGATTTTCTCCAGTTTTAAAGCCATTCATGGATGATATTAAAATTGTTGGTTGGTTGGTTTATTTATCTTCAATGGCGCAAGAGCCCTAAGGGCTATACTACGCAAAACGATTATTTAGTTTAAATTGTTTACATAAATATTAAGTCAGTATATGACAAAAGTAAACGTGACTAAAATCCTAGAATCTGAATGATAAGCAATGCACCATCAATATGTTCAAAAAAATTTAAACAATCATGCCACTGAAAACTTTTGCTTCGATGCTATGCACGATTCGCTTGAAAGTGTTGCTCAATTGGAATTAAAGAAGAAACTTAATCAAATTTTATTTGTTGATTCCGTTAATTCATTAAATATGCATTTATTAAAGAAACGAATTCATGCTTTCAAACATGGCCTTGACGAGAGAAAAAACAAATCACTAAATGTAACTAAATCTTCCACTTATAATATAAAAGACCACACTTAAAAGCAAATAAACAGCGCCTCATAAGAGCAATTCCTTTCATCATTTTCGACAAAATTAAGACTAACAGGTTCTTTTGGTAAGAATGGAAAAAGTTGCACCTGCTGTTACTCAAGGTATCGCCTGTTATCTTGATGAGCTTGTTATAGAATATCATGAAAAATTCAAAGAACTATTTCCTTCTATAAATATAACCAATAAACACTATCACATGTTGCATTATGCCGACTGAATGACTAAGTTTGGACTATTAATTCATTAGTGGCGCATGCGGTATGAAAAAAACACACCTACTGTAAAAAGCACGCTAGTATGAATTGCAATTTTAAAAGCATTTCTAAGAGTATGGCAACTATCCATTACTTTTCAGTGTTCAGCTTGGTTGGTTGTTGGTTTATTTAATTTTAATGGCACAAGAGCCCTTGAGGGCTATACCGCGCCAAACGTTTTATTTATTTAATATTATGTATATGAAGTCATGACATTGTAAAAGTAAACTTGTTTTGAGGTAAAAGGTATAAAACTTCACTACTTCAAAATAAGTAGTGAAGAACATGTAAATATTAGAAGCATTTAAATGGATAAAACAATAGGTTGACAATAACCTTGCTTAACAAGAGAAAGGACAAAATCACATTTTGACGGCACAAACACTAAATTAAAAAGGAGAAACCTATCTCCTGGAGGAAGGAGAACAAATTGCGATGGGGTGGGTCCCCCAGCAACTCCTTCAAAGGTGGATTTAAAAAATTAAAATATTTAAAACGAATTTAGTTAAAATTTGGGCAGTTACTTAAAATGTGCAACACTGTCTGATTTACATTACATGTAATGCATGTTGGAACTGGTTCACGACATAAGAGGTACTTATGGGTGAATCTGGTATGACTGATGTGTAGTCGAGTTAATAAAACTTGTTTTCTCCTGGTAAGCTGCATTGATTTGAAACCTGTAGTCGAGGGCTGGATCGAATGCAATTTGTTTTGTGTTTCAAGATTCCAGTTCTGCTGCCAATGTGTGCTAAGACATTCACAAATGGCGTTTTTAATATCCTCAAAAGGATCACTGTCATCGGTTTGGATACTTGCAGCTCTGGCAGCCAAGTGTTCAGCTTGGAACGCTAATGGTGAAGTGTCATTCTTAATTTGCATGCAAAGAAGAAATTCTGTTATCCTCTTGTGAAAATTATGAGTTATTGTCAGAAGCTGGGTATGAAGAACACAACGGGCCATTCCATGGAAAACTGTATTTTTGTCCCGCAAGTGACGCTTCATGTATTTCATACAAAATAAAAATTTAAAAGGATGATGAACAAAATTTTGTTGCGTAAGAAATCACAAACGCATGTGTGACGTTTTAAGCAAAAACTTTCTTCAAAAATTATTTCTTTTTTATGAAATATAGGAACCGTTACGGGCGGGATAAAATGACAATTTGCAATGGAATGGGCAAAAACGTGTTTTTTTTAATGGTTTAAACAATTATTTCTAATCTATTGAGATATGTTGCTTTTACATTGGAACCATAACTTTCAAAATCTACAATTTGTTCCGTCATTGCTGTATTAATAGAGCAAAAATATTAGCTTATTTATAAGCAAGTTATCAGAGATCGACTTTGGATGTTCCGCACGTGACGCATGTAAATAAATTTTAAATACTTAATCGTTTCATAAAATATAACTGTGTCAGGAGTATCTTTGTATCGAATATAAAGATTAAAAAAATGCTTACCCCTGTTACATTAAGATATTAAGAGATATGACAGAATGGTAATGAAATTTAAGCACGTTTTTGTCCTGCACGTGAGGGTGGAATGGCCCCAACACTTTAAAAGTTGCAAGAACTGCTATATACTGAGGAACAGAAAACAGGTGAAATATGTTTGTTTGCAACGAGATAAATTAAGAATCTAATTTAAATCAAGGCTTTGGCAAAATTGACGAATTATTTTTTTTTAATAAATTCATTCTTATCTCCGAATATGGGACATTGCTTTTTCTCATCCTCATTTGAATGCATTTTATATAAAAAACAAAGTAAATGCTCATTAATGGATGTAGTGTGCTCTCACACTGGCAAAGTTACAGTTCATGGGTACCGTGAGGTGAAGATAGCAGTATATTTCTATAAAACATGTATTAATTTAGCTATTTGTAATTTTTATATTTGTCTTCTCCAACTGTTTCATAATAATAAGTAGAATCGATATGCAAAATTGCAGAGGAAATATCCCGCTGCATGAAGCAGTCAAAGTATCTGTCGAAGCAGCCTAAGGCTGCTATATAGCGACGTACACCCCCATGTAAGGAATAAACATGGGTATATCCTCTTCATGCACGGGGGGACAATAAAAGCTTTATCCTGCAGATGTGTGCACGGAGAGATATCAGGTTTGATTTCTCCGAAATTAACATTCAACAGAGGGAGATAGATATCTGCCAAGGCATACTCTCAGAATATGATACAGAAATGCAGAGAATAAGACGCACACCTGTCCTTAGATCAGGGGAAACAACGTACTGCATCATGAGAAAACCGGTAGCATCCTTAGCCGGGTTACTCGAGAATAGGTCTACCCGGGACTTAATAGATGAGCAAATAACACGTTACCCGAGTTACTTTGAATACATTGTGTTCAAGTTAAGAAAGGCGGAGGAGAGGAGGAAGGTTACGATTCAGTTTTGGGACAGCTTCTGAGCTCAAAATCAAGTTTTACCTGCTCTGCCAATTTTTAGTAAGAGGTTTGGACCGCAGTTTGCAAACCGACTAAAAAGATCTCCATGGTAGCAACCGATGACGTCAGTTCCCAACAGCACTATCTTTCTATAAAACATCCATTAATTTAGTTATTGGTGATTTTAATTTTTTTCTTCTCAAACTGTTTTATAATAATTAAACAGTGAAAAAAAAGGCTGAGCATGATATTACGGATTTCGCATATTTGATACGAACTTTACTGTCAAAACATTATGAAGGAAAAAAAATCTCATCTTTTTTTTTTTTTTTAAGTGCATGTAAATTACAGGAAAAGACTTAGAGTGCAACGAAGTCCCAGGTGGAAACCCAACAGTCAATATTGCAGTCAGGAAGGAGCAAGTGAAAACAATGGCCACCTGCTTACGAGTGGCTAAATACCCGCTGCCAAGACTTTAAGGGGCGAACCCCATTACACTGTGTTCTGCAGTTTACGTGCTTCAATTTTCACAAAGCGTACCACAGGGAGGCCATACAGATGCTGCTGGATGCCGACAGCGGCAACGATATGCAGGATTGTAGAGGAAATACCCCTCTGCATGAAGCAGTCAAAATCTCTGTCGAATTAGCTAATAGGCTGCTATATAGCGACATACACCCCATGATAGGAATGAAACAGGAGTATATCCTCTCCACGAACAGGGGGACAGCAGAAGCTTTATCCTTCAGATGTGTGCATTGAGAGAGATCATGATTTATTTGCAAGATTGCAGCGGAAATACCATTCTGCATGAAGCAGTCAAAGTATCTGTCGAAGCAGCATAAGGCTGCTATATAGCGACGTACACCATGTACGGAATAAACATGGGTATATCGTCTCCATGCACGGGGGGACAATAGAAGCTTTATCCTGCAGATGTGTGCACGGAGAGAGATTAGGTTTAATTTCTCCAAAATTAACATTCAACACAGGGAGATAGTATACCTTGGCAGATATCTATCACAATATGATACAGAAATGCAGAGAATAAGACGCACATCCGTCCTTAGATCAGGGGGAACAACGTACTGCATCATGAGAAAAACGGTAGCATCCTTAGCCCGGTTACTCGAGAATAGGTCATATCCGGGACTTAAAATATGAGGAAATAACACGTTACCCGAGTTACTTTGAATACATTGTGTTCAATGTAAGAAAGGCGGGGGAGAGGAGGGAGATTACGATTCAGTTTTGGGACAGCTTCTGAGCTCAAAATCAAGTTTTACCTGCTCTACCAATATTTAGTGAGGTTCGGACCGCAGTTTGCAACCGACTAAAGAGATCTCCATGGTAGCAACTGATGACGTCATATCTCAACAGCAGTATCTTTCTATACAACATGTATTAATTTAGTTATTGTTGATTTTAATTTTCTGCAGTTTATGTGCTGCAATTTTCACAAGGCGTACCACAGGGATGCCATGAGATGTTGCTGGATGCCGACAGGAGCAACGATATACACGATTGCAGAGGAAATACCCCTCTGCATGAAGCAATCGAAATCTTTGTCGAATTAGCCAAAAGGCTGCTATATAGCGACGTACACCCCCATGTTAGAAATGAAACAGGGGTCTCTTGTTCTTCGAGGATTGGTGTTGCTTCAAACTATTAACTTCATGAGTAAACTTAAAATTTTTCTTCTTAGGCATCTTCTGGAAGATGATTAGAAAATTGGCTTTCTGAAAGTTTCATTGATTATGATGGAATCGACTCCGAGGTTTAATTACGTTTTCCAACCTTACAAGCAAGTTAGTGTTTTGAAAAGCTCAGCAAAAACAATAGTTATGAATGTGTTTCATAAGTTACAAGAGTGGAATCCCAACGATGCCGTTCGTGATGTTTTGAATAAAACTTCGGACTTAACAGGAGTTTCAAGTCACAACATCTTACGAATGCGAAAAGAGTTTAACATCAACGGTTCTTTTTCTACACCTGGGGAAAAAAGGCCTGCAAGAAAAGGCAAAGCAACGCGTCTTCAGAAGTTTGATTACTTTGTTCTGTCTGCAATTCGGAGGAAAGTTCACTTATTTTTCAAAAGAAATGAAATTCCAACAGCGGCAAACGTCATGAAGATTGTTAACGAAGATGCTGACCTTCCAAATTTGACGCTCGACACGACAAGGAGGTTAATGCAGGACTTAGTATTTGTCTATAAGAAGAGATCGAGGAATTTCACGCTCATTGAAAGGGAAGATATCCAAGTGTGGCGACGCAAGTATTTACGACAAATTCGTCACTACCGAAATGAAGGCAGAACCATTTATTATACTGATGAAACCTGGGTGAATTTTGACCACACAAAACAAACAGTGTGGCAGGACACTTTCATCAAGAGGCCAAAAAAGGCATTTCTGTCTGGTCTCTCAACTGGATTGAAAGCCCCAACAGGAAAGGGATCCAGACTTATCATCACTCATGCTGGAAATGAGAAAGGGTTCGTGAAAGAAGCAGAGGACATATTTAAGGAATATCTAAAAATAGAATACGTACGCAGTTCAAATGGAAAACATGATTGCTATACTAAAAGGTATAAGTTCAAAACTGTCCGAAGTATGAGCACTTGACAGTATTTACAGATTTTATGTGTTACAAAAAGATATGTGTTAACCCTTTGCACTCACTACTTGGTTTAATACGGATAGCATCTTTTTATTTTTATATTAAGATACGCAACTATATTACACCGTGTGACAATCATGATTTGCCACACCTGTCCCCAACTGCATTTTCATCCTCCACGCATGTGATAACTCTATCCCACCAAGCTGCTTTTTCTACCTCGCGGTTTCGACCACCTGTAACTGCAACCGCACAGTTAATTGTGAGATTCCGGCATGGTCTCAGTTTTTTTCCGACTCTTCAGGATATCGTGGAATTTAGGAAGAATGTAGTTTGCAAGGTTTTCCACGACTCCCCGGCACTTTTCAGTGTTCGGGGGTCATGCACACAATTTGGTGACTCTTTCACGTCTGCAATGGTTTAGCTAAAAAAAAAAACGAATTGTTGAGAAGACGACTCACCTTTAGTGTATTATTGAAGCCTACTATTTTCCGGAGAAATCTCGGATGAAACCCTTCCCTGATCATGCTGTGAACTTTCTGTGAACTTTACTTTCTTCTGCTAGTCTAATCACCTGCTGATGTGAGCTTCAATTTGTCTTCGTATCCGGAGCCTTTTGCTATTACAAGTGGGAAAATGAAAAGCTGGAATTGACCAACGCGGATGACTTGAGACGGATGCCGATCGGATGAACTATGCAGTTTTGAGTTCTCGGTAAACCCTTGGCCATCAGAGGAGCACAACTACCAAGATATGGAATCCCGATGCATCCTAAAAGT